>NW_006921637.1:9746369-9773925 GCF_000298275.1 Orycteropus afer afer | reverse complement strand
TCCAATTTTCCTAGATTCATACTTCGTACATTCCATGTTCCGATGATTAATGGATGTCTGCGGCTGTTTCTCTTCAATTTGAGTGGTGCCACATCAGCAACAGTACTCATGAGGAGCCTGTAATTGACTAGGAGGCTGTTGTTCAAACAGAAAAAGGGAGATACTGCATGGTTCAAAATCAGGAAAGGAGTGCACCAGGGTTGTATCATTTTACTATACTTATTCAATCTGTATGCTGAGCAAATAATACAAGAAGCTGGATTATATGAAGAAGAATGTGGCATCAGGATTGGAGTAAGAGTGATTAACAACCTGCGACATGCGAATGATGCAACTTTGCTTTCTGAAAGTGAGGATGACTTGAAGCACTAACTGATGAAGATTGTAGACTACAGTCTGCAGTATGGAGTACACCTCCCTATGAAGGAAACAAAAATTGTCACAACTGGACCATTGCAGCATCACGATAAATGGAGAAAAGATTGAGGTTATCAAAGACCTCATATTACTTGTTTCTACAGTCAATACCAATGGAAGCAGCAGCCAAGACATGAGACAGCGTATTGCACTGGGCATATCTGCTGCAAAAGACCTGTTTCAAGTGCTGAAGAGCAAAGATGTCTCCTTGAAGACTAAGAGCCATGGTGTTTTCAATCACCTCATATGCATATGAGGGCTGGACAATGAATAAAGAAGACCGAAGAAGAGTTGGTCCTTTTGAGTTGTGGTGTTGGTGAAGAATGCTGAAAGTACCATGGCCTGCTAAAACAATTTAGAAATCTGTCCTGGAAGAAATGCAGCTGGAATGCTCCTTGGAAGCAAGAATGGCCAGACTTCGTCTCAACTACTTTTGTCATGTTGTCAGAAGGGACCACTCTCTGGAGAAGGATATCATGCTTGGTAAAGTGGAGGTCAATAAAGAAGGGGAAGGCCCTCAACAAGATGGAATAACACAGTGGCTGCAGTGATGGGCTCAGGTATAGTAAAGATTGTGAGGCTGTCACAGGATTGGGCAGTGTTACATTCTGTTGTAGATAAGCTTGCTATGAGTCACAGACAACTTGACGCCACCTAACAACAATAGCAACAACTTTTCTTGAAAGAACCAGGGAGTGCTTCATAGAGGAGACAGAACAAACACTGGGTGGACATGGGGTGGACAGACTGGAGTAGTTTAGGAGAGAGTATGTGCAAAGACTCAGAGGTCAAGAGAACATGGCACATTTGGGGAAAGGTGATGTGGGAGGCAGAGTGTCATCATGGGAGGCAGAATGTCATCATGAGAGGCAGAACTCAGGACTTAGATTTGTAGAGACCAGGGATCAAATCTCAGCCCTGCCATCTAACAGCTGAGTAACTTTGAATGTTTCCCAATCTCTCCCAATACCAGCTTCCTCCTCTGTAAAAATACTACGTAGGGCTCTGGAAAGAATGCAGTGAGAAAATGCATGTAAAAGACTTGGCTTAATGTTATGGCACATTGGTTTACATTATTATGGATGACATTGCATTGAAGCGTCCAAGGAATGAGGATGATAGGTGAAGAGGCTGACATGAAGAGAAGCCAGACCATGAAATGCCTTTTTGCTATGCTGGAGTTTTCAAGTTTTTCTGAGGGTGGTGGGTAGACTTTAAGAAACTTGATTTCCCTGATCTCCACCGTCCTCTGAATATTCTTACCTTATAAAGTAGATGATTAGACACAACCATATGTGTTTTCATCTTTTAAAAATAACTGATATTACACATTTATTATGACTACAATAAAAATATAATACCAAATGCTTGTGAAGATGAAGAGCAACTAGATTTTTCATCCATAGTTGGAGGGGATGTAAAATGTCATTTTGAAAAACAGTTTAGGAGTTTCTTATAAAGTTAAACATATATTTACCCTGTGATTCAGCAAATCCACTTCTACATATTTATTTATCCTAGAGAAATAAAACATTATGCCTACAAAAAATGTGCAAGGAATTTTTATATCAACATTATTCATATCACTCAAAACTGGAAACAACCCAAATGTCCTTCAGTGAGTGAATGGAAGATCAAATTGTTACACATCCACACAATATAGAACTACTTAGGAACAAAAGTGAACAAAATCTTAATACACAAAACAACTTGGATCCATCTCAAATGTATTATCCTGAGTAACAGAAGCCAGTCTTCACAGGCTACATACTGTTTGTTTCAATTTATATAACACTCTGGAAAAGAGAAAAGTCTAAGAATAGAAAACAGATCAGTGTTGCCAGGGTTTAGAGCTGTGTGTATGGAGGAGGAGGGTTGGACTGCATGGGGCAGCAAAAGGCAAACCATCGAGGATGTTGGAATTGTTCTGGTCCTGTTTGTAGTGATGTTTACAAGAATCTGCACATGTTAAAGCGCATAGGATTGTACACTAAAAAAAAAGGTGAATTTTACTATATGTAAATAAAAAAGTTTTTAATAACTCCACAAGTTATAGATAATTTACCATGTGCATTTTCTATTTTATTTAATCTTGCAATAATCCTATGAGGTCAATGTTTTTTCCTTATAACTGAGGTTTTGTGTGGTTGAGCCCAAGATCATGTACCTTCTGAAAGGCACAAACTTAGGTGTGTGTCATTCTGTAGCCATGTCTGAAGAAGGTAATCAGCATAGATCCAGTCCTCAGTTTTCACTTACCTATTCAGTTCTGACACTAGCCTCCCATTCATCACTTCTTCCTCTGACCCTAACCATCTGAAGTTAAAAGGACACTGTCCTTTAGACTGCCAACTAGGCCCAACACTATAGATGCCAGCTGCAAGCTTGGGTATCCCCTTGATATGCACACTTCTGACTTTCTGCTGTAAACTAGGGGTTTTCCCCCTGGCCTCCCTCGCTGCTGACCTGCTGACTACAAATTCTGGGATTCCCTCTACCCCTTCAGGATACCAACTATATGCTCAGAGATTCCCATCCCCCTCACTTCTGACCTTCTGGCACTCACTGCCCCTGTGGGTTTGTTTGATAGCTTGCTAGAATGACTCGCAGAACTCAAAGAAAGCACTATATTTTCAGTTATGCCTTTATTATAGCAAAACAGGATACAAACAAAGAGACTCATAGGTAAGGTCTGTAAGGATTCCCAGCATGAAGCTTCCATGTCCCAAAGGACAAATGCTACTCTCCCATGTGCATGGATGTCTTTCATCAGCCAGGAAGTCCAAGGAACTTCAGTATCCAGAGTTTTCTTTCTTTCTTTTTTTTTTTTTTTTTTGAGGGTCTCATTATATAATGTGAACTCCAGCTTCTCTCCCCTGAGGTCAGTCCATTTCACAAGATGATCATAAGGCAGGTCTTGCTGGCCTGGCAGCACCCCATCCAGGCCAGAGTCACCATCACGTCACCTCTTTCCTAATGTGTTAGGTGTAATCGGTTGTCCTTATCAAAAACACTTAAAATTCAAGGTATTTTTTAGAGTGTATGCCTCAAGAATGAGGGCAAAGACCAAATTCTTTAAGTAAGGCTAAATTCTCAACCGCACACCATGCATCTCCGTACCATTCACTGTTACCTCTCAAGACCTCTGATGGTGGGAGGCATCCACTTTTCTCAGTCTCTGTTCAGTCTCATCCCAGTCATCTGGCTGACCAGTAAACATCTGTTGCTCCGTATACTCAGCTGATCCACATTGAACAAGTGGGCAAAAGCTTTGAACTACTTTCCAATATTCTTACATCAGAGAGGGTATTGGATATTGAGTATTTTATCCCTTACTTCTTAATTTCAGCTATTGGCTAAGTTAAATTTGGCTCCCTTTCATAGAACTACTATCTAACTAGGGGGTTTTATAGTAATATCAGTGTAAACCTTGTTCAATTTTTGTTCAATTCACAATTTTAACTTAATTTCCTTAAAAAAATCATTCAGGTTTATAACCCAAGGCATCTCTGTGGCTGGGTAAGGCTGTTAATTAACTAATACAGTGAACATCAGACTAGAGGGTAGAAGTTAACTCCTTAGAGAGGGAAAAAAAGAGCAAAATATTAAATAAAAAGAAACAGTAAAGTATGAGGACATTTAATTCTTTTAGCATATTTTACAGTTATTTGTTTTTAAATATCTATCTCCCTAACCTCTGTGTCAGCTTTTGGAGGTCACTAGTCTTTCTGGTCCCACTCCCCCACCCCTGTGTCTGTGCCTGTAGAATAATTGCTTCATAAGAGGTTTGTCAAATTAGAATTCCATTTCAGTGATTATTGGATCTGAGACCAAACGGAACTTGCAGTGCCTGATATTTTAAACATTATTCATCCATCTGTCTTTGAGTCAGAATCATCTCTGTACCAATCTTCCGTGTAAGTGCTTTTAAGCATGTTATACCACTTATCCCTTATAAACTCCAAATATTCTCCTTCCTACATGAGGAGATTGAGGCTAGGAGTGATAGGCTGGTTTGCTCAGTAGGATGTGCTCGACAGACCATGCACTGTGTGAATTCAAGTCCTGATCAGGCCATGTAGAAGTAGTTTGGAGAACTGGGTGGTGGTTTAACATCTGTGAGCCTCAGTTTCTGCTTCACTCATTCATTTAATCAGTAATGGATCTGGGTTGCATGGGCCCTGAAGCTTTACAATTTCAGGGGTAGGTCTCATTTAAGAAAAAGTATATAAAATTATGATTTCAGAGTTAGGTAGAGCCTTGGAAGGGGCTTGTGGCAGCAAAGGACCTGGCTATGTGTTAGTAAATCTCTTCTTAGTAAATCTCTACTTAGTAAATCTCGATCTGTTTTCAGTTAATTTTTATGGAGGACTCCTGGTACAGGGGCTTGTCAGCAGATGGGATATGATGGGAAGCATGCCATCACAGCCTGTGCCCTCCAGGACACTGGGACAGGATGGAAGATAATAAAGGGAAGGATCTGAGCTGTGGGCAGAGCAGGGTGGCTTGAAGGGAGGCAGGTTCATTCAGCGGCAAAGACCAGGGAGTAGCTGGGAGAGGGGATGTTTCAGCTTGGTAAAGACAAATTTCACTGGGAGGTGAGAAGGCAGGGCATGGACCTTTCTATCTTAGGCTGATGGCAGGGCATGAGTGGGGGAAGACAGGGATATAGTGTCAGTGCCTTCTTGGAAGTGGGTGTATCCAGATGACAGCATGAAGAAGGGCAGAAGGTGGTAAAACTGAATGTCTGGAGCCCAAAGAATCTGGCCTTTGCAGGCCACATGCTCCCTTCCTGACCCTGAGCTTCTTAAGGGGTGGTAGAGTGAGCAGCCTGCACTTTAGTGGGTGCAAGGGCTAAGAGGCCTTCCAGGGATGGGCAGGCCACTGCTAAGTCAAAGAGGGGGGAGGAAATATTTGGTAAGGGGCTGAGGATACAAAGAAGGAGGTCCAGAGAAACAATAGAAGGTCTGGGAGGAGGGGCATGAGGATACTGCCCACCGCCACCTAGCCCCATCCTGGGAAGGGTAGGGGTGGGATGTGAAATCTGGCTTTCTGAATAGAAAGCTATACTTTTTCCATGACTCTTGGCACCACACTGATACTGCAATTTGAAAAGAAAAAAGAATTTTTATTTACCTTTCAGAAAGGAATACAAAATTACTTAATTACTCTTAATTCTAAGAGGCCAGTGATTATAAGATGCAGCATGAAATTGATGGCAGCTTCTAGAAAGACAAAAACTAATGCTGTTTGTTCACTTAATTCTAAGTTGCATTTTGATTTTTAAAATGTTAAAAAGTAGAGGGAGGGGTGGAAAGCAGAACTTAGCATTTAAGCAGTATGACACCTGCAAGGATGAGTTTCCATCAGCTGAGAGAGTGTTAACTAAACTCAGAGAAAAACACATGTGATTTCTTAGCCGAATGAAGCTCAGATAGGAAAACCTGCTGGGGAAAACACAGGCATTTTCCTCTGATTTCTTTAGGAACAGTCAGAAAAGTTTTCTCTCCTTGGGATCAGGCAGAAATAGGAGCTTAGATCAATGGCCTGAAGGACTTTTAATGCCAATTTAAGATTCACAGAGCATTGTGAAGGTCAAACCAGCTGTATATCAGAACAGTTCACCAATTAGAGCAGGAGAATTTGTGACATCCTGTGTGCCATTGTGAAGACTGTTGTTCTTAACTTTACACTGGGTTATAATATACTACCTTTCATAGTAAGAGATTTAAAATCAGATCACTGTTTGACACTCTCCTGGGAAATACTCCAGACCCCTTCCTTTGCTTACCCAGCTCTGTGTGGTCTGGCCCCTCCTGCACTCTTAGACCACCTCATACCTCCAGTCCCTCAGAAGCTTCTTAATACACCTGGTACTCCAAGCTTGCTCACATCTTCAGGGCTTATTCACGTCACTGTTCTCACATTCTGGAATGTTTTCCTCTAGTTTTGCACTGATCACATTTTTGCCATTTGGTCTCAGGATAAATGAGCATTGGCTGGGAGCACTCACCCAGTTACACCCTAATCTCTTGCCCTATTTCAATTCTCAGCATAGCACTTATAACAGCTTTATAGGGCCTTACTTGTCACCACTGTATAACCAGCACCTGGTGCAATCCCCAGAAGATAATGTCACTCAAATATTTCCCAAATGATTGAATAAAATCAGAGAAGTTAGCAATAAACTAAGACTGCTGGGTAGTATTTGTGAGTTCACAAAATCCAAGATGCTCTTTTTTCAGATATGACCCATGGAGACAAAGTGACTGCTCAAGGTCTTGTCCTTGGGGAAAGACACAACCAGTGCTGTTGTGATTCCCACGCTATTAACTAGTTTGTGACTGTGATTATTTTCACAACTAGTTGACATTTTTATCCATAGTTATGATTCAGAGACCTGTACTAATGCCCTCTACCCCCAACCCTGGTCCTCCCTGTTCCTTGCACTTGCAGATCAATGGAGCTTGGATCATCTTTGTTCTCAAAGTTTGAGCTTATGTAAGCTTAGTGTGAGAATGTGAGCATATGAATGTGAAACAATGAATATGTATGTGCATGTATGAGTGAGTGTACAGGGCAGGCTCTATACCTTAAATGCCTCCCACAATGTTCATCATGATGTCTGGAGTGTCACCAGATCTCTGGATTCCAAGTTTCCCTTTACTGATCTTGATTTGTGACACTTTTTATGAAAATGTCAGTGCTCTTGGAAAGGCCAGCCCTGACATGGGGAGGCTCTAACAGTTTGGTGAGTGGAAAAGTCTGCTGGGGCAAATAGTGTGCAGTGTTCACAGAGGCAGAGAAGAGAGTTGGGAGGAGCTCAAGGATCATCTTGGTGCTTCGAGGTGGTGGAGGGCCTTCCCTGCTGCTGTGCTTATTTTCTTTCCACTGCCATCACTATTGGTTAAATCAGGGGACCAGGAGACATAAAAAAAAAATGGCATCTTTCTTTCAGGGGGTGGGAGATGATGTCCAAGTTTACTGTCAAGTAGATCTGCTGCATTTTGAGAGACTTAGCTCTCTGTGAAACACATGTCCAGACTGAGTTAGAACATGAGTTGTTTAAGATTCTAGTAGATCATAATTTTGCTCCTATGTCTTTTGGGTGATGAAAATCTTCCAGAGTCCTGTGGAACACAGAACCTCTGCCTAGACCCTGAAAGAAAATATACTGGAATCACTGTGTGAACTGTAACAGATGGAAAAATAAACTGAAAAGATATGTGTCATATATGAGTACAAAGTGAGTTGTTACTCTATTAAGAAATGTACTGGAGTTCTCCATGCACACACCCACACACAAAATGGAGTTTTGTCTTTTATGAGATAACAAAAGAGAAATATCAGAATTGTTTTAAACATGACAAAGTTAGGGACATTTGTATTTAAAGAGAGCATGTTTGGTTTATCTAACTTTGAATTGGTCTAGTATACTGGCTTTTTGCTCTGTTTCCATCAGTCATTGGTAGAGATGGGAACCACAAATAGCTCATTGTTTAATTTTAGGTTTTCTTAGACCATCACTGTCACCTGATCATTTAAGACAGCCTTTAAGGGAAATTGGCTGTGGTGTATGAAGGTCACAGTAAGGACAACGATCCTTCCACTGAGCACATGTGTGGTGAGGCAGGCACATCCTCTCCCTTCTCAGGAGACCCTTCTGTCAGTTGGAAAAACACTTACTGAGTGCTGCTTCTGTGCTTACCATAAATCTCAGTACTAGACTTAGTAGTTGTTACCATGTTGTTGTTGTTGTTATGTGCCATCGAGTTGGACCCAACTCATAGCAACCCCTCCTTGGGTTTCTGAGGTGGTATCACTATGTCAGTAGATTGCTCAACCTTTCTTCTGAGGAGTGGCTGGAGGGTTTGAACCACCAGCCTTCTGGTTAGCAGTCAAGTGCCT
The DNA here is from genome assembly GCF_000298275.1 of Orycteropus afer afer. Classification (NCBI taxonomy): domain Eukaryota; kingdom Metazoa; phylum Chordata; class Mammalia; order Tubulidentata; family Orycteropodidae; genus Orycteropus; species Orycteropus afer. Next base: position 9,765,600 of record NW_006921637.1, on the reverse strand, counting down.
TAGGCACTACACTACCAGACCTCCCAGTTGTTACCATAAATATCTTTAAATGGCACTGACATTTTGGACTGTAAGAGCTTCTAAGTGTATTTTTAAACTATATTTTACTACAACTGAACTTTAAATGCCTATGAATACACTTTTATATATATGGGAGTTCCTTGGTGGCACAAATGGTTAAGCTCTAGGCTGCTAGTTGGGAGGTTGACAGATCAAACCCACCCAGAGGTACCTGACTGGCATCTGCTTTTGAATAGTCACAGTCTTGAAAACCCTACAGAGCAGTTCTGCTGTTCACACATGGGGTCACCATGAGTCAGAATTGACTCCACAGCAACTAACAACGATATACCTTTAAGTTCACAAACCTGTTTTAAGTAGATAATTTGCTTCTTCTCAACTGTGTGTCCTTGAGACACCGTGAACACAGAGATGACTTCCTTTGCTACCTCCTCACATGTACCTGGGAAAATAAATATGCTGGAAAACCTAGTGTATAAATCAGAGTCAGTCCTACCTCACATAGTCAGAACTCATGTTCAAAAGTGAGTGAAAACATCAACATGTTATGCCTCCAGGTGGAACTGCAAACCTGAAGGGGCAGTAGGGTCCCCACAGCCTTTTTGTGCCAGTTCCCTCAGCTTTACGAGGGCTGGGGGAGAGGAAGACAGGGATAGGATTGCAATGTGATTTATCATCATTGAGCATGTAACGTATTGAGGGCTATGCAAGGTGAGAAGTTGTTGTTGTTGGTAGGTGCCATTGAGTCAGCTCCCACTCATAGTGACCCTATGTACAACAGAATGAAACACTGCCTGGTCCTGTGCCAGCCTCACAATCCTTGCTGTACCTGAGGCCATCGCTGCAGCCACTGTGTCAGTCTATCTAGTTGAGAACCTTCCCCGTTTTCTTTGACCCTCTACTTTATCAAGCATGATATCCTTCTTCAAGGAATGGTCCCTTCTGAAAACATGACCAAAGTAGGTCAGACAAAGTCTGGCCATTCTTGCTTCCAAGGAGCATTCTGGCTGCACTTCGTCCAGGACAGATTTGTTAGTTCTTTTGGCAGTCCATGGTACTTTCACTATCCTTCACCATCACCACAGCTCGAAAGCATCAACTCTTCTTTGGTCTTCCTTATTCATTGTCCAGCTCTCACATGCATATGAGGGAAATGAAAATACCATGGCTTGGGTTAGGCGCATCTTAGTCTTCAAAGTGATATCTTTGCTATTTATCACATGCAAGAGGTCTTTTGCAGCAGATTTTCCCAGTACAGTATGTCACCTGATGTCCTGACTGCTGCTTCCATTGGTGTTGATTGTGGAACCAAGCAATATGAAATTTTTCACAACTTCAATCTTTTCTCCATTTATCATGATGCTGATTATTGGTCTAGTGAGGATTTTAATTTTCTTTGTATTGAGATGTAATGCATATTGCAGACTAGAGTCTTCAATCTTCATCAGTTAGTGCTTCAAGTCATCCTCACTTTCAGCAAGCACATTTGTATCATCTGCATATCGTAGGTCATTAATGAGTCTTCCTCCAATTCTTATGTCTCGTTCTTCTTCACCATGCAGTGAAGAAGTATCCCCTTGCTCTGTTCTGATGACAGCCTCCCAGTCAATGGACAGGTTCCTCATGAGCATAATTTAGTGTTCTGGAATTCCCATTCTTCTCAATGTTATCCATAATTTGTTAGGGTCCACACAATTGAATGCTTTTGCATAGTCAATAAAACACAAGTAAACATCCTTCTGGTATTCTCTACTTTGAGCCAAGATTCATCTAACATCAGCAATGATATCCCTCCTTTCACATCTTCTTCTGGATCCAGTTTGCATTTCTGGAAGTTCTCTGTCAATATACTGCTGCGACCATGTTTGAATTATCTTCAGCACGATTTTATTTGCATGTAAAATTAATGATATTGTTTGATAATTTTCACATTCTGTGAGATCACCTTTCTTTGGAATGGGTACAAATATGAATCTTTTCCAGTCAGTTACAAGGTAACTGTCTTCCAAATTTCTTGGCATAAATGAGTGAGTGCCTCCAGGGTGGCATCTATTTGTTGAAACATCTCAATGGGTATTCTGTCAATTCCTAGAGACTTGTTTTTTGCCAATTCTTTCAATGTCACTTTAACGTCTTCCTTCAGTACCATTGGTTCTTGATCATATATGCCACCTCCTGAAATGGGTGAACATCGACCAATTCTTTTTGGTACAGTGACTCTGTGTATGTCTTCCATCTTCGTTTGATGCTTCCTGCAGGAGTCAATATTTTGCCCATAGAATCTTTCAATATTGCAACTCCAGGCTTGAATTTTATCTTCAGTTCTTTCAACTTGAGAAATGCCGAGTGTGTTCTTCCCTTTTGGTTTTCTAACTCCAGGTCTTTGCACACTTCATTATAATAATTGACTTTGTCTTCTCCAGCTGTTCTTTGAAACCTTCTGTTCAGCTCTTTTATCTTGCCATTTCTTCCATTTGCTTTAGCTACTCTCCATTGAAGGGCAAGTTTCAGAGTCTCTCCTGACATCCATTTTTTGTCTTTTCTTCCTTTTCTGTCTTTTTAGTGACCTTTTGCTTCCTTCATGGATGATGTTCTTGATGTCATCCCACAATTCCTCTGGTTTTCAGTCATTGGTGTTCAGTGCATCAAATCTATTCTTTAAAAGGTCTCTAAATTCAGGAGACATATAGTGAAGGTCATATTTTTGGCTCTCATGGACTTTTTAAAATTGTTTTCAGCTTCAGTTTGAACTTTCATATGGCAATTGATGGTCTATTCCACAGTCAGCTCCTGGCCTTGTTTTGGCAGAAGATATTGAGCTTCTCCATTGCCTCTTTCCACAGATGTAGTCAACCTGATTCCTGTGTACTCCATCTGGTGAAGTCCACATGTATAGCCACTCTTTATGTTGCTGAAAAAAGGTATTTGCAATGAATAAGTCATTGGTCTTGCAAAATTCTATCATACTATCTTCAGCATCATTTCTATCACCAAGGCCTTATTTTCCAACTACTGGTGATTCTTCTTTGTTTACAACTTTTGCGTTCCAATCACCACTGATAGTCAACACATACAGATTGCATGTTTGGTCAATTTCAGATTGCAGAAGTTCTTAAAAATCTTCAATTTCCTCATCATTGGCTTTGGTGTTGGTGTTTAAATTTGAATAATAGTAGTAGTAACTGGTCTTCCTTGTAGGTGTATGGGTATTATCCTATCACTGACAGCATTGTACTTCAGGATAGATCTTGATACATTCTTTGTGATGATGAATCCCACACCATTCCTCTTCAATTTATGGTTCTTGACATAGTAGATCATATATGTGTCTGATTTGAAATGGCCAAAAACAGTCCTTTGCAGCTCACTAATGCCCAGGATATTGATCTTTATGCATTCCATTTCATTTTTAGCAACTTCTAGTTTCCTAGATTCATACTTCATACATTCCATGTTCCTATTATTAATGGATGTTTGCAGCTGTTTCTTCTCATTTTTATTTGTGCCACATCAGGAAATGGAGGTCCTGAAGGCTTTAATCCATCCACATCATTAAGGTTGGCTCTACTCTGAGGAGGCAACTTTCCCCAGTTGTATTTTGAGTGCCTTCTGAGATGAGGGGTTCATCTTCTGGCACTATATCAGACAAAACTTCAGTGCTATTCATAAAGTTTTCCAGTAATATATCAGACAGTATTTCACTGTTATTCATAAAATTTTTACTGACCAATTTTTTGAGAAGTGGATGGCTCCTTCCTTCTTCCAAGTCTGTCTTAATCTGGAAGCTCTGGTGAAACCTGTCCACCATGGGTGACCTTGCTGGTATTTGAAATATTGGTGGCATAGCCTCCAGCCTCATAGCAACATGCAAGCCACCACAGTACAACAGACTGACAGAGGAGTGGTGGAGATGAAGAAGATGAGAGCAATAAGACCTATAAGACCTAAAGCAAACCAGGCTGAGTGGGAGTGCGGGGTAGGCGGTGGTGGAACGTGCATTCCTTTGGAGTTCCTTACTCTTCTGAACTCTCATTTTACAAAAGTCTTAAGATATAAAATTGGGACATTGTTTTTGAAGAGGAGTTATTGAGTGGTGCAAATAGTAAATGTGCTTGGCTGCTAACCAAAATCTTGGAGGTTTGAGTCCACCCAGAGGCACCTTGGGAGAAAGGCCTGGAGATCTACATTTGAAAAATCGGCCATTGAAAACTCTATGATCACAGTTCCGCTCTGACACATGTGAGTCATTGTGAGTGGAAGTTGACTTGGTAGCAACCTGTTTTGTTGTTTTAATAGGGAAGACCAAAGTGTTAATCTGGAGAAGTACTATTAATGGACAAAAAGAGTGAGTTACCAGTGGCTTATCACATTTTTCTTTGCCGTAAAGGGTGCTTAGGCCAGATCTCATGGACATGTAGTGATACTTTAATTTAAGGCAATATCTCATTGAATCCACATGACAGCACTGTGAAGGAGGGATTATTGTCCCATAATACATGTTAGATGCTCAATGATGATAAGTCATACTGCAGTCCTATCCCTCTCTCTCTGCCCTTTAAAGCTGATGGAACTGGCATAAATAGGCTGTGGGGACCCTACTGCTGTTTTACTATTTTAAACTCACTTCCATCAAGTCTATTCTGACTCGTAGTGATCCCCATTGAGTTTCTAAGACTGCAAATCTTTACAGAAGCAGAATGACTCATTTTTCTTCCATGGAGCAGCTGGTGGATTTGAACCACCAACCTGCTGGCTAGCAGCCAAATGCCTTAACCACTATACCACCAGAACATCTTTTACTATTTCACGGTAGTAAAACCTGGGCTTAGAAAGTATCAGTATCTTGTTTAAGATCACACAAATATTACATGGTTGAATAGGATCAAACTTTGTTCTTCTGACCTCCAAAGTTTTTGATGGACATAAATAAAATATAAAATATTTTACATTTATCCTATAATGGACTAGGAATATCTGCCAGAAATTCAAGACAGATTCAGAAAAGGACATGAAACAAGAGATATCATTGCTAATGTCAGATGGATCTTGGCTGAAAGAAGAAAAAAACAGAAAGATATTTACCTGGTTTTTTATTGACTATACTAAGGCATTTGACTGTGTGAATCATACCAAATTATGGATAACATTGCAAAAAATTGGAATTCCAGACACTTAATTGTGCTCACGAGGAGTACAAACATAGACCAAGAAGCAGTCATTTGAACAGAATAAGGGGATTCTGAATGGTTTAAAATCAGGAAAGGTGGGGGTCGGGGTTGTGTCCTTTCAACATACTTATTCAATCTCTATGCTGAGCAAATAATCCAAGCAGCCGGACTATATGAAGAAGAACCCAGCATCAGGATTGATGTCATTAACAACCTGCGATATGTAGATGACACAACCTTGCTTGCTGAAAGCAAAAGAGGGCTTACTATGAAAATTATATGCTGAGAAAGATAAAAAACTACAGCCTTCAGTATGGATTACACCTCAACATAAGGAAAACAAAAATCCTCACAAGTAGACCAATATAAAAAACTACAGCCTTCAGTATGGATTACACCTCAACATAAGGAAAACAAAAATCCTCACAAGTAGACCAATAATCAACATCATAATAAATGGAGAAAAGATTGAAGTTGTCCAGGATTTAATTTTACTTGGATCCACAAACAACATCCATGGAAGCATCAGTCAAGAAATCAAATGCATTTGGCAAATGAGATGCAAAAGGCCTGTGGTAGTTAAGGTTATGTGTCAACTTGTCTGGGCCTGGTTTTGAGTGACTGGACAGCTGGTTGCAGTTATTCCCCACAATGAGGCTGGCAATCATCTGCATGGTGGAATCTGCCATGAGCACCTGAGTAGCTGCTTTTAGGGATGTGGTCTGTTTCCAGCATATAAGGAGAAGCTTTGGGAATGGTCTGCAGCTTTTGGCACGCTTGAATCCTGCATGTAGCCAAGTCATTATTTAGCAGCCTGCCATGTTGTCTGCTGATCTTGGGACTCTTAATGGTTTAAATCTATGGCCTGCCTTGTGGTCTGGTAATATTGGGACTGTACCTTTTTACTTGTTGACCTTGAGTTTGTCAGCCTCAGCAGTCAGCAGCTGCCTGAGTGAAGAAAACTTCCAGCTTCAGTGGGCTGAGAGTAAGAGACAGAACTGAAGCCCAAGGTCGAGGGGCTTTTACCCAGCCCCTGGAGCCTGGCATTTTGAACTCAGACTTGTAGCCTCCAAAATTGTCATAGAATAAACTCTTGGTTGTTCAAACCATCCCATTTGTGGTACTTTTCTGTTAGAGAAGCATGAAGTAACAAAAACAAGTCTTCTTTAAAGTGTTAAAGTGCAAAAATGTCGCTTTGCAGACTAAGGTATGCCTGCCCCAAGCCATTATATTTTTAACTCCATCATGGACATGTGAAAACTGGACAATGAATAAGGAAAACTAAACCGACTCGACGGCACATAACAACAACAACAAAAAAGAAAAATTGATGCCTTTGAATTATAATGTTGAGTATTGAATAGACCATAGACTGCTAGAAGAAAGAACAAATGTGTCTTGGAAGAAGTACAGCCAGAATGCTCCTTAGAAATGAAGATGGCTAGACTTCATCTCACATACTTTGGACATATGATCAGGAAGGACCAGTGCCTGGAGAAAGACATCATGCTTGGTAAAGTAGAGGGTCAGGAAAAAAGAGGAAGACACTCAAGGAGATCTATTGACACAATGTCTGCAACAGTGGGCTCAAACACAACAATGATTGTGAGGATGGTTCAGGACTGGGCAGTGTTTCATTGTGTTGTGCATGGTGTCACTATGAGTTGGGGCTGACTTAGTGGCACCTAACGACAGCAACAACATCTCATTTAAAAAATTTTAAGATTACATTTGGAAATTGATCTTTTATTTATTTAATCTGAATCTTTATTGATTTATCTCTAAAGCTATTGACTGATTTTATTCTTTTATGTTGCCAAGTAAAGGAGATATAGGAGAATAAGCCACAGGGGAATATAGCAGTATTACAAAGGATATAAAAACATGCACAGCTTCTATATGCTTTTTCCTTACACACATTGGATTTAATGAAAAAAAGAAAAAAGACAGAGTCAGTATTAATTTTCCTAAATTTAAAAAAGCATTCAAATTTTAACATTTATTTTCAATTTGCAGGTTGAAAAAGTGAGAGGGAAATGATATGCTCCTGGTTGTTTAAGTCAGAAATAAGTTTGTCAAGAGTAATTATTTCTTCTAGCTCCTTGGGTTACAGAGTTGAACCAGCCCTGTTTGTTTTTCAGTTTCATGTTCCTGTCTGCTTACTCTGGTTTAAGCATCATGGATCTGCTTTCAGCCCATCAGCTTCGTAATAATTAAGACAGCCTCCAATTCTGTTTCCCATATGGGATAAAATCAGGGCAAAGATAATAGGGGAGAATGCATTTGTCAGACTACAAATGATAATGAGTAGAAAGAAGCCGAGGACTTTTTTGTTTTGTTTTGTAAATGTGAAACATATATAGAATTGTAAATATATATAGAATTGTAACTAAATTTATGTTTGTCTACTGTGCAAATCCCATCTGAAATGACAAGAGATTATGCCAGATAGTTTTGGGCCTGATATTTGACTTTATAGAAACTCTGAAAAATTTGACTACAATTTAGTGTAGAATGGCGTCTGATTTATTTTAAACAAAACCAAATTAATTCTACTCATTTCTGCTAGAGTCAAGTTGTTTGGGGATGTGTGAAAGCTGTGCAAGACATCTTTTCTGATATTTACCTTTAGTGCTCTTTCTGGAGGTATTTAGATTTCTTTAATAAAATGCCCTTGGAAGAAGGAATGGGGAGAAAAATATTTTTTAGAAACAAAATAATCAAATACTACTATTTAAAAGCTTCTGAACTGAGAGATCAGAGAGAGGGACTAGGCACTAGTTTCTTGTTTTAAAGACTGCAAGGAGCTCTGGTGGCATAGTGGCTAAGGCATTTGACTGCTAACCAGAAGGTTGGTGGTTCAAAGGCACCATCCACCCTGCAAAAGGAAGATTGGTAAATCTACTTCCATTAAGATTTACTGCCTTGGAAACCCAAAAGGGGTCACTATGAGTCAGAATAGACTCCATGGCAGTGAGTTTGGTTTTGGTTAAGTGGCAAGGGAATGTCCACACAGAACTGTGGGCTGAGACAGCCCATTTGGCTGCTGTTAATGGGCTCCAGTCTTGACCTAAGGCCGAGATACAGAAGCACCATGGCCTGGCTCTGCCTGGCTTCACATCTCCCTGCTTCTATCCCTGAATTTCTGGTTTAGAGTTTGATAGCCTAGAGCCATGATGAGACGAGAGCCAAAAACTAAACTCATTGCCCTTGAGTTGCTTCTGACTTATAGCAAACCCCCATTGGGTTTCCAAGGCTGTAAATCTTTACAGAAGCAGACTGTCTCATATTTCTTCTGTGGAGCAGCTGATGGGTTCAAACCATCGACTTTTTGGTTAGTAGCCAAATGCCTTAACCAGTACACCACTAGAGCTCCTGATGAGAGTAGAGAGGTCTCTTAACTGAACAATAATACCTGAAAAATTGTCTATTGTTTATGGCAAAGGATTGCGATGAGTGGAGAAATATCCCAGAAAAAGAGCCCAAGCTATAGACTTGCATTTAGGCATTCCAAGTGGTAGTCCTGGGGTGATGGTGCCTGATACTAGTCTCCTGAAAGATAGTTACACTGGGGCTACAAGCAGCCCAAGGGTTAAGGACCCTCACCCACACACAGTGGCCTTGTACAATGCGCTTTCTGCAATTCCTAAGGTAGTGTGCCGGAGAGATTACTCCTCCCATTTAGTTTTATGTTTTCTTTAATATTTTCTTCTCTTTTTTACTTTTGGTGAATTAATTCCTAGCCATTTGAACATTCTATTAAATATCTTTTCTTCATTTTTAACAATTACATTTAAAACTGCTTTTCTCTATTAACATATCAAAATGAAATAATAATTATATACCCCTTAGCCAATGCATATAAGATCATACTCCCATCTTTATCATCATTCACATACAATCTCTATAAGTTAACACAGGGGTAGATTTTCTATCTTCTTTTTTCTGTTTCCCATCTCCCAAATTAAGTTCTGTTAAGATCATTTAGAATTTCTCTTCCAAGATGTTCTTAAGTTTTCTCTTATAATATTATTATTTTAAGAATCTATTCTTAATACTTATTTTACAGTTCTTTCCTTATTATGCCCTTTTACATGCTAGTTCGACTGGAATATGTCTTAAATAATTTTCTCAGAAAGGATTCAAAAAACAAAAGTAAAAGATAATAAATAAAAAGACTGAGTAGATCTATATCAATTGGCACATAATGATATTCCTGATACATGTATTAAATGTACGTTACAGATGAGTATGTATAATATGACTCCATTTTATTAAATATTCAATTTAATATTTTTTAATATGTGTGTGTATTCTGTGACACTACATTTAAAAGAATTTGCATGGTATTGTTATTTTAAGGGATGGAGTGGGAATGGAGAGTGAGATTATTAATTCCTATTAATAATTTCAATTTTATGTAAATACAAAGAAATTAAACATTTCAAAGCAGATATGCTACAAAACCAACAAAGAAAGAAACATAAAATGAATCTTGAATAGGCCATGGACTTCCAGAAGAACAAACAAATCTGTCTTGGAAAAAGTACAGCCAGATGCTCCTCAGCAGTGAAGATGGCTAGACTTTGTCCCATGAACTTTGAACATATGGTCAGGAGGGACCAGTCCCTTGAGAAAGACCAGTTTCACTCCATGGGCTTTGTTGCTGGATGGACCCAAGTTTTAACCCTGTCTAGATTCTTCCTAGGAGCTCTGGTAGCATAGTGCCTAAGGCACTTGACTGCTAACCAGAAGGCTGGCGGTTCAAATCCACCAGCCACTCCTTGGAAGGAAGGTTGGGCAATCTACTTCTGTAGTGATACTGCCTCAGAAACCCAAGGAGGGGTCACTACAAGTTGGGGCTGACTCAATGGCACATAACAACAACAACAACAACAGATTCTTCCTAGGAGCTCTGGTGTTGTAGTGCCTAAAGCATTTGACTGCTAACCAGAAGGCCGGGGGTTCAGACACACCAGCCACTCCTCGGAAGGAAGTTTGGGCAATCTACTTCTGTAGTGATACTGCCTCGGAAACCCAAGGAAGTTTAAATAAATAATACATAAATGAGTCGGATCCGACTCAATGGCAGTGAGAGTAGAGTTAGATTCTTTCTGGAAGAGCCCTGGTGATGCAGTGGTTAAACACTTGGCTGCTAACCAAAAAGTTGGCAGTTCATTCCCTAGGACAAAGATGTAGAAGTCTACTCCCATAGACTTTGAAATCCTATCGGGCAGTTCTATATCTTATGAGGTTGCTGAGTCAGTACAGACTCAAAGGCAGTGGGTTATTTATTTATTTATTTATTTATTGTGATTTTGGGGAAAGTTTACAGAGAAAATTCACTTTCTATACAGTAGTTCACGTACACTTTGTCTCAGGACATTGACTACAATTTACCTCAATGCAATAGCTCCCCTCCCACTTCTTCCCGATAGTTACTTCTTCCCTGTGTCCATCTCTCCATGCACTCCTGCCCCCTGAGCTGTCTCTGTGTGCATACACAGCCCTTCCATTCTCCCATGATTGTTCTCTCCAAGGAGTCTATCTACTTGAGGTAAATGTTCAACTCATGTGCTTATCTTGTGTTTGGCTGGAAGCCACAGGTGTGGGTTCAATTCCAGACCTAAAGGGCTGCTAGGGGCCATAGTCTCGGTGGTTCCACCAGGCTTCATCAGACCAGCAAACCTGGTCCTCCTTTTTTTTTTTTCCCCGAAATGATTTTGAGTTTTGTTCCACATTGTTCTCCCTCTCTATCTAGGATCTCCTACATAGATCCCCCTCTGAGTGGTTGACAGTGGTAGCCAGGCACCATCTAGTTCTTCTGGTTTCATAGTCATACAGGCTGTGCATTGCATGGCGTACCAGTTGCTAATTGTTTCCATGAATCTTTAGTTGTCTTCATTCTTCTTTGCTCTAGATGAGGAGAGACCCATCATTGCATTTAGATGGCTGCTTGCAAGCTTTTAAGATCCCAGTCACTGTTTGCCAAAGTATGAGGTGGAACACTGTTTTGTGTAGTATGTTTTGCCAATTGAGCTTGATGTCCCCTGGGACTATGGTCCTGAGTGGCAGTGTTTTTTGTTTGTTTGTTTGTTTGTTTGTTTGTTTTTAGCTTCTTGCTGGTTATTTGATCCTATGTAAGTTATTTCACTTCTTTCTCCCTCAGCCTCAGATTCTTCATTTATAAAATGAGGGTAAATCCTGTTAGAGTCATTGTGAGGGATACACATGGATGCATGCACGCACTACTGTGGAGTCAGATCCAACTCATAGGGACCCCTCTTTGGGTTTCTGAGGCAGTATCACTACGGAAATAGATTGCCCAACCTTCCTACCGAGGAGTGGCTGGTGGGTTTGAACTGCTTGCCTTCTGGTTAGCAGTCAAATGCCTTAGGCACTATTCCACCAGAGCCTATAGCTAATCTCTCTCTCTCTATATATATATATATATTTGTATACATATTAAAAAACAAAACAAACAAAAAAAATCCTGTTACTTCTCATACTTCATTTCTGCTCCCAACTTCTCATCTTTTTGTTAAATCTTTGTGAGAATGTCTTATATTTGGTATGGACTGATAATATTCAGATTTGTGTCCTAGACTTCAAAGTTGCTTATAATTCTGTGCAGCATGTAGTATATATCACCATGTACCTGGGGGTATGTAATATGAGAATGTCATTAAGGAAAGAAGTTTATTTGGTAGATTTGTTAAAAGTTGGCAATAATTGCAGTTTCCAATGTTTATGGAGTTTTTTTCTGGCAAATTCTCAAATTTGTGAGTGACTTTTATGAAAATTTACACGTTTCTCCATCCATTTATTAACTTTATTCTGTAGTGTAATGAATCACAAAATGCCTTGTATTTAAATAACATCTTTCTATGAAGGGGCTCAAGTTACTTCACACAGTGATAAAATGTTCAACATTTCCAACAAGCCATTAAGCTTAATTTCCATAAAAATAATAAGCAACAATGAACCACACCTAAAATTTGAAATTCCACTGTTTTGAAACTCTCTTCATGAAGTCGTCAACTCTTCTTGTATTCAGACTAAAACTTAAAACACCATCTTATGACAAATATTGGAGGCCAAGGGTTGGGGATCAGGAATACAATTTACAATTAGGATGTTACTTATATCCTTAAATCAAAAGCCCTGTATGCTCTCTATTCCCTGAGTATGATTTATTTTTCTTACTATCAGATTATTTTATGGATTGTTGTATCCAAAGGGAAATGGTAATTTCCTTTTTTTTCTTCAGTTGATCTATTTTCACAGTCCACAAAAATGAGCCTCCAATTTGGAAGCTGATTAGAAAAATACTGGGCACATCTTTCTTTATTGAACTTGTTCACCTGTATATTCAAAAAAGGATTCTCATTACTAGGCCAACCATTAATTTTATGTAATAGCCAAATAAACAGCCACCCCAAATCCACTGCCATCAAATTGATTCTGACTCACAGTGACCTACATAGAGTTTTGAAGGCTGTAAATATTTACAGAGGTTGATTGCCTCATCTTTCTCCCTTGGAGCAGCTGGTGGGTTTGACCTGCTGACCTTCTGGTTACCAGCCAAATGCCTAACCCACTGCACCACCAGAGCTCCTTAATTCAGCCATTTTACTATTTAAATAAAATCCTAAATTTGCTCTTAGAATATAAGTCCTGTAAAATTTAGACTGTAACTCTCCATGTGATGATATGGCCATTGTACCTTGAGCTTTGTGTTGGGTTTGGAGTGCTTGCTGAAGACTTTAGTGAACATAAGCTCATACAAGTGTTTGTCAACCTGCGTGAGCCTAAAATTTTAGCTACTGGAATGATTGAATGAGGCATATTAATGTTGCCTATTTTATTGAAATTGAGTATATCAAATGACATGTGGGAAAGAAAAAAAGGACAGAAACTTGATGCAGTCAGGGCTTTGAACCTGTTCTTCCTGGTTCAGTCGTGGTTGAGGAAGCAAAACTGGGATAGACCCAAATGTTTAAAACTTGGGCAAACACAAATGATAGTTGGAATGGGAAAAATTATGGGTTGAAGCCCTGCTAGAAACTTCATCTCCCTATTAGAAAACAAGGGCAGCATACATATTGCATAACAAACAATTATCTTGCCCATCGGATTTTGAGAAGAGTTGGAAACAGTGCTGCCCTGCTCAAAGATGGCAGCCAACTGCAGTGCTTTGAATGTGTATCACTCTCCACAGTCCTGCCAATAATGCAATCTCACACACAAGGCTTCTGCAAGGGCTCACTATGCCTCTTCTGAGTCTCCCATTCTAGGGTTTTGACCCATATTTTTTCTTTTTCCCATTATTGTCTTGGATCACGCAAATTTTAAAAATTCATATCTGTTTTGGTTTCATGTCATCAGCCATGACTGAAGTAGTTGGAAGCCCTAGATGCAATGAAAAGGAGGAAGAAGGTGTCAGTCTTGGGCATGAGAGCAGTAAGCACTCCTTCCCTCTACCCACTCTGCTTTTCTTTGCCATTCTGCTTCTCCGGGTTATCCAGAGAGTAAAATGAAGGTAGTAATGCAAAAGCTGTTGTGAAATCAAAGTTTGTGCAACAACTTTGTGGAATCTGTCTTTAATTATTTTAATAATGAGTTACTTATATGTTCTCTTAACTACTACTGTGCTAAGTTAGTTAGTTCCCATACACTGATTTTCTCCTGTGTTTGTGCTCAAGGTTAACTCTCTCCAGTGCTCAGAAGCATAGCCTCTGGTTCAAAACTTGTCCCACAAAAGCTACAACAAGTATTTTATGTAGCTGTAGCCTGGGGAGCTTGCCAACCCCTTGAAGAGCAGATCTGTTGTAGCAGTTCCCAGTTCCACTCCATAGTTGTTGTTAAGTGCCATCGAGTCGTTTCCGACTCATAGCGACCCCATGCACAGCAGAACGAAACACTGCCCTATCCCGCGCCAGCCCCACAATCCCTTCTATGCTTGAGCCCATCATTGCAGCCACCGTGTCAATCCATCTCGTTGAAGGCCTCCCCCTCTTTTGTTGACCCTCCACCCTACCAAGCATGACATCCTTCTCCAGGGAATGGTCCCTTCTGACAACATGACCAAAATAGGTGAGACGAAGTCTGGCCATTCTTGCTTCCAAGGAGCATTCTGGCTGCACTTCCTCCAGGACAGATCTGTTAGTTCTTTTAGCAATCCATGGTACTTTCAGCATTCTTCGCCAGCACCACAACTCAAAAGCATCAACTCTTCTTCGGTCTTCCTTATTCATTGTCCAGCTCTCACATGCATACCAGGCGATTGGAAATATCATGGCTTGTGTCAGGCGCACCTTAGTCCTCAAGGAGATATCCTTGCTCCTCAGCACTTGAAACAGTTCCTTCGCAGTTGACTTTCCCAATGCTACACGTCGTCTAGCATTGCTACACTCCATGGAGAACTGACAAAACCAAATCAATTTTCCTCAAATTAACTTTGATTAATGGTTACACTTACTCGTGGAGATTCCATGTACACTGAAATAGAATTATTCTATGGGGTTTCCAGTACTGATTTTTCAGAAGTAGATTGCCAGGCCTTTCCTCTGAGGTGCCTCTGGTTGGACTCAAACTGCCAACCTTTTGGTTAGCAGCCAAACTTATTAAGTAGAATTGAAGGCAAGGTATTTTTCTTTTATATGTCTCAGTGCTGTCAGGCAGAAATCTTCCTTAGAAATGGCAATGCCACTGTTATTTTTAGAATTTTTAAATGGTTATTTGTTGACACTAAAAGCATTTCTAGCACAAAAACTTTTGATCTAGTTAACTGGTTGTAAAATACTGTATTTGATCAATCAAACCATTGTCATTGTCATTGTCACCACTGCAGGAAAGTGGAACTCAAAGTATTAGTTCCCTTGATGGAAGAAGAGGCCACTGGCTTGGGAGGTAGGCATTTGTTCCAGGTGAGCTGAGTAGCATTACCTATGCCATTTAAACTCTCTGAGCTTTTATCTTCACAACCAAATTAAGGGTTTATATTAGGTATTCTCCAAGGACCTTGCAGTGTTTTCTATGATACTGTGGATTTATAATTGATTGTGTGGATCATAACAAATTATAGATAGCATTGTGAAGAATTCAAATTCCAGAATACTTAATTGTGCTTATAAGGAAGGTATGCATAGACCAGGAGGCTGTGGTCTATGGGGATACTGTGGTTGTTATTGTTAGGTGCCATGGAGTCATCTCCAACTCATAGTGACCCTATGCACAGCAGAACAAAACACTGCCCGGTCCTACACCAGCTCCACAATCCTTGCTATACTTGAGCCCATCGCTGCAGCCACTACGTCAATTCATTTCTTTGAGGGCCTTCCCCTGTATGGTTGACCCTCCACCTTACCAAGCATGACATTCTTCTCCAGGGAATGGTACCTCCTTACAACATGACCGAAGTGTTGTTGTTATGTGATGTCGAGTCTGACCCAACTCATAGTGACCCCTCCTCAGGTTTTCAAGGTGCTATCACTAGGGAAGTAGATTGCCCAACCTTCCTTCCGAGGAGTGGCTGGTGGGTAGGTGAGATGAAGTCTGACCATTCTCGCTTCCAAGGAACATTCTGGCAGCACTTCCTCCAGGACAGATTTGTTAGTTCTTTTAGCAGTCTATGGTACTTTCAGCATTCTTCACCAACACCACAACTCAAAAGCATCAACTGTTCTTCAGTCTTCCTTATTCATTGTCTAGCTCTCACATGCATAGGAGGTGATTGAAAATACCATGGCTTGTGTCAGGCACATCTTAATCCTCAAGGAGACATCTTTGCTCTTCAGCACTTGAAAGAGGTCCTTTACAGCCTATTTGCATAGTGCCTATGGCATTTGACTGCTAACTAGAAGGCGGTTCAAACCCACCAGCCACTCCTTGGAAGGAAGGTTGGGCAATCTACTTCCCTAATGATACCACCTTGGATCCGACTCGGCAGTGAGTTCGTTTTTTTAGCAGCTGTTCTAGGTCAGATCCCAGTGGGGAAAGGTTTGCCTGTCTTGCTGCATTTTTAACCGTGAAATCAAGCCTGCAGAACATCAAAACAACCAACTACTTTTGTTAGTTTAGTTCCTTCAACAAAAAAGTAAAATAAAACATTTTTACTAACTCAATCACTCATCCCTTTGGCCTGTAAAATTTAGCCTGATTTTCTGTCTTGTCTTCCAAGCCCTCATGTTAGTGCTCATTTCTAGTGGGGGTTCGCTTCCTGGCTCCCAGTCATAATTACTTTAGGGATGACTCTGGGCTTTGGACTCAACATTTTTTCAGTGCTCCCCTGGTAATTCTAATGTTTAGTTCATTAATGATTCATTTATGGCAAATTATCAAACTTCCAGATTGATAAAATCTTTGAATTATTTTTGAATAGAAGACTTGTTAAATGGGAAGAATGCTGTTTTGAATACTTTTGAATAAAAGTAGTTTGCTGCACCTGCCTCTGGCTTTCACTTTCATTCTCATCTGTGCTGCATACAACCTTCCTGTCCACTCTCCATTCTTTCTCATCCTTCCTACTTACTATTCTGCTCATTTACCAGTTAAGAGTACTTTTTCGTGTATTGTTCAACTGAAGGTTGCAATTTGGAATCAATTCTAATAGTTCTCCCTTTTTCTATTTACTTTCATTTTTTTAAAATTAATTTTCTTTTTTTGTGATTTGGGTGAACATTTACAGAGCAAATTGGTTTTCCATTCAACAATCCAAACACGTTCTATTTTGTAACATTCACTGCAAACCCTGCAGTGCAACAACTCTTCCTATTTTCTCCTTCTTCCCATCCTCTTCAGTCTTCCTAGCCCTCAAAAAATAAACCAAACTCACTGCCATCTAGTTGATTCTGACTGAATCAGTTGACTGAATCTGACTTGTGTTTCCAAGACTATAAATCTTTCCCAAAGCAGACTGCCTCATCTTTCTCCCATGGAATTGCTGTTGGGTTTGAACAACCAACCTATTGGTTAGCAGCCAAATACCTTAACCACTACACCACCAGAACTCCTTTTCCTAGTTCTATCCCTGGGCAAATGTTGCACTCTTGATCTCATATGGTTGACCATTCTAATAAGTGCATACCCTTCTGGTATCACTGTTCACTTTATAGGCTTGTCTGTTATTTGACTGAAAGTTGAGCCGGGATATGGGGGAACAGTGGATGGTGGTGCATAGGGTGGTGGTATTTGAATTCATTTCCTAGCTTAAAGAGTGGCTAAGCACCATAATTTTGGGGGTTCCATCAGCCTTCGTCAGACCAGAAAGTCTTGTCCTTTTTATGATTTTGAGTTTTGTTCCACATTCTTCTCCCACTCTATCTGTGACCTTCTATTGTGATCCCCTTCAGAGCAGTCAGCAGTGGTAGTAGACACCATCTAGTTGTAGGCTCAGGGTCATGGAGGCTGGGGTTCATGTGATCCATTAGTCCTTTGGACTAATTATTCACCTACATCTTTGATTTTCTTCACTCTTCTTTGCTGTAGACTAGGGGAGACCAATAGCTGCATTTTAGATAGTTGCTCACAAGCTTTTAGGACCAAAGTCACTACCCATCAAAGTCGGATGTAGAACATTGTTTCTGTGGACTCTATTATGCAAATGACCTTAAGGTCCACTGAAACTATGGCCCATTCATCTGTTGATGGGCACTTAGGTAGTTTCCATATTTTTGCTATTGTGAATAATGGGTGTACATATATCTGTTCATGTCATGGCTCTTATTTCTCGAAGATATATACCTAGTAGCAGAATTGCTGGATCATATGGCATTTCTATTTCTAACCTCTTAAGGAAGCACTATACCAGTTTCCACAGTGCATTTTATAGTCCCAGCAGCAGTGTTTGAGGGTTTCAAACTCTCTACATCTATGATTGCATTTGTTGTTTTCAGTTTTTTTTTTTTTTTTTAATTTGCTACTAATATTGGGAAGAGATGAGATCTTGTTGCTTTGTAGCATCTCTGTAATGGAAAAGGAGCTCTGGTGGAACAGTGGGTAAGATAACTGGCTGCGACCCAGGTCAGTGGTTCAAACCCACCATCTGCTCTGTGGGAGGAAGATGAGGCAATCTACTTCAGTAAAGATTTATAGCCTTGAAAATTCAGTGGGGATCACTACAAGTTGGAATTGACTCGATGGCAGTAGGTTTTGTTTTGTTTAGTGGAATGGCGAATGAAAGCTCTGGTGGCACAGTAGTTAAGGCATTCAGCTGCTAAGTAAAATCAGTGGTTCTGACCCACCGGTACTCCATGAGAGAAAGATAAGACAGTATTTTAAAAAGATTTACAGCCTTGGAAAGTATATAAGGCAGTTCTACTCTCTCCTATAGGGTCACTATGAGTTGGGATTGATTTGATGGCAGTAGGTTTGTTTTTTGGTTAATGGCTAATGACCAAGAACATTTCTTCATGTATTTGTTAGCCATCTGAATATCTTCTTTGGTGAAGTGTCTGTTCAAGTCCTCTGCCCATTTTTTAACTGGGTTTGTTTTTTAACTGGGTTTGTCTTTTTGTTGTTGAAGTGTTGAAATTTTCTATACATTTTAGAGATGAATTCCTTGTCCAATATGTCATGGCCCAATTATTTTTCCTAGTCTGCAAGTTCTCTTTTTACTCCTTTGGCAAAGTCTTTTGATGCATATGAATGTTTGATTTTTAGGAGCTCCCAGTCATCCAGTTTGTCTTCTGCTGTATAGGCATTTTTAGTTATGTTTGATAGTGTATTTATGCCATGTATTAGGACCCTTGAGTTTACCCCCTATTTTCTCTTGGATGATCTTTATGGTTTTAGGCTTTACATTTAGGTCTTTGATCCATCTTGAGTTAGTTTTTGTATATGACATGAGATATGGATTCTATTTCATTTTTCTGCAAATAGATAACCAATTTTGCCAGCACAGTTTGTTAAGGAGATTATCTCTTCTCCATTTAATGGGTTTTAGCCTGATTTCGGGAGCTCTGGTAGCATAGTGGCTAAGACACTTGCCTGCTAACCAGACGGCTGGCGGTTCAAACCCACCAGCCACTCCTCGGAAGGAA
>NW_006921637.1:9699735-9744624 GCF_000298275.1 Orycteropus afer afer | reverse complement strand
TGTTCAATTCTATTAGCTAGGATTTTGTTGAGATTTGTTGTGTCAATGTTCATCAGGGATATTGGTCTGCAGTTTTCTTTTTTTACTGATGTCTTTGCCTGGTTTTGGTATTAGGGTTATGCATGGTTCATAGAATGAACTCAAGATTATTCCATCCTTTTTCTGTGTTCTGAAATAGTTGGATTAGTATTAGTTTCAGCTCTTTCCTGAATGTTTGATAAACTTCACCAGTAAAGCCATCTGGGCCAGAAATACTTTTGTTGGGAGTCTGTTTTATGATCTATTCAATTTCTTCTTTTGTGATGTGCCTGTTCAGATTTTCTACTTCAGAATGTGTTAGTTTGGGTACATAGCGTGTTTCCAGAAATTTGGCCTTTTCTTCTAGGTTTTCAAATTTGTTGGATTACAGTTCTTTGTTGTTGTTGTTGTTATGTGCCATCAAGTTGGACCGACTCATAGTGACCCCTCCTTGAGTTTCTGAGGCAGTATCACTACAGAAGTAGATTACCTAACCCTCCTTCTGAGGAGTGACTGGTAGGTTTGAACCTCCAGCCTCCTGGTTAGTAGTCAAGTCCCTTAGGCACTATGCTACCAGAGCTCCCTAAAGTTCTTTAGTGTTCTGTTATTATCATTCTTATTTCAGTAGGTTTTATTTGACGTTACCCACTTTATTTCTTATTTGCATTGTTTGCATCCTCTCCTTCTTTTCCTTTGTTAAATTTACCAATCATTTCAAAGAAACAACTTCTAGTCTTATTGATTCTTTCTATTGTTTTTCTGTTTCATTTATCTCTGCTCTAACATTTATTTTTTAATTTCTTCTGGTGACGATAGGCTTTTTTTTGTTTGTTTGTTTTGGATGTTCTTTTTTCTAATTGTTGGAGGTATTGCATTAAGGTGCTGATTTTGGTATTTTATTCTTTTCTTTTTTTGTCTTTCCTTTTTTTTTCATGTGCACATTTATTACTATAAATTGCCCTCTGAGACTGCTTTTGCTTTGTCCCAAAGATTTTGCTAAGTTGTGTTTTCATTCTCATTTTTTTCCAAGGAATTTTATAATTCATTTTTCATTTCTTCTATTACTCTGAAGTTCTTAAGCAGGATGTTATTGAGTTTCTTGTATTTTATTTTATTTTTCCCTTTGATCTTCCTGTTGTTGACTTCTGATTTTATAGCATTGTGCTCTCAGAAGATGCTTTATAGTATTTTGATGTTTGAAAATTTATTGAGGCTTGCTTTGTGGCCTAATATATGATCTATTCTGCGGGAAGTTCCATGTGAGCTGGAAAAGAATGTGTATTGTGCTGTTGTTGGATGGAGTGTTCTCCATACATCAGTGAAGTCCAGTTGATTAATTGTGTTTAGATTTGCCATGTCTTTGTTAAGTTTCTTTCTAGTTTTTCTGTCTTACATCAAAAGTGATATATTAAAGTCTCCCACTATTATCATGAAGTTGTCTATTTCTCTTTTTATTCTGTTAAAGTTTATGTATTTTGAGGCTCTTTCATTGGCTGTGTAGATATTTATTATGTTTATGTCCTCTTGTTGGATTGATCATTACATAGTGTCCTTCTTCATCTCTTCTGCTGATTTTGCCTAAAAGTCTGTTTTAACAGATACGAATATTGTCAGTCCTGCTCTTTTTTAGTTGACATTTTATTGACATATGGCTTTCCATCCTTTTATTTATTTATTTATTAAGTTAACTTGGATATTGTGATTTGTGTGAAATTTTTCACAGCAGATTAATTTTATATTCAACAGTTCATACACATTTTGTTTTGTGACAGTGGTTACATTCCCTGCAGTGTTACAGCTCTCCTCCCACCTCCTCCTTGAGGTTACCCTTTCCCTGTGTCCCTCCTGTCTATGCATTTCTGCCTCCCAAGTTTTTTCCCAGTGCAAATGTTACCCTCCTGATCCCTCATGGTTGATTATTCTAAGGAGTGCATCTCCCTGGTGTAGTTGTTTGATTTGTAGACCTGCCTATTGTTTGGCTGAGAGTTAAGCCACAGGAGTGAGTTCAATCGTAGGCCTGAAGGGTGATTAGGGGCCATAGTCTTGGAGGTTTCACCATTCTCTGTATGAACAGTAAACCTGGTCATTTTTATGATTTTAGATTTCATTCCAATTTTTTTCTCCCATTCTATCCAGAATCTCCAATTTTATCCCTCTCTGAGTGGTTGGTATTGGTAGCCAGGCACCATCTAGTTTTTCTGGCCTCAGGGTCATGTAGGATGAGGTTCTCATAGTCCATTACTCCTTTGGACTGTTTCCAAGTGTCTTTGGTTTTCTTCACTCTTCTTTCCTCCAAATGAGGAGAGACCAATATTTCCATCTTAGATGACTGCTCATGAGCTTTTAAGACCCCAGTCACTACTCACTGAAGTAAGCTGTAGAAAAGTATTTTTGTATACCATGTTGTGCCAATTGAGTTTGATGTCCCTCGTGACCATGGTCCCCAGCCAGCAGGCCCAGTGACTCACTCCCTCAAGGTACTTAGCTGTGGCTATGAAGTTATCCTAGCTTTGCCTCCGGTTAGGTTTAAGCTGGAAATAGACATTTTTTGTAGCACATATAAATGCATATGTAGGAATGTTGTCTACTAAGCCTCTGTATGGCCATAGGTATATTCTCATTTGCCATCCTTTGATTTTTAGCTTATTTTTCTTTATATCTAAGATATTTCTCTTATAGACAGCATATTGATGTATTATGTTTTCTTATTCATTCTACTATTTTCTGTATCTTGACTGGTGCATTTAATGCATTTATATTCAGTGTAATGATCACTATGTATGCATTTACCACTGCCATTTTGCTGTGTTTTTCTGTGGTGATGATGTTTCTTTGCTACATGTAATTTTCTGTGCTGAGTCCATTTTCTTTATGGATTTTCTTATCATTTCCTTTGTGGCTGTTGTTTTGGAGTTTACTGAGTCTTTATGATCTTCTTCTTTCTTATTTTGGTAAGAAGGTTTATGAATTTTCTTTGCAGTTATCCTGAAATTTATTCTTATCTTCCCACCTTTAAAGCAGTCAGTTCTATCTTCATATCATCTTGACTTCCTCTCCATATGGAAATTCTCTAACTATATCATTTATATCCTCTTTCTGCTTTGTGGTTATCATCATTTATAAATTGACCTCTCTGTTCCCTATTTTCAGTCCTGTAGGTTTACTTTATTTTTGATACTTGTGTAGTGCCTAAGGCATATGACTGCTAACCAGAAGGCTGGCAGTTCAAATCCACCAGCCACTCCTCAGAAGGAAGGTTGGGCAGTCTACTTCTGTGGTGATACTGTCTCAGAAGCCCAAGGAGGCATCACTATGAGTTGGATCTGACTTGATGGCAGTGGGTTGGGTTTGGTTTTGGTTTATATCTGGGTTGATTTCCAGGTGAGGTTGTTTTGTGTCTTAATCTCCAGTTGCTGTTTGCCTTTCTTGGTTCTCTGTCTGAAGGACTTCTTTTAGGATTTCTTGTAATGTTGGTTTAGTTTTTGCAAATTTCCTTAATTTCTGTTTACATAGGAATGTCGTAATTTTGCTGTTGTATTTGCGAGACAATTTTTGTTTTGTGACACTGGTTACATTCCCTGCAGTGTTACAGCTCTCCTTCCACTTCCTTCTTGGTTGGCAATTTTTTTTTTCTTTCAGCATTTTATATATATCATTCTATTGCCTTCTTGCCTACATGGGTTCTACTGAGAAATCAGAGCCTAGTCTTATTGATTGTCATTTATAGGTAACTTTTTGTGGCATAGTGCCTAAGGCATTTGACTGCTAACCAGAAGGCTGGTGGTTCAAACCCACCAGCCACTCCTCGGAAGGAAGGTTGGGCAATCTACTTCCAGAGGGATACTGCCTCAGAAACCCAAGCAAGGGTCGCTATGAGTTGGATCCGACTCCATGGTAGTGGTTGAGTTTTGGTTGCTATCTTCTTTCAGGATTATTTCTTTGTCTTTGGTTTTGAAAAGTGTGATTATGTCTCGTTGATTTCCTTTTGGGGTCAATCCTATTTGGGGTTTGTTGAGCTTCTTGAATGCATATCTTTTTGTCTTTCATGGTATTAAGGACATTTTCTTCAAAGAACTCTGACAGTTTCTCAATGCATTTTTTTTTTTTTTTTTTGGTTTGTTTCTTCTTGGTCTGGAATTCTGATCACATGTAAGTTATTCCTCTTGATGGTGTCTCACATGATCCTTAGGCTTTCTTCAGTTTTTTAGCTATTTTTTCTAACTTTACCCAGATGGGTTTTTTTTTTTTTTTTTCTAGTTTTTCATTTATTTTGTCAATGTTCCCTTGTAATTTTTTAAAATTCTTCTTGATTTTCACCTGTGTTTTCCTTAATTTTGTCTATAGTTTCCTCAAGTTTTCCCTCAATCCATTGAAGGTAACTAAATATGCTTCTTTTGAATTCCTTATCAAGTAGTTCCCCTAGCATTTATTTCTCCAGAATATTTTTGGGCTTTGTATTTTTGTCACTTGTTTGAATTATCTTGTCCCTTTTGTGTGTGTGTGTTTTGAATTTTTTTGTTGTCTCAGAGACATTTTAGTGTTATTGTATTAATTTGTTGATTGTATACTTGTTTGCATCATCTTGATTTTTTGTTTGCTCTTGCTTAACATATCTGGGCAACAGGATGGGCATGCTTCTCTGGTTGCTATTTTGGAAGCCACTTGGAATGACTCAGGAAGTATTTGTCCATCTTTGTTGCATTTGGGAAAAATTTGGTAATATTTTCTACTCAAGTATGTGATCATTCTCAAAATGACTAGAAGATGGTGATTATGGCAGCAACCACCATTTCCTGGATATGTTTTATGTGTCAGGAACTGTTGGGACTACAATATAAATACTATGTTATTTGCTTCTCACCTTGAATGTAGATACTATTATTTTCACTTTGTGAAAATGAAGCTTGTAAGTAAAAATCCTGCCCACATTCCCATAGAAAATTGTTGTTAGAGCCATAGAGTCAATTCTGATTCATAGTGACCATAAGTACAACAGAATGAAATGCTGGTTTATTCTGTGCCATCCTCACAGTACTTGCTGTTTTTGAGCCCATAGTTACAGCTACTGTGGCAGTCCATCTGTTGAGGGTCTTCCTCTTTCTTAGTGACCCTCTACTAAGTATGATGTCTTTCTCCAGGGAATGATCCCTCCTGATCATGTCCAAAGTAGGTGAGATGAAGTCCTGCCAACCCTTCTAGTGAGGACTCTGGCTGTATTTCTAAGACAGATTTGTTCCTTCTTCTGGGATGGTATATTCATTCCATGGTACATTCAATATTCTTCACCCATCCCATAATTCAAAGGCTTTCAGAGATTGTGGATCCAAGTAAAATAAAATCCTTGACAACTTCAATATTTTTTCTGTTTATTACGATGTTGCTTATTAGTCCAGTTGTGAGGATATTTGTGTTCTTTATTTTGAGGTATAATCTACACTGAAGCTGTAGTCTTTGATCTTCATCAGTGTTTCAATTCCTCTTCACTTTCAACAAGCAAAGTTTTGTCATCTGCATATCACCAGTTGTTAATTATTGTTCCTCCAATCCATAAAAAATACATGGCCAGTGTTTTGGTTACCTAGTGCCACTCTGACAAGAATATACACAAATGGGATGCTTGAACAAACAGGAGCTTATTCTCTTACAGTTCAGGAGGCTAGAAGTCTGAGTTCAAAGTGCCAGGCTCTAGAGGCTGTTTGAAGCCCTTTGACCTTGGGCTTCAGCTCTGCTTCTTGCTCCCAGCCCATTGAAGCCAGAGGCATCTCTTCACTCAGGCAGCTAGTAGCTGCTGAGGCTAACAAGCCCAAGGTCGACAAATAAAAAGGCACAGTCCCGTGGTTACATGGCAGGCCATTAATTCAAGTCCATTGAAAGTCCCAAGGTCAGCAGAGCATGGCAGGCTGCTGAAAAACAACATGGCTACATGCAGTGTTCAAGCATGCTATGAGCTGGAGACCATTCCCAACGCTGTTTCTTATATATGGAAAGCAGACCACATACCCAAAGGCAGCTACTCAGCTGTTTACAGTAGATTCCACTATGGAATTGATTACCATTCTCATCATGAGGAATACTATATCCAGCTGCCCAGCCATTCAACCAAGCCTAGCCAAGTTGACACAAAAACTTAACCCCCACAGTTAGTATTTGAACCAGTTGTGTCCGACTCCATATGATTTTCATATGACAAAGTTGGTCACACCTTTTTGATAAGGGATAATGAAAGCTGTGGTGGTACAATTGTTAAAGTGTTCAACTACTAAAGCAAAGGTCAGAGGTTCAAACCCACCAGTAATCTTCCGTAAAGATTACAGCCCAGAAAACCCTAAGGGGCAATTCAACTCTGTCACATAGGGTCATTCACTATGAGTCAGAATTGACTCAGTGGCACACAGCAACAGCAATGATAAAAGACAAATGTGTTTTCTTTATTAGCTTCCTTATAAGCAACAAGTTGCAGCACATTGAAAATTTGTAATGATGTCCCCTTATGGTCTGCAGACTCATTGATGCAAAAACATTGGATTAATAAGAATTCCAATTATGATTAACATAGTTTTATAAACATTTTATAAAATGTTCTTTTACTAGAATATAGTTTCATATGTGAAGGTTAGATAAATTTGAACCATTACCTTTTAATAAAATAATATTTCTTTTGTATCTTTTGTATAAATTAAAATAAAAGCTTTTTTCCCTCATGCCAGAATCTTTAAACTAGTTCATCTGTTTTTTATCTGAACTTTTGGAGAAAGTGGGATAAGTCACTTGTTTTTAATCTCCATAAAAATAAAAGGAAGATTCTGCCAATGTCTATCCAGTCTTTTGAGGCATAATGAGAAAGAAAAGACCACTCTAGATTAGAAGTCCACAAGAGGACACTCAGTATCGAAGAGGGTGTTCAATTCTTCCTTTCCTTGAGGATATCACTGTGTCTTTGTTCTTGCCCAGGGGAGTTCTGTTTAGTGCCTGCCCTATCTAAGGGCTACAGTAACAGACTCCTTAGATATTTTTTTGTAACAATGTTTTTTATTCATCTTTTTACAGAATATGGTCAGGTATGGACATCTGATACAAAATTAACAATCAGAAAAACAAAACAAAAAACAAAAAACTCACAACCCACCATTCTTAAAAACATGCCCATAATTTTTCACTAATCTCATTTCTGAGGAGAAATTTTCAGATAAAGGTAGAAACTAATTTTTGAAATTTTCATGTTCCCCTCCTACCCTACCCTTTTAGGCTCTCATATATCTAGTCTGAATTTGCTTCTTACCTTGAATGTAGATACTATTATTTTCACTTTGTGAAACTGAAGCTTGTAAGTAAAAATCCTGCCCACTCAAGGGAGTCTTATTCTGCCATTGATATAGATTATCAGAGTTGCCTCTATTTCCTACATATTAGTATTGCCATCAGAAAATCTCGGAGTATACAACACTATTTTTCACTCCTGTGCTACACGCATGAGTGTGTAAAATATGGGGTGAGTGTTAAGAATACCTTAAACAGAAATATCTATATCTCTTCCATCAATTTCCTTTTTGTTCTGGTAGAGGAAATCCTCTGTTCAGCCCTTCATTTACCATTTGCAGATGATCCAACAAAGAGAAGGTAGCAGTCATTTTTTTTTTTTTTTTTAATTTGGTCAGTAAAATTTTAATCTTAGTACTACTGAATTTCTTTGGTAGGTTGTTTAGTTATACAGTTGTGTCATACCCTACATTTCAGTGGTGGTGGACTCAGGCTGGTTTTTGGTCCAGACCACAGAATGACCACAGAAAGACATTAGGGATCATCCAAGAGTTCTGTGTTTTACAGCTGAGAAATCTGAGGCCCCAAAAAGCCATGCTGTTGCCAAGGTCAGACAGCTAATGACTTGGTGAGCTATGACTAGAGTCTCATCTTCTGATCTCTGTTCTAGAGCTCTTTCTCCCAAGAATACTGACTGATGAGTCTGATGATAGCCATATTTATACTGATATTTCATATTTGAAGGCTACATGTCTTTGTTTGCTTTGCAGGAAAGTTTTCTAGTATCATTCATGTTAGCCACCTTTAATGCTTTAAAGTGATGGGATCAAGTATAGCAAGGATCATGGAGCTGGCGCAGGACCGGATAGTATTTTGTTCTGTTGTGCATAGAGTCACTATGAGTTGGACACAACTCAATGGCACCTAGCAATGGCAACGACAACAAAAACAATGCTTTAATGCTTACCAATGTTTATCAAAGCAATCAACCTGTTACTGTATTTACACTGTATGTCAGCATTAGGTTATGCTGGAGAATCAAAAAGGGGTTAAATCCCACAGATTCACCCAGGAACAGAGGTGTTGCCTCACTAAGTTTTTTCAAACATCATTTTATATTATCATGAATCTTAATTCAAGATAAAATAATCTCTAGGCCAATAAAATGTACGTTAGGTTGAAATATAAAAGTAGAAGCACTAACATACTAAACAGCTTGAAGATTAGCCTCTGTTTCCCAGGCAATATTGATCACAGTGCCACTAAGAAATCAAGGAATGAAGGGAGAATTCTAGAGCCCCTTCCATCCTGTGGTTCTCCCAGACTGACCCCTTATAGAAGGAATCACTATTTCCAAGTTACTTGCACTAATTTTTGCAATTCCTTGTAAAGATATTTTGTCTTTTAATATCTTTATTACAAAAAAAATTCTAATTTGATATATTTTCGGCATAGAAAAAATATTTTATTAAAATTCTGACTGGATTCTCAGCACTTACAGCAGGGATTGTTTGTACTGCTTCCATTATTCAGTAAACAAAGCAATACTTCAACAGACCTCTGTTTATTGGAGAAGAATGTGGTAAAGGAGAAGTAGGGCAGCAGGTCATTCCAATGACACAATTCATCAATCCTGTGAAAGTTAGCCTTTTTTTTTTTTTTTTTTTTTTTAAGTCTTGTTAGTCAGTCTTGTTAACTCAGGATTTAAAAACAGAAACAAAAGCAAATAATACAACATTTTGAAGAGAACTATATTGAAAAGAGCTTTCTCTTATCTTAAGAATTGTATGCACAGCCTCAGTATTTCCTTTAAAAGCAAAATAAACAGAATTTCAGGAGGTGGCATATGATCAAGAACCAATCAGGAAGAAGTTGAAGTTGCACTGAAAGAATTGGTGAAGAACAAGGCTCCAGGAATTGATGGAATATTCATTGAGATGTTTCAATGAACAGGTGCCCCAGTGGAGGCACTCACTTGGTTATGCCAAGAAATTTGGAAGACAGCTACCTGGCCAACTGACTGGAAGAGATTCATTATTTGTACCCATTCCAAAGAAAGGTGATCCCACAGAATGTGGAAATTATCAAACAATACCATTAATATCACATGCAAGTAAAATCTTACTGAAGATAATTCAAAAATGGTTGTAGCAGTAAATTGACAGAGAACTTCCAGAGGTGCAAGCTGGATTCAGAAGTGGACATGGAACAAGGGATATCATTGCTGATGTCAGATGGATCTTGGCTCAGAGCAAATACCAGAGAGATGTTTACCTGTGTTTTATTGACTATGCAAAAGCATTTGATTGTGTGGATCATAACAAACTGTGGATAACATTGAGAAGAATGGGAATTCCAGAACACTTAATTGTACTCGTGAGGAACTTGTACATAGACAAGGAGGCTGTTGTGTGAACAGAACAAGGGGACACTGCATAGTTTAAAATCAAGAAGGGAGTGTGTCAGGGTTGTATCCTTTCACCATACTTATTCAATCTATATGCTGAGCAAATAATCCGAGAAGCTGGACTATATGAAGAAGAATGTGGCATCAAGATTGGAGGAAGAATCATTAACAACCTGCCATATGCTGACGACACAACTTTGCTTGCTGAAAGTGAGGATGACTAAAAGGTACTTACTGATGAAGATTGAAGAATACAGTCTGCAGTATAGATTACATCGCAATATAAAGAAAGCAAAAATCTTCATAACTGGACCTATAAGCAGCATCATGATAAATGGAGAAAAGATTGAAGTTGTTAAAGACTTCACATTGCTGGGTTCTACAATTGACACTGATGGAAGCAGTCAGGACATCAGACAACGTATAGCACTGGGCACAAAGGACCTCTTTCAAGTGCTGAAGAGCAAAGATGTCTCCTTGAAGACTAAGGTGTGCCTGACACAAACCATGATATTTTCAACTGCCTTATATGTGTGTGAGAGCTGGATAATGAATAAGGAAGACTGAAGAAGAATTGATGCTTTTGAGTTGTGGTGTTGGCAAAGAATGCTGAAAGTATCGTGGACTGTGAAAAGAACTAATAAGTCTGTCCTGGAGGAAGTGCAGCCAGAATGCTCCTTCAAAGCAAGAATGGTCAGACTTTGTCTCACCTAGTTTGGTCATGTTGTCAGAAGGTACCATTTCCTGGAGAAGGATGC
Organism: Orycteropus afer afer; assembly: GCF_000298275.1. Taxonomy (NCBI): domain Eukaryota; kingdom Metazoa; phylum Chordata; class Mammalia; order Tubulidentata; family Orycteropodidae; genus Orycteropus; species Orycteropus afer. Next base: position 9,734,184 of record NW_006921637.1, on the reverse strand, counting down.
CATGCTTGGTAAGGTGGAGGGTCAACATAAGAGGTGAAGGCCCTCAACGAGATGGATTGACACAGTGGCTGCAACGATGGGCTCAAGTATAGTGAGGATTGTGGAGCTGGCATGGGACTGGGCTGTGTTTTGTTCTGCTGTGCATAGGGTCACTATGAGTTGGAGACAGCTTGACGGCACCTAACACCAACAAACAGAATCTTCATATGAAAGAAGTCAGTACCATAACCAGCTTACCTCTTTGTTCTACACTATGTATAAGACCCTCTGGGACTCTTTCCATTAGCTTTGGATATTTTCTCAGAAAATAGGCAGAGTTCAGAACCTAGTATTCTGAAACAAATTTACAAGTATTAGATTTTTATTTTTTGCATGTGCTAGTTTTAGGCTTTCTGGAAGTGTTTGAGGACAGTACTCCTAGGCAGGCCGTACTTCACATCATCCTTTCACTATGTCTTGGATTATAAATTTCATCATCATGGTAATACCCTAATAAAAATTGTGAGGTGATTACCTGTTTCTTCCTGTGCCCAGACTTTGAGTCTGGTGTTTGAGTGGGGCTTCATATGGATAACATTACAAAAAATGGGAATTCTAGAACACTTATTTATGCTCATGCAGAACCTGTACATAGACCAAGAGGCAATTGTTCCAACAAAATAAGGGGATACTGCATGTTTTAAAATCAAGAAAGGTGTACATCAGGGTTGTGTCCTATCACGACACTAATTCATTCAGCATGCTGAGCAAATAATCCAAGATGCTGGACTATAAGAAGAACATGGCATCAGGATTGGAGACAGAGTCATTAATGGACTGTGATAATGCAGATGACACAACTTTACTTGCTGAAAGTGAAGAAGACTTGAAGCACTTACTGATGAAGCACAGACTATAGCGTTCAATATGGATTATACCTGAATAAGGAAAACAAAAATCCTCACAACTGGGCCAGTAAGCAAGCTCATGATAAATGGAGAAAAGATTGAAGCTGTTAAGTATTTCATGTTACTTGGACCCATAGTCAACACCCATGGAAGCAGCAGTCAAAAAATAAAACAAAGTGTTGCATTGGTCTGCAAAAGACCTCTTTAAAGTGTTTACAAAAATATCACTTTCATTTTTTCATTTTTTATTGTGATTTGGGTGAAAATTAACAAAGCAGATGTGTTTTATTCTCAACAGTTCATGCACGTTTGGTTTCACAGCACTGATTACAAACCAAATAATAAAAAGCTCTCCTCCCATCTTCTCCCTGTGACTAACCCTTCCCTGTGTCCTTCTTATCTATGCATTCCTGTCTGTCCAGCTTTCCCTTTATGCAAATGTTGCCCTTCTGATATCTCATGATTGATTGATCTAAGGGCTTCATCTAGACTAGGGTAGGTGAGTGCATCTCTCTGGGGTAGGTGTTCTGCTTGTACACCTTTCTACTATTTGGCTGAGAGCTAATCCTCAGAAGCCGAGTCCAGTTCAAGGCCTGAAGGACAACCTGGGGCCATAGTCTTGGTGGTTCCACCCATCTCTTTCTGATCAGTAATTCTGGTCATTTTTGTGTGTTTGAATTTTGTTCCACATTTTTCCTCCCACTCTATCCAGGATCTCCAATTTTGATCCCTTTCTGAGTTGTTGGCATTCGTAGTCAGGTACCATCTAGTTTTTCTAGTCTCAGGGTCATGAAGACAGGTTCCCATGGTCCATCAGATGCTTGGACTAATTATTTCCATATGACATTGATTTTCTTCACTCTTCTTTGCTCCAGATGAGGGGAGACCAATAGTGGTTTCTTAGATGGCTGCTCAAAAGCTTTTAAGACCCTAGTCACTACTCACCAAAGTAGGATGTAGAACAAGATTTTTATGTACTATGTTGTGCCAATTGAGCTTGATGTTCCCTTGGTGTCCTGAGCCAGCAGGCCTGGTGATTTACTCCCTCAAAGTATTTGGTTGTCTCTGAGAAGCTACGCCAACCTTGTCCCTTGTTAGTTCTATGTATTTTTGTAGCACAAATACACATGTAAGAATATCATCAGCCAAAGTTATCTATCATCATGGGTGTATTCCCCTTCACTTACTCACATCTGATCTGTGCACCTGTCTATGCATTCACCCATAGACTAGTGTTTATTGTTACTGGTAATGCAGTATTGTGAATGTAATATTTGCCTCTGTCTTTTGTCCATGTCTATGTCTTTTGTGCACATTTCCGTGTCTTCCTTTTCCCTATTGCTATTGTTCTGGTCACACATTCTTGTTACATTGCCTTTCCCTTCACAAATCAACACATGACTCTTAACTAGTCAGAAATTTTCTCTCCTCTTCCCTCTATTCCTGGTAACCAACAAAGTAAATTTCTTTCCCTGTGTAAACCTTTCCTTGACTTTTTATAATAATGAACTCATACATTATTTGTCCTTCTGTGATTGATTTAGTTCACTTAACATAATGTCCTCCATAATCATCCATGGTATGAAGTGTTTTATAGATTCTTTATTATTAAAAAAAAAAAAAAAAAACTCACCTCGAGTGAGATCCGACTCATAGTGACCCCTTCTTGGGCAGTATCTCTACAGAATTAGATTGCCCAATCTTCCTTCTGAGGAGTGGCTGGTGGATTTGAACTGCCAGCCTTCGGGTTAGAAGTCAAATGCCTTGAGCACTTGTGTGAATGTACCATAGTTTGGTTATCCATTCATCTGTTGATGGCCACTTAGGTTGTTTCCATCTCTTTGCTATAGTAGGAGCTCTGGTGGTGTCGTGTCTAAGGCATTTGACTGCTAACCAGAAGTTTTGGCATTCAAACTCATCAGCCATTCCTTGGAAAGAAGAATGGGCAATCTACTTTCATAGAGATACCGCCTTAGAAACCCAAAGAGGGGTCATTATGAGTCGAATCGACTTAAAGGCAGTTAGTTTAGTTTTGGTTTTATAAGGAATAGTGCTGCAATAAACATAACTGTGCATATGTTTGTTCTTGTCCTGGTCTCACCTCTTTAGGATATATTCCTAGTAGTGGAATTGCTGAATCAAATGGTATTGCTATTTCCAATTTTTTGAGGAAACGCCATTCCATTTTCCATAGTGGCTGTACCATTGTACAGTCCTACTAGCAGTGTATGAGAATTCCAATCTCTCCACATCCTTACCAGTATTTGTTATTTTCATCCTTGTTCAAGTTTGCTATTAACAAAGATGTCCCTCTGAAAACTCAGGTGAACCTGACCCAAGCCTGGTATTGTCAGTATCCTCATATGCATGTGAGAGCTAGACAATTGATAAGGAAGACTGCAGAAGAATTGCTGCATTCGAATTGTAGTGTTGGTGAAGAACAGTGAATATACCATGGACTTCTAGAAGAACAAACAAATCTGTCTTGCAAGAAGTACATATGGAATGCTTCTTAGAAGTGAGAAAAGCCAGACTTCATATCTTGTATTTTGGTCATGTTGTCAGAAGGGACCAATCCCTGGAGTAGGATATTATGCTTGGTAAAGTAGAGGATCAAGCCAAAAAAGGGAAGACCCTCAATAAGATGGATTGACACAGTGGCTGCAATGATGGGCCCCAAACATAGCAAAGGTTGTGAGGATAGCACAAGACTGGGCAATGTTTTGTTCTGTTGTACGTACGGTGACTATGAGTCGGAACCAACTCAATGGCACCAAAGAAAAAATAATACTTATTCTATAGCACCAATGCTGCCCAGCATCCCTCAGTAAAAACCCTTGCTCCACAGCCTGCACCCTGTACTCAGTGCACAAGAAATGCTTTCCCAGGGAGGTGTCTGCTGGGGCAGGGTCATCTTGCACAAAGGGCTCAGAGGTAGTGGAGCAGAGGAATTGAATTTTAGTTCTGTTCTGCCATCACATGATCAGGGAACCATGGGCAGGTCACTTTATTTGTACTGGAGGTTTGTCACCAGGAAAATGAGATTTGTCATCTCCTCAATCAAGGTTGGACTTAATTATGTCTGAAGTTATTTCAAGCATAAATATAACAATTCCATGATTTATTTAAAAATACAGCAACAAAAATGATAATGACAAACAGCTAACATTTGTTACAAGGCTCCAGGCACTGTTAAATACTTTACATTCAGTGTTCACAACTGCCTTAGGAAATAAACACTGTGATGTAGAACCCCTCCCTCCCCCCCCCACACACAGAAGTTAGTAACTTGCGCAAGGACAGCCTACAAGCCATAAGGCTTTGACGAGAACCCAGAGAGCCCAGTTCTCAACACTAAATTGAAAGAACATTTAGAAGAAATGATGTCACAATAAAAAGAAAAAAAAATGTCTTTTACTCTTTAGTCTTTGTGCTTTGTGGGTTCTTCTTCTAACCTTGTTGAAAGGGTATAATTAATCTGTAATTAGAGTAATAGAGTTTCTTCGACAGGGAGGAGTTAGGAAATAGCATCATTGCTGCTCTTGGGACACAAGAGGGCACTGTAGCAAAGCTTACTGTCTGCGCATCCTCTGTGCCTTAGGAGGGCATTTCCTGGGACGAACTCCAGAGGAAATAATGCTATTTCTGAGACCTCATTTCAACTTGGGATAGCCAGTCTTTATACCTGTAAAGCCCAGAATAAAAATAATGGATAAATCATTACAAATTACATCCTTCTTTGCTGACACGCTCACATCTCAGCTCTGGGCTACATTTCAGTGTGCATGCCCTCTTAATGACCACCTTGCTGTAATGCTCCAGATGGCTGTCATCTTAGCCACACATAGAATTAGGCATGATAATGAGGGATATTTTATTTAAATCTGCTTTTTTTTAATCTTTCATTACTTATTCACATGTAGGGTTAGTTATCACACTGTCATCCCTTGTGATTGAAAATAAGAAGTATTTAAAGAAAGTAATTGTTTAGTATTCAACTGACATACTTTTTTTTCTGTCACATGAGGATGAAACACAGCCACTGAGTCAATTCTGACTTGTGGAACAGCCTCCATAGGGCTTCCAAGGCTATCAATCTTTAAAGAAGCAGACTGCCACAACTTTCTCCCATGGAGTGGCTGCTGGATTTGAACTGCCAACCTTTTAGTTAGCAGCACAGTGCTTAACCACTGCACCACTAGGGCTCCTGGATGAGAATAGGCACCATAGAATTTCTGGAGCTGCTTCTTGTAAGCTTCCTCTGGTTAGATGCTGGAAGCTATAAAGAGTGGTTTGAACTGTGTTTAAAAAATAATAATAACAAAGGGAATAGCAAGTACCCAGGAGAAGCAGTGAGTGCCTGCTCTAGCATTAGGAGAGTCTCAGGCACATACATAGCTGCTTTTAATTAATTAGGCTGGTGGTGAAGCCTTGTGAGGGGTGTGGGGCACGAGGAATGCATGTTTGAGCCTTGACAAAGAAGACATCCACACGCAGCCCCATGGCCCATCTGTTATTGCTGTTGCCCCCTCGTCAGCAGTTTTCCTTGCCTGCTGTGCTGATACATAAAATAGAGCTTCTCATGAAACAGTGTTTGTTCAGAACAAAAAAATGTGAAGACCTTTCAATTGATTATAGAGCAATGATTTGGAAACAGTGGCTTAATACAAGGATACCTTTTTATTTCATTAAGTCCTGAGGAGTTAGGATGGCACAGGACCAGGCAGTGTTTCATTCTGTTGTATATAAGTTGTTAGGAGTTGAAAGCAATTCAATGGCACCTAACAACAACAACAAGTCCTAAGTAATTAGTTGGGTTAAGGCCATCTGAAGAAGGTAAGTAGTGTACTTGAAACCTCACAACTGAGAACCAGTTAACCAGTTGCCATCAAGTCCACTCTGACTCAAGGTGACCTCATATGTGTCAGAGAAGCACTGTGCTCCATGGGGTTTCAAATGGATGTCAATTGCTAGACATTTTTTTTTTTTTTTTTTTATGCTCTTCTGGGTTGGTTCAAATTGCTAACCTTTTGGTTAGCAGCCTAGCACATTAAATGTTTGCATCACCCAGGGACACTGATTATTGAGTAGGAGGAGAGAAAAAAAGCATGTGCTTTCCCCTTCGCATTCTTCTTCTAATGTTCTATTTGTATTGCAATGACTGTACTTTGCCACTGGGTTAATTTTAAAGTGCCTGCTTAGCTGGCTGACAGACAAGAAAACAATCTCAAAGGACAATCATCTCAAAAGGAATAAAAGTAAATGCTAATTTCTGCTTCTGAAGAAAGTTACATGGATGAAGCTGTGACCTGGAGCTCAGGGGTGGTGGAGAGACCTGAGCAGCACCTAACCCTCAAACACTTCTACCCTTCTCTCTTTATATCCTACTGCTCTGCTTCCTTCTTCCATGTTCTCATTTCAACCCTCCTCCTGGAGTCCCTAGGAGCTCTGGTAGCGTAGTGCCTAAGGCATTTGACTGCTAACTAGAGGCTGGCAGTTCACACCCACCAGTCACTCCTCAGAAGGCAGGTTGGACAATCTACTACTTCTGTAGTGATACTGCCTCAAAAACCCAAGGAGGGGTCACTATGAGTTAGATCCTACTCCATGGTAGTGATTGTGTTTGCTTGCATTGCGTTTCCTGGAGTCCCTAAGTGTTGCAAATGGTTTAAGTGCTTGGCTGCTAACCAAAATGTTGGCAATTTGAGCCTACCACTGGCATTTCTGAAGAAAGGCCTGATGATCTATTTCTGCAAACTTAGCCATTGAAAACTCTATGGGTCCAGTTCTACTCTGACACACATGGAGTTGCCATGAGTTGGCAACAACTGCTAAGTAAGCATGTACCTATTTTCTGTTTTCTCCCTGGCCTTTTGCACCCTGTCCTTTACCAGTCTTTTTTCCCCTTTCATCCCTTTTGTCATCCTTATATTTTCTTTTCCATCCTTTTCTTTATTTCTTCTTGAGGATTTGCTAGTGGTTTCACGGAGCAGTATTGAGCCCCACTACTAACTCCGAGAGAACATGGATGATCCTGACTCCTGGGCTGTTCTTGGACCAGTCTTTAGCCATGCAGCCTCATTGCATCTATTAGCCAAACCAAACTTGAGTTTTTGTTTTTTTCTGTATATGAGAGAGATGAAGACAATAACATGAAATCTTACCTATGGCCTTTAGAAATAGAGTTACCAGTTAGACATTTGGATACTCGTCATGGGAACTGCTATAATGGAGTTAGTATTAATTAGGACAGGGACTGAGGTATGCGCTACCTGCCTCCATTTCTCCCCTTTTCTCCCCATGCCCTGAATGAAGGAGGAAGTGACATTGGATCCATAATGGGAAGGTCTTTAGAAGATTTAGAGAGAGTGTTGGTCTTGAAGAGATAGAAAGTAGGAAACAGATTACTCAAAAATATTAAGTCACTTGAATGAATGAATGAATGAATGAATGAATGAAAAGTAATGAGGTCAACATATGGGTGAGCCTGGGAGGAGAATCTGCCAGAGATATAAAACTGAAAACAGAGTCTTTCTTATTTTCACAAACACCTCTTAACTCAGAAACAGAATTGCCTTTAGTGTGGGGTGATAAAGCTCAAAATGCCCCTAACAAAACCTATGTAAACCGCAGACCTGGTAGTTTTCAATGTCAGAATTTTGTCATAGACATCTTGAGATGAAAAGGCTGGGCATTGGTTCCTCTGAGGAGTCTTGCCTTAATCAGCTGTCACCATTTCTTGTAGATAAAGGTTCTGACTATCCTTTATCCCCTAAAAGGGAGCAGGTCTCTGACAAGATGAATACAAGACTGACTTTCAAGTAGAAGAGTTAGAAAAAGAAACACCTCTAGAATGTGCTTTGTTGTTATTGTTAGGTGGCATTGAGTCAGTTCAACTTATGCAACCATATGTACAACAGAACAAAACAGTGCCTGGTCCAGCACCATCCTAGCAACTGTTGCTGTTTGAGCCCATTGTTGCAGCCATTGTGTCAATCTATCTCATTGAGAGTCCTCTTCTTTTTTTGGTGATCGTATACTCTACCAACCATAATGTTCTTCTCTAGGGTCTGGATCCTCATGGTAACTTGTCCAGAGTGTATGAGACAAAGTCCCACCATCTTCACTTCTGAGGAGCATACTGGTTGGACTTCTTCCAAGACATATTTGTTTGTTCTTTTGGCAGTCATTTTATATTTAATATTCTTCATCACACCATAATTCAAAGGCATTCATTCTTTGGTCTTCCTTATTCATTTCCTTCTTTCTCATGCATATGAAATGATTGAAAATACCATGACTTGGATCAGGTATACCTTAGCCTTCAGACTGATGGCTTTGTTTTTTTAACACTTCAAAGAGATTTTTTTTTCTTTTTTTCTGCAGATTTGCTGTTTCCATGGGCAGTGATTGTGGATCCAACTAAAATGAGCTCCTTCACAACTTTAATAATGTTTTCTCTGTTTATCATGATGTTGCTTACTGGTCCAATTGTGAGGCTTTTTGTTTTCTTTATGTTGATATGTAATCCATTCTTCAGCAATAAGTGCTTCAAGTCTTCCTCACTTTAAGCCAGCAAAATTGTGTCATTTTTATGTCACAGGTTGTTAATGAGTCTTCCTCCAATCCTAATGCTGTGTTCTTCTTTATGTAGTTTAGTTTCTCAAGATTATTTGCTCAACATACAGATTGAATGAGTATGATGAAAAGATGCAATGCTCATGCACACCTTTTCTGATTTTAAACCATGTAGTATATACCCTTGTTGTATTAGAATGACTGCATATTAGTTTATGTACATATTCCACATGAGCACAATTAAGTGCTCTAGAATTTCCATTCTTTGTAATGTTACCCATAATTTGTTATGATCCACACAGTTGAATGCCTTGGCATAGTCAATAAAACACAAGTAAAACATCTTTCTGGTATTCTTTGCTTTCAGCCAAGGTCCATTTGAAATCAGCAATGATATCACTCATTCCATATCTTCTGAATCTGGCTTAAATTTCTGGTGATTCCTTGTTGATGTACTGCTGCAACCATTTTTGAATTATCGTTAGCATTATTTTACTTGCATGTGATATTAATGATATTGTTTGATGATTTCCTCATTCTGTTAGATCATACTTTTCAGAATATGAATCACTTCCCATCAATTGGCTAGGTAGCTCTGTCTTCCAAATTTCTTGGCATAGACGAGTGAGTACTTCCAGTGCTGCATTCATTTGTTTAAACATTTCAATTGGTATTCTGTCAATTGCTACAGTCCTGTTTTTCACGAATGCCTTCCGTGCAGCTTGGATTTCTTCCTTTGATATCATTGCTTCTTGATCATAAGCTACATCAGCTACCTCTTGAAGTCATTGAATGTCACCAATTCTTTTTAGTACAGTGACTGTGTATATTCCTTCTATCTTCCTTTGATACTTCCTGTATCTTTCAGTATTTTGCCTTATAGAATCCTTCAGTATTGCAACTTGAGGCTTGAATTATTTTTTCTTTAGTTCTCTCAGCTTAAAAAATTCTGAGCATGTTCTAGCTTAAAAATTGCTGAGCATATCCTTCCCTTTTGGTTTTTTAACTTCAGGTCTCTGTACTTTTCATTATAATATTTTACTTTGTCTTCTTCAGCTGGCATTTAAAATCTTCAGTTAAGCTCTTTTATGTCATCATATCTTCCATTTGTTTTAGCTACTGTACATTCAAGAGCAAGTTTCAGAGTTTCTTCTGATATCTGTTTTGGTCTTTTCCTTTTTTCCTCTTTTCAATGACCTTTTTACTTCTTAATTTATGACATTCTTGATGTCATCCCACAACTCGTCTGGTTTTGGGTCATCGGTGTTTAGTGAGTCAAATTTGTTCTTGAGATGGTCTTTAAATTCAGGTGGGATGTACTCAAATTTGTATTTTGGATTTCATGGACTTGTTTTCATTTTCTTCAGCTTCAGCATGAACTTGCACATGAGTGGCTGATGGTCTATTCCATACCTGGCCTTGTTCTGACTGATGCTATTAAGCTTCTTCATCATCTTTTCCACAAATGTAGTCAATTTGATTGCTGGGTATTCCATCTAGGAAGGTCCAGGTGTATATTTACCATTTAGATTGTTGAAAACAGTATTTGCAGTTAATAAGCCTTACACAATTCTATCATGCAATCTCCAGTGTCGTATCTGCCACCAAGACCATGTTTCCAACCTTTTTTTTTTTTTTTAATGGTGGAAGTTCACAGAGCAAATTGGTTTTCTGTTCAACAGTTCATGCACATTTTGTTTTGTGGTATTCATTACAACTGGCCCCCCAATGTAACAACATTCTTCCTACTTTCACTCTGTGTTTACCATATCCCTTCATCATTTTTCTCCCTCTCTATCTTGGACCTCCTGTTGTGGTCCCTTTCAGAGCAGTCAGCAGTGGTAGCCAGGCACCACCTAGTTCTTCTGGTTTCAGGGTCATGGAGGATGGGGTTCATGTGGTCCATTAGTCCTTTGGACTAGTTGTTTCCTTGCGTCTTTGATTTTCTTCACTCTTCTTTGCTCTGGACAGGGAGAGACCAATAGCTGCACCATGGATGGCTGCTCACAAGATTTTAAGGCCTCTGTTGCTACTCCCCAAAGTAGAATATAAAACCTTATCTTTGTTCTGTAAGAATTCCCAGGTATATAGTAGAGCTGACAAGGGACAAGGTTGTAGTCACTTCTTTGCCACAGCCAGCTACCCAGAAGGAATGAGTAGTTGGACCTGTGAGCTTGGGACCATGGTCACAGGGGACATCAAGCTCAATTGGCATAACATACTGCACAAAATATTGTTCCATATCCTACTTTGGCAAGCGGCGACTGGGATCTTAAAAGCTTCCAAGCGGCCATCTAGATGCAACTACAGGTCTCTCCTCATCTAGAGCAAAGAAGAATGAAGAAAACCAAAGATTCATGGAAACAATTAGTCCAAGTGACTGGTACACCATGCGATCCTCAGCCTATACGACTATGAAACCAGAAGAACTAGATGGTGCCTGGCTACCACTGTCAACCACTCAGAGGGGGATCTATGTAGGAAATCCTGGATAGAGTGGGAGAACAATGTAGAAAAAAACTGAAAATCATTGGTGGGGGGGAAGCGGGGGACAACATTTGCTGGTCTGATGGAGACTGATGGAACTACTGAGACTGTGGCCCCTAGCTGCCCTTCAGATCCAGAATTGAACTCACTCCTGTGGCTTCCAGCCAAACAAAAGACAGGTATATGAGGTGGACATTTACACTAGGTACATAAACTCCTTGGAGAGAACAATCATGGGAGAATAGAAGGGCTTTGTATGCACGGGGAGACAGCTCAGGGGGCAGGAGTGCATGGCAGGAAGGACACAGGGAAGAGGTAACTATGGGGAGAAGGAGGGAGGGGAGATGTTGCATTGTGGGAAATTGTAGTCAATATCATGAGACAAAGTGTATGTGAGCTGCTGCATGGAAAGTGAATTTGTTCTGTAAACTTTCACCCAAATCACAATTAAAAACAAAACAAAACAAAAACCTTGTCTTTGTGGACTGTGTTATGCCAGTTGTTCCCTGAGAGATTATGGTTTTGAGATCCCATGCCTAGTGACTCATGCCCTCCATGTGTTTGGTTATGGCTAAAAAGTTTTCATAACTTTGCTCCTGTTTGCTCCATGCTATTCATGGATATATTTATGTTGTTGTTGTTGTTTGCCATTGAGTCGGGCCCGACTCATAGCGACCCCTCCTTGGATTTCTGAGGTGGTATCACTATGGAAATAGATTGCCCAACCTTCCTTCCGAGGAGTGGCTGGTGGGTTTGAACCTCCAACCTTCTGGTTAGCAGTCAAGTGCCTTAGGCACTATGCTACTAGAGCGCCCTGGATATTTATAGCACGTATAAATATTTAAGTAGAAATATTTCTGTCAAACCTGTGTATATTCATGGGTATCTTTCCATCTAACTATTGATCCTTCTTTGTTTCCTACATTCACATTCTAATCACCAATAATTATCAATGCATTTTGATTGCATGATAAGGCACTACTTAGGCCCATAAGTGGAGGGCTCAGGAGACCTGAGGGTACTGGGAGCCTGGGATAGGTGAGTTCTTAGGGACTAGGGGTAGGGTGAGCAAGAAAGGAGGAGGAAGGCCCAATAGATGAGATTTGGAAACTTTGTTTCCATTTTTCCAGGACCATCAGGAGAAGTTCTTGATATGGTAATATCATTCCCAAGGCAGGATAACAAGGTGATGAAGACATAAGCCGGATTCACTCAGGGGAGCAGAGCTGTCCCACTTCTTTCCAGTGGGCAGTAATCAGCCTGAGAAATACATGGGACCCCCAAAACCAGTTGTCAGGAAGTGGATTTGGATTAGTGGAGACCCATGTGTGTCAGAGTAGAACTGTGCTCCATAGGGTTTTCAGTGGTTGAGTTTTTGGAAGTAGATTGCTAGGCCCTACTTTCAACCTGCCTCTGGATAGACTAGAACCTCCAACCTTTCAGTTAGCAGGTGAGCTTGTTAACAACCATTTGTTCCACCCAGGAACTCCTACATGGAGCCTCAAGGGTATCCAATTTAGTGATTAGAATAAAACATGGACAGAACATTTGTTCTGGTTACCTAGTGCTGCTTTGACAGGAAATATACCACAAATGGAATGGCTTTAACAAACAGGATTTTATTCTCTTAGTTTGGAGGCTTTAAGTCCAAATTCAAAGTGCCAGGCTCTAGGAGCTGTGTGAAAGTCCCTTGACTTTGGGCTTCAGCTCTGTCTCTTGCTCCCAGCCCACTGAAGCTAGAGGCATTTCTTCACTCAGGCAGCTGCTGCCTGCTAAGGCTGACAAACCTAAGATCAACAAATAAAATGGCACAGTCCCAATGTTGCCAAACTACATGGCAGACTATTAACTCAAGTCCATTGAAAGTCCCAAGTTCGGCAGAGCATGGCAGGCTGCTGAACAACGAAACAGCTACATGCAGGGTTCAAGTGTGCCATAATGTAGAGACCATTCCCAAAGCTGTTTCTTATATGTGGGAAGAATACCACACACCCAAAGGCTGCTCCCAGTAGATTCCACCATGGAGTTGATTACCAGTCTCATCATGGGGAATACTACCTCCAGCTGCCCAGCCTCTCAACCAGGTCTGGCCAAGTTGACAAACAAACTTAACCTCCACACCATTGCAATTTTATTGCCCTTTTCTAGGCCAGTGAAGCTGAAATTTCTAGGTGTAGACACATCATCTTCCCCCTCTATTCCCTATAGTACATCCAGTTCCATGTAGCTGGTGGTGATCTCCTGAGCGATGGAGTCACTTAGTGTCTAACTAGCCATGTGATAAGGAGTCAGCAAGCCTGGGCTGCTCTTCTGTAACCTGGCCACTCTGAGGGGACTGAGTTGCTTGTTGTTGCTATTCTGAGCCTAAGGTACAAAGGCTGCTGCCTGTAGTGGGATTAGGGTGTGCTGCCCTGGCTGTGACCGCAGTCACCCACAAAGCTGCAGCTTGATCTAGCAGCATAGATTTGTTGCTTGTTAGAAGTTGAGGAGATTTGTCAGCTTCCTAAAAAGGCCATCAAAATATGTTAAAGAATATAGATCCATTTCCACAATTGCTATCATAGCAATTTATTGCAAGCTCTGTTTAGAGATTAGCAATTAATTTAGTGTTTTCTTGTTAAATTATTATGCCATTGTCCTTTCTACACAAATTGAGATAGGCCCAATAATATTTATAAACAGTGAAATAATTTATTTTAAAAGTTGATCAGATTAGAGTTTAAAAAATAAACATTTTTTTTCTCTAAGTATTCTTGCTTTTGGAGGATTGTGACTTTAATTTTGCTCTGGTAATCCAGTTTCTGAGAATAAAGCTGAAACTTAAGTTTTGTGATAGATACCCAGCATGTTTCTTTTTATGGACCTTGGGGAAGTGCACTGTGTGGGTGGGGATCTTGATGGGGGTGGAAGGACAGCCTGGAGCAGGCAGATCCTGCAAACCATTTTCCACTTCTCAGGGGAGTCTTCAGAGCTGACTTTGCTCACCGATGGAGATAAGTCCAGGGCCATCTCATCTTTCCTTTCTTGGTTGGTGCCTGGAAGTCTAGAGGCACAGACTTCTTTTAGACTAGGCTATAAAATGCATTTGCCCTTTGCAGAGAAAAGCCTATTAATTGTCATTTCTTCCCAGACTTTTGGTAGGTTCAAAGGATAACATGTGATAGAGGTAAAAGAAAAATAGAAGATTCTGTGTCTTTCTAAAGAGAATAGACTCTGGCAGGGGGGAGGATAGGAAGCCAGTTTCTGGAACTGTCACAACTTTTATTCTAATTGATACATTTCCTCTGGGCAGCGCCACCAGTGAATGTAGCTACACATCCTCTGGTCACAGTTGTACATTGATTCTCTCCTTCAACTAGAACATGCTATATGTGTGGAAGATAATTTATAGCTGATGGTATTTCTTCATGTAATTTAGGTGGTTTTTAGAACAGTTAACTGACTGTGTTTTAATTTTTGCCTTTTTTTATTTGATGGTCAGCCCCATTTCTTTGCTTAAAAGAAGTCTGCTGGTGGTGCAATGGTTAAGTGCTCGGCTGCTAACCAAAATGTGGGAGGATTGAATCTCCCAGCATCTCTGCAGGAAAAAAGATAAACTCCTGCAAAATTTACAGTCTAAGAAACCTTAGGGACAGTTCTGTTCTTTCATATGGGGTCACATGAGTCAGAATTGACTTGATGACACACAACAAGCTTACATGTATGCTGCTGATGGAATTTTCCAGCAGCTCTGTTTCCTACAAGGTTTGAATTTGCTTTCAGGGTATCCTTTAAATCCTTTTAAGGCCCAGTGTAGTTGGCTCACATTTAGCTTTTATTTTGATTTTGTTGACCATCTGTTTCCCAAGCCAGGCTGTGCTATAATGAATATGTGCTCTGGGATGTATGGCTGACTGTGGTTCAGGACCCATGTGGTTGATGGTCTTCTCTTACATTTTTTCTCTTTTCCTTTTTAATGATAACCAACCAACCAACCCACTGCCATAGAGTCATATTGGACTCATAGTGACCCCTCCTTGGGTTTCTGAGGCAGTATCACTCTTTTTGAGGAGTGGCTGGTGGATTTGAACGTCCAGCCTTCTAGTTATCAGTTAAATGCCTTAGGCTCTATGCTACCAGAGCTCCTTTTTAATGATAAGATGTGTTTTTAGATAACAAGGCATAGCTTTGCATAGTCAAGGCATCCACAAGAGAGGAGCCTGTTTCCTTATTTTCCCAGGAATGACCAGAGGCCCTGCCATGAACTCTACCCTCACATGATTCATCCCAGACCTTTTTTCAGTGACAGACTCTCCCTCTGTTCATTCTCTTGTGTACCCATTTTCCAGGTCTCTGGGGCCCTGATTAATCCATGTGAACACATTTATGCTGCCATGCCCCACCTACCCCTATAGGATTTGGTATCAACCAGGTCAGAACTGGTTTTGCTGGCTCTGAATGCATAGAGTACACTCTGTCATCTTGGACTTGATATCTAGAGCTCCCATCACCCCTGCATCTACTCCTCATCTAACCTCCAGTATGCCAATAGTCCAGCAGTGCACACTGTGGCATAGGGATAAAGACTATTGGTGTCAATAACTTGAGTTAAAAAAAAAAAAAATTCCATCTATGATGTTGTTTTTGTTGTGTGCTATCAAGTTGATTCTGACTCACAGTGACCCTATATGACAGAGTACAACTGCCCCACAGGGTTTCCCAGGCTGCAACTATGGGCTCAAGTATAGCAAGGATTGTGGGGATGGTGCATGATTGGGCAGTGTTTCATTCTGTTGGACATAGGGTCACTATGTGTCAGAGCTGACTCAATGACACTTAACAACAACAACAACAATCTTTATGGGAGCAGATCTCCAAGTCTTTTCTCTTATGGAGATGCTGATGGGTTTGAACCACCAATCTTTCAGTTAGCAGCCAAGCACTAAGAAACACCAGGGTCCTTAATAATCTCTAATTAATAATTAATTTTGATAGCTAGATAGCTGCTACATTGACTCTAACTCATGGTGACCTTATGTGCAATAGAACAAATGTTGTCATCCTCACAATGGCGAGCACATTCCAGTCCATTGTTGAGGCTGTTGTGCCACTGTGTCTCATCTGTTGTCTTCCTTATACTTCTTTGCCCTCTACTTCACCAAACTTGATATAGGCCTACATTGATTGATCCCTCCTGATGATGAGCTCAAAGCAAGTGTGTTGGGCAAGGTTCTGTTGTGATCCATAAAGTTTAAATTGGGTAATTTTCAGAACTAGATTGTAAGGCATTTCTTCCTAGTCTTTCTTAGTCTGGGAGCTCCACTGAAACCTGTCCACTATGACTGATCCTTCTCATATTTGAAATACTGGTGGCAAGGCTTCCAGAATCACAGCAACACACATGATACCACATTACAACACACTGACAGCTGGCGGAATAATTAAGTATCATCTTATTGATATAGCTAGAATTACCTTCAGGAGTTTAATCCTCCATCATAGCAGGGTGTCTGAACACTCTGAACTACGATGGCAGCTCTGGAGACTGGTGAGCTGGCTATAATTGAGGCAGTAGTGTCTAAAAGGACTGGTTCTTGATGCCTTCTTATCCCCTCTCATTAGCTTACACATACTCCGCCAGTGGGAGCTCTGGTGGCATAATGCCTAAGGCATTTGACTGCTAACCAGAAGGCTGGTGGTTCAAACTCACCAGCCACTCCTTGGGAGGAAGTTTGAGCAACATGCGTCCATAGTGATACTGCCT
This sequence comes from Orycteropus afer afer, assembly GCF_000298275.1. NCBI lineage: Eukaryota > Metazoa > Chordata > Mammalia > Tubulidentata > Orycteropodidae > Orycteropus > Orycteropus afer. The sequence goes on along the minus strand of NW_006921637.1, from coordinate 9,717,489 downwards.
TGGAAACCCAAGGAGGGGTCGCTACAAGTAGAAATCGACTCAATGGCAGTTACACCTCCACAGACCGAGACAAGGAATCCAGTATATCAAACATGCTGAATGATATTGGCTGGTCCAGGTCATGCCTGGGAGTGTCATTGACAGAGTCTGTGGACCATAAGGGTTGGGGGCATCCAAGGAGTGGGAATGAAAGGAAGAAAAGGAATAGAGGCAGAGAAAAGATAGAGATGAAAGAGGAGATAAAATATATGTGGTGCATGGGTCGGGGGATAGGAAGCCAGGAAAAGTGAACCGATTATAAACTGCTTCAAGGGCCATTTAGCATAACCTTTGTGGTCATTACATGTGGCATTTGCCAGCTGTTCTTTGCTGGTTTCCCTCTTCACTGCCACTTCCTGTAATGCAAAGGGCAGGCACTAATTGTTTGCAATAGGCTGACCCTCAGAAGCTTGAGATGTCCTACCTCCCAACCCAAGGGGAGGCCTGAGTGTCCTCCAGCTTTCTCTGTCCTGGGAATGTGGAGGATTCTCTGTGTTGAAGCTTCCTTCATGTGGTGGGAGAGGCTACTGATACTATAGATGCTTTCTCAGGACCCCTGAGCAACAACATAAAAACTGCGTGATGGATGCTGTACATGGAGATGTTATTATCTGGGCAGATCAATACAGATGTCTCAAAAATGAGAATTCTGACTATAGTACTTGATCATCTACTCTATTGAATTATGTAGGCATTTTTTGCCCTTCAAGATTGGCTTTCATTATTATTATTTTTTTTAATTTCCCATTTTAGTAATGAAAACAAAAGTATATGTCTTACTAGATTGTATCATAAGACTATTAGTTTCCATTTGCTTGAAAACTCTTTCTTATTACTCCCAACTCCAGTTATTGATTTAACTCTATCAAAAGCTCTGAGTGTCCAACCTTGATCTAGGGACATTGGGTGCCAGGCTCTGGAATGATCCATGGGCTCTGGCCCTAACAAATCACTATTCTGATTGATTGGCTGAAGACAGAGTGACAGAAATGCTTTATCCTGAAAGTCTCGACATCATACATTGAAAAACTTGTCTTTCTAGGACTGAAGATTCAACCATTTGCTAAACTTATGTTTACTTTTCACTTCTTTGCCCACTACTGTTTGAAATTCTGCTGTTGTTTGTATCCCTCTTTCCATCTGTTCTTAAAAAAGAAAACCCCCTAAAACCCTGAATTTTATTTTAAGCCAATCCAGATGACAGGAGCATAATCTTGACAATGCTTTTGAGACCAGTAGAAGAAAATTCTCATTAAAATTACTCATCCACTCAACTCATTTTTCATATATAATCTGTTGTTGGGGTTATTACATATTTTCAAGATAAGCACATAGTTCAGAGGCAGGTTCCTTGCACTCCAGATAACCAATTATTGGTTTTGACATATGCTTTCAGTTTTAATATTTTCTTTTACATTTCTAAAATAATCTCCCATTGCATGTAAGTTCCCATTATCACATATAAAGATGTATTCCAGGCAATCCGTTGTGAACTTGTGTTACTGTGAACAGACAGAAGTGGTTGTGAGAAGAGAATGTGAGAGGAGTTCTGATATTCTTCAGATGCAGGTTCTATGAGGCCCTGACTACCAGGGCCTAATTCCACGAGTACCATCACTGCACTCAGATGCATATAATGTCTCCTGCCATAAAATGACCATTTTAAGAGACCTTAGATAGAAAAACCTGTTGTCTAAATATTGAGTCACCATGATGGATTTGGAGCCATTCCCATTAGTGACCTAGGGATGAGTTGGTAGGAGGCCTTAGCTGGGGTTTACAGGTTAGGAATTGAAAGCCTAGAATTGGTAAGCAATTTATAATAGGGCTATAGATGGGATTTAAAGTTAAATTTAACCTGATGAGGAGTGAGAGGATTTAAGTTTTAGCCCGTGTCCTTGATATTCCTTGCCCAACTCTCCCAGCACCCCCACCCCAGCACCCTGTCTGCAGTAGAAGATGCAGTTAAAGCCTCCCTGAACTACCAATGTGGACTGAATGATGTGCAGACCTGGCTGGACCACTTGGCAGGGCATGGGGCCTTACCACAATGTGCTGGTCTCTGTCTCTTCATCTCTGAGATGAGAGAAGTGGTACATTTTGAACTGTAACAGTCTGTGATATCACTTTGTAAATGACAGGGGACTCTGCAGATGGAGTGTCAGTTATTGGCACTGTCACTGTGATCACTTTTTGAGAGTTACTTCTTGTCTAAGCCCCAAAGGTGGGGCAGCTATTCCTCTTTGTGGTACAACCATCATGGCTGAGTCCCTCTTGCCAGTCACTATATTATTTCTATTTTTTCACTTTTAAAATTTGAATAATTTTAGATATACAGAAAAGTTGCAAAGATAGTACAGAGAGTTACTTGATTCTACTCATCCAGCTTCCCCTACTGTTAACATCTTACATAATTAGCATTGGTACATTCCTATGAACTACAGATCTTGTTCTGATTTCACCAGTTTTTCCACTAATGTCCCTTTTCAGTTTCAGGAGACAACCCAGGCAGCGTATGCATTTAGTTATCATGCTTCCTTGGTCTCCTCTGCTCTGTGATGGTTTCTGAGTGGGAAACATCTTGTTTTGCTCACCATGAAGGTGACTTTAATTTATACAACATTAGTGACAACCTCAGCATCCATATGAAAAGGAAGAAATATTTAGGAGCCACATTAATTTCTTACATTTTATTTTCTACCAGCACTATTGATGCACAGGCACTCTATTGGAAAATACCACTTAGTAGTTAGTAAAAATTTTGCTGGTATTTTCTTGTCCTTGCTGTACAGACATGAAGCCAATGAAGTATGTTTTAAGTACTATGGCATGGACTTCAGAATAGCTAAAGGGTCACCAAACCAAGAACAAGAGCATGTAACAGTGCATTGAGCTTGGAAGGATATGTAATTGAGGTGTCATAGGTCTGGTCTTATACAACAGCCCATTAATGATTTGAAAACTAGAGTGAATAAAGTAACATAAAATTTAATGGAGTACTCATATAAGGAGCTAAATTGCAAGGTTTAAACATTATAAGGACAAGGTTTACCAGTAACAAAGCATGGTAGGAGTACCACTAGAAAAAGTTCAAATACCACATCTCAAGCTGTCAAAGGAAATGAGTTTGCACATTAAGCTCACAATCAGGTCATTCTTGCAGCTCCTGAGAACAGGACCAAGTGGAGTCCTCACTGTAGAGGTAGGGAGGTGAAAGGTTGGAAGGGGAGCTTAACTCCAGAAACAGAGCTAGAAGGGAGGTCTGGGGGAATATATAGTATTAAAGCTCCAAAAGGGCTTCTTAAATAATTTTAAACAGTGATGCTCAAGTTTATGATTCGGTAAAAGATTTCCAAAGCAAACCCATTTCCATTTGTTTTGTATCTCCTCACTTAAAACATTTTTTTAACCCCACAGGTCTCAGTTTCAATTCTGTAGTGTCACTCTAACAAAAATGCCATGAGAGGGTGGCCTTAACAAACAGTGACTTATTCTTTTACAGTTTAGGAGGTTAGAAGTCTGACTTTAAAATGCCAGCCCTAGTGGCTGGGTAAAGACCCCTCAACCTTGGGCTTCAGTTCTGCCTCTTGCTCCCAGCCCACTGGAGCTGGAGGCATCCCTTAACTCAGGCAGCTGCTGGTTGATGAAGCTGACAAACCCAAGATTGACAAGTAAAATGGAGCAATTCAAAGATTATCAAGCAACATGGCAGGTGACTAGTTCAAGTCCAGAAACAGTCTCAAGATCAGCAGACAATATGGCAGGGCACTCACTGATGACTCGACCAAATGCAAGATCCATATGTGCCAAGAACCTGGAGACCTTTCTCAAAGTTTCTTCTTATATACTGGAAGTGGACACGTCTCTAAGGCAGCTACTCAGCTGTTCACAGTAGATTCCACCATGGAGTTGATTCATCATGGGGAATAACTACATCAGCTACCCAGCCACTTAAAACCAGGCCCAGCCAAGTTGACACACAACCCTAACTACCACACACTCCATTTAAAAAAAAAAAAAAAAAAAAAACAACCAATAAAAACCACACACACACAATTCATCCTTTTGGTAGCCATCTAAAGTGTTAAGAATATCACAGATTTTTTTTTTTTTTTTTTAGTTGGACTTTGGGTGCAAATTTACAAAGCAAATTTTTGAATGAAATACTAGTGAAGGCATTAAAATTACTTCCATCAGGTGCTAGAGTACTGACATTGTATTATGAACTCTCAGGATCCATTCTAAGTATCATCTGAATATGACCATAGAACATAAGCTCTCTTCTGATTGCTCTTTGACCTCAAGTTCATCTAATACATGGATATAAAACTTTGGTCGAGATAATGATCTCTATCTCCGTACATCTGCCCTGCCTGGTCACAAGCCGAATTTTTATGAAGACTATGGCAAACATTTACAGATTTAACATTTGGAAAAGGTGATCTAGGACGTGGCTAGTGGTAGGCTGAGGAGTTTCTGCAGCTGAGCCAGTGGGCAAGGGAATCCTCAGCTGTGGGCTTTATATGTCCATCAGCCTGGGACACTTTGGCCAATGCCTCAGTGCCCTGGCTGAGGTTCAGTCTGCTGTGGTGATGGTCAGCTGCCTATCAATGCTGAGCTTGGAAATTGTGAACAGAATTAATCAATGAGCCTGGACAGTCCACCTCCCTGGTCTTGTTCTTGTTTTTTTCATCTGTAAATGAGCACAATCAAAAAAACAAAACAAAACACACTGCCATTGAGTTGATTCTAACTCTTATAATAGTGACCCTCTTTGAGTTTCCAAGTTGGTAAATCTTTATGGAAGTAGATTGCCCTGTCTTCCTTCTGTGGAGTGGCTGGTGGGTTTGAATTGCCAACCTTCTGGTTAGCAGTTACATGCCTTAGGGATTCCACCAACAGTAGCCAAGATAATTGATGAAATTCCTTCTAGTTCATTTGGGCCTTTCATTACATGAAGATGTAACTAAGTTGTTCTCAGTGCTTTACATGTGAAGTTTGTCTTCAAGATCATCCCCATTCTACTGTTTGGTAATAGCAGGTACAGCTTGGCTTCTCTCTTCTTCCTTCTACCTTTCTTCTAAGATCCATCATGAAGAATTAGACAATTCATGATGGCCTAGTATAGTTTGGCCTTGAAAGCAGGGCTACAAATAAATAGGACCAAATGGAAAAAAAATCATAGCACACATTGCACCAGAAATTATGTAAATGGATTACTGATGGGACTGCTCTGTGGCCCATTAGCTGGCTACCCAGGCATGATCCTGAACTGGTTTCCAATTGGAAATGATTTGCAAATGTGGGCTTGAAAAGGCCTGGGAGCTCCCTCATGCAGCCGAGTTACCCTGAAGGATCCTCCTGCCATCTTATATTTCTTCCAGCATTGAAAATCCCTATCAACACATAGAAACAGTGGGGGCAGTGTACTGTGCTAGTAGTCAGGGCAAGCTAACATACCTTTTGCAGAATCAGTATGGATGTCACTGCCTGCTACAGCTGCATTCTGTGCTTTAAAGCCTTGTGTTTGGACATCATCTGTGCTGAGATAACTTGTGTCAGTGTCTAAGAATTCCAGGATTCTATGTAGTAAATGAGTATCTAGATCTAGAGCTTGTGATATTAGAGGCCACAGAAGGCTGTTCTAAAGCCAAAACAGAGGTAGGCAGGCTACAGCTGAAGTGTGTGTCATGGCTCTGTGATTCTTTTCTACTTGCCTCTGCCTCATAGACAGATGTGCAGATAGATGTCTTTTGGCTCTCCCACCTCCCAAGCACTAATGGCATAAGATCATATTCTACTAGTGAATCATCATGAATTTAGTGGCTAAGTTCAAAGTAAGATATGAGTATAACTTATCTCCATTAATGTTTAGAGAAAAATCCAGAAACGTACATACAAAATTTTGTATTTTTTTAATTATTAGCTGGGAGTGGGGTGGAGAATGGTATTACTGTTTTCCCATAGTAAACGTTGATATGCGCAAACTAGGTTTTTGCATATGAATCCTATTCTGGTACATACTAGCTGAGTAACTTTAGACAATTTGCATTAGTGCTCTGAGTTTCTGCTTCCTCCTTTAGTTGGTATTCCATGGGTATTAAGTATGAATATTATTTTGGCTATGTTCTGTGAGATGGTGTGATGTGATTGTACATGATAGCCTGTTGGTGAAACATGTATGTTCAGATCAGGTTTTTTCTCCACATAACTTTGCATGACTATATTTGCATTAAAAAAAAAAAAAATTAGAGAATAGGAATAAATGACCTGCATGGAACTGCTAGTATTTATGTTAAATAGATGAAAATCAAAAGTGACTTAATACACAATTTCAAAGATATCAAGAAGAGTGTGGACAATGAAAATTTAGTGGTATCTCAGTTCATCTTCCCTGAGGGTAAGAAGAGAAAAATGAACTCAAACTTCAACAGAAAGAAATCAGACATTAAATTTGAGAAGTCTGGAGGCAAAGAAATGGTATTTCAGTCTTGTAACAGTTCATTCTTTCATCCCATAAATATTTATTGAGCATATACTGCCAGCCAAGTTCTGGGCTTGGTGTTGCCAATACAGAGATGGACAAGACAGATAAGTACATTGACAGGAAGAACCATGATCAAATGGAGGAGGCTGGCGTTACTTGAATACATAGAGGTGATTATAATCTGTGAGGTGTTGGAAAGGAAAGAATGAGTGTGTAAAATGATTACTTAAATCATCTTGGTGCAGGAGATGTGGTTTTCTGAGGAAGTTATATTGAAGTTAAGATCAGAAGGACAATTAGAAAGTAACAGGTGAAGGACAGGAAAGAGCAATCAGCAGAGGCAGAGTAGGCAGCCTGTACAAAGACCCTGAGGTCAGAGGTAGCTGGGGGTTTCAAGAGAGGAGAGATTGATGAGGCAAGTGTGGTCAGAGCCCAGAGAGGAGGAGAAGAGGGGAGGAAGCACTGGGTTCAAGATACAGGAAGAGGCACAACAAGCAGGTTCTTAGAGCATGTTCATGAATTTTAACTTAAGAGCAATGGAAAAGTCATTAATTCTTTTTTTTAATATATTGAAGTATAAAACACATACAGCTTGATGACTTTCCAGTGAACCAGTACCAAGATCAATAAACGGAACATTATAAACAGACAGTGTTTCCTGTCATGTTCCTTTTCTTTCAGTAACTGTCTCATTCCAAGGTAACCCCATCCTGAGCTGTGACACCATAGATTAGTTTTGCCCACTTTTGAACTTTATATAAGTGGTGTCATACAGTGTGTGGCTTTAAAGAGCAAAAAATTACTTTCTTACAGCTCTGGAGGCTAAAAATCAAAATGTGAGTCTTGGCCATTTTAATTCCTTCTAGGAAACTGGGCTTCTGTCCTAGTTTCTGGTGACAGCCAGCAGTCCTTGGTATTCATAGACTTGTAGATGCATCTATCTCCATCATTGGTCTTCCTCCTGTGTGTGTTTCTCTGTTTATTCTGCTCTTTTTAAAACTTAGAAATCATTAGGTTTAGTGTTCACTCTACTATGATCTAATTAACATAAAATAATAACCCTAATTTCCAAACAGGATCATATCAACAGGTACAGAGGCCAGGACTACATACATATTTTTGGCGATACAATTCAATCCATAACAGTATGTAGTCTTTGTGTCTGGCTTTTCACTCAAAGCTATGAGATTCATCTATTGCTTGTAGCAGTAGATCACTATATAAATACAATAAAATTTATTGGTTGATTCTATGGTTGATGGACATTTAGGTAGTTTCCAGCTTTTGGCTATTCAGAATAACGCCCTATGAACTGTTTGATGATTATATCTCACTGTTATTTTGAGTAGGATTTCTAGGACAAAGATTTGTTCAGTTTTAAAGATAGTGCCAGGCAGTAAGGCAGTACCCCAAGGTAGCTATTCTGATTCACACTCAACCAACTGCGTTTAAGAACTCTCAAGGAAGGTTTAGTGCAGAGGGGTGATGTAAAGTCTGCATTTTTCAAATACCACATTGGCTGCTCTGTAAGGGCAGGAGTGCCTGGGAAGGCTTGTGAGAGGCTGTGTCAGTGCATCAGGGTAAGGGATGGATAGGAGAAGGGCATGGTCAGCAGAGATGGAGAGAAGTACATTGGATTTTGCCTTGCATGCCTGATTCAATAGTGGTGTTGATCTGAATTCTGTGCACAGACCAGGTATGGGGAGGTGTGGATCATAATTTTAGTTTTGACATATTGATTTGAGTTGCATTAGAGATTTCAGTGGAGTCCCTGGCTTGTATAAATGGTTAACCAGCTATACAGGACTGGATGCTTGATAGAGAAAATATAGGAAAAATATAAGGAAGAAAGGTGTTTAGAAATGAATTTTCAGCTTTACTGTCCTAAGTGAGGGCTTTAAAATTGCAATGGTTTGTTCACTAAGTGAGATGCCTGTGGGGCCCCTTGTAGGAGACCCTAGATTAACAGGTGCAAAAGATTATTGTACTTGGCCACTAAACAAAAAGTTGGAGGTTCAAATCCTCTCAGAGGTGACTCAGAAGAAAGATATGGTCATCTATTTCTCAAAAGTCAGCCACTGAATACTCTTTGGAACACAGTACTACTCTGACACACATGAATCACCATTCATGGAGCTGAATAGATAACCATTGGTAACTGATACAGATTTCAAAGTGGGAATCAAGGAAGCAATTAGAAATAAAGATCTGACACTCAAAGGAGAAGTCCAGTTTGGACCTGCAAATGGGGGAGTCATCACAGCAGCACAGGCAAGGAAAGGCCACCTAGGCTGAGAGTCATGAGAGGAAAAATGTCTATTGAGAGCAGTATTTCAAATGAAACTTTTGAATTTTTTTTTTTTTAATTTTGCTTTCAATTTTCTTTCACATTAAAGATTGTTAGGCAATTGTTTATTTGGTGGAGAAGTGATAGCAGTGCCACGTGTGGGCAGGAGATGTGGGAGAGACACTTGTATTTGCCCTAGCACAACACAGTGGTCAAGAGGGACATCTTCTGGCAGAGAAACCCTTTGCTCCCCTGGCCAGAGCCTTGTTGCCTTGCAGGAATTCACCTCCCCTTCATCATATACAGGCACAATGAGATCTAACTAGGGCCCACTTTGTGTCACAGCCTGGACACTAAGAGAGATGAAGCTACATATAGCCAGTGAAAATCCCTAGAGTCAGTGCAGAGTTTCCCATCACAGGTGGCCCCCAAGCAACCAGATGTTTTGAAGCAAGAAAACATGCTGTGTTCTCTAACTCATGCCCTTGTACATTCACATTTAACTTTCCCAGCAGCCCTGTAAGGTTGGTGCTATTTTGCATCCACTACCATTGGTGAAAGATCTGAGACTAGGAAATGTAAATGAACTTGCTTCAGGTTCCATGTTTGGCTGGTCCAGATTCTGCTGTGCTCAGAAACACCCACACCTCAGCCACTCCTCCATGTGGCTGGCCCTGTGCAGCAAAGGACCTCTGCTAGTCTTTCAGATCTGACACAACACAGTGCAGCTGGACAGAGCAAATGTTAGCATGGTGATTTCAATGGAAGCGTTTCAGGCAAGTGCAGTACTCACTCAAGTCAGTCAGACTTATTGCAGGCCTGCAGTCAGACTTCTCCAGCTGTGGAGAGATCATCTCTAATTACTTCCCAGAACTGGGAGAAACCACCAATCAAGAAGCCTCTTTCTCTAAGGCTGCCACACTATTGTTTTCCCCAAATCCTGCCTCATGCATCCAAGCAGGGGAAGAAGGAAAGATGAAAAGGTAGACTAAAAATAGATGAAAAGAAATAGGAAAAAAGGAAAAAGAATGTAAGAAAAAGAGAAAAAACAAAAAGGTGGGGTGAGAGGGATGAAGGTTTGGTAAAAAATGAAAGAAGACAAAGAGGTAGAGTGGTAAATGATCAGATAGAAAGAAAAACAAATTGAGGAAGAGGAAAGTAGAAATATGAAGGGAGGATAAGGTAATTGAAACCAGCAGGGTTCCTTTTAATAAGGTTAGGCCCATGAATTAGCTAGGGCAAGAAGTTCCTATCTAGGTATGAATGTAGATGTTTGTATGTATGGACCGCCTATGATGCATTAGTCATTGTACTTAGCAATGGATCTACAAATGTCTATAAGGTACTGCATACAGGGATACAGGGCTGGGGACATGATTGTTGGTGTCAGATGTGCTGGAAAAGATAAAATGGAGTGAGGAAGGAGGAGAGGAGAGAAGGAGAATGAACAAACACAAGAGAGAACACACAAAAGGAAACATAGGACAATTCCTGCTCTCACTACACTCCTATTGTAGTGCTGAAGATGTAGATGAAACTGAGCAATCATAATGCAGAGTAACAGATGTTATAAGAGAGATATAGAGTCCTACAGGATGTTGTGGGCAGAAGGAAAAGTACAAATGAAGGATAACACATTTTGTTGTTGAGATTAAGAAGAGGAATTAAGACATGTTCCCAAGGGAAAATGATGCTTAATCTAAGTGGTGAATAACAATTCATTTATTCTTTCAACAGTATTTATTGAGATATGCCATGTGCTAGATATTGTGGTAGGCACAGGGAATGCAACGATTAACAAAACACACCCCTATCCCATCTCTTCTCTCATAGAGCTCACATTCTTATGGGTAAAAACTAGCCAGGCAGCCAAGAAAAGAAAGGCTGTCCTGATTTAGGGAACAGCACAGGCATCACACAGGATCTTTTGATGAGACAGTTTGGGTGGATGATTCTGAGTTGGCATCTCTCTGATGACCCTTGTAAAGGGAGGGTCAGAGAGAGGCATGGAGGTGTCAGATGCCAGATCCCAACTGAGCAGTCTGTGCCACACTAAGGAGCTTGAACTTTTTCCTGAAGGCTGTGAGGAACCACTGGTGATTTTTAGCAGAAGGGTCTCGTCCGATTTAGACATAGCACTCTGTGTGCAGGGAAGGTGGGAGAGAGGCATGGCTAGAGGCAGGGGAACCAGTTAGGAAATGTTCGCCAGTCCTGAGAATTGATGAGGACCTGATCTAAGCAGGGGAAACACTCATGAGGGAGCATTCAGTGATGGAAGGAAGTAAGAATTAATGGGTTTTGGTTACTGATTACATCTGGTTGGGGTATGAAGGAAGATTCTAAGATGACTCTTGATTTTCTAGCTTTTTTGGCTACATGGTAATGGTATCATTGGCTGAGGGGCAGAATATAGGAAAGAGATCAGGTTAAGGGAAGTATAAGTTCTGGTTTTGTCATGATGTTGTGACCTCTGGAATCTGCAGGCTGCTCCTGAAAGCCCATCAGAAGCAAGTGGCTCTTAACCGTGGAGGAATAATTAACACAAACCAGAGGCATCGGGTATAGTTTCTATGAAAGCTTGCTTCCAAGGTGCATTATCAAAAACATTCTTTGAATGGCTACAGTGTGTGAGGTACTTGTTATTAATACCCATAGAGGAGAGGAACCAAGGGTTTTAAAAACTATGCTTGTTAAAAGCTAATATATGGGAGGGCTGGGGCTCAAACTGAGGACTTCAGACTTCAGATCTAGTGCTCTTCCACTAAACCCCACTGTGTCTGGTACCAACATTGCTTGAAGTGCTAGACATAGAATGGTAATACTCAGCTCCTTGCTATCATAATGCTGCTTCACAGTGCCAGTGGCAGAGGCTCAGCCACATAAATGACAATGTCTGAGGCCTGAATGTAGCATTCTGAGGGCTCCTTGACTAGGGTAGGCAATAGGGAAAGGAAGTTATAGATTCAGTACTCAATTTCATTAGGGGAAAAATCACGCCTCTGGAGTGGGGAAGCTGCATTCCACACATGGTACCACCAGTGAGAGTAAGCTGATGGTGAGTTCCCTGGTGAGATTGCCTGGTGAGATATGGTGTTCTTGCTGCATGAAAGCTCCCTCCTAGGACTCAAGGACTCACATGTTCTGGGGCATCTAGTGCCTGACACATGACCATTGTGTGATAGCATTCGTTATAGTAACATAAATGTGCCAGCAAGAAAATCAGAATAGAATTCTGCGACGTATCTTTGTGTGATCCACTTTAAGGAAGGGATTGGCCCAGGATGGGGGAAGGAGAGCATTTCAGACAAGATTGTGTGAACGGAAAGTGAATGTATGTGAAAGGAGGTTGGAGCTCTCTGCTTACCCCTGTGCACCCCCAGGATTCCCTGCCTTCTGTGGCCCACCTGGGCTGTGTTAGATAGGCTCTAGAAGTTGTTATTAATAGTTTGCAGTGCTTGTGTTCATGAAACAGAGGGATTTACAGACTCTTCAATTGATGCCTAGTTAGCAAACAAACAGTTTGACACCAGCTGGCTGTATGTAATACGCATTTTTAATAAAACTTACCTCTGAGTTAAAATAAAAACACTGCCTCAGAGATTTTGTACTGAAACATGAAAACTGACAGGTGGGCTTTATCATGCAAAATTTCTTCTAGGTCTGAAGAAAAATATCTGATAAGGTTGTTTGCCCATGGGGGAAGGATTAATTGGATTTTCTGTCTTGCCCCCTAGTGTCTAACCCTCTGTTGTTATGACAGAACCACAGAACTTTTTAAAGCTGAATCATAGTTCATATTTTTAGTGTTTTTGTACTATTAAGATAAGGCCAAGGGAAGGCATTTGGGTAAGTAATGAGTCCCTGCAATCCTCCTGTGATAATTATTGTCTGTCTGAAAATGTGAGTTAGCCTACCTACACTAACCCAGTGGGGAAATGAAGGCCATGGCTGAAGGCCACAAGGATTAATTCTCATCCCTCCTCTATGTAAAGGCTTAAAAAGTACCTTTTCCTGCTACTGTATGTGGCCAGCCTAGGATCACATATGTGGCCTCTGTCACCATTTCCTGGGTCTTTCATGAACCAGTAAGTCTATGTGTAGATCCTGTGAACACTCATCTTATGAATGAGCCTCTGAGGCACTTTTTCTCCAAGAGTGTCAGTGACAGCTGTTGAAAAAGAGGAGAAGGTAGAGAAGGAAGAGGTAGCAGGGGAAAGACCTATAGAGAGCAGGAGCCAACATCAGAACTGAGACCACAAAGCCCAATTATTCTTACTCAGTTGTCATACTCCTTTATAACAATGAGTCATGATGACTTTACTTATTAAATCATACTGGCAAGGCTTCCTCTTTATGGCTTGCTTGTGGTATGTCTGCAAAACCCTTGAGTAGTTTCTGTGGGTTTAAAGTTCCAGATGAGGTTTGTTACTAAGGAATGAATTTTCATGAAGGAAAAATGTGTCTGAGTTTTCAATAAAGGAATACAGACATAAGGACAGATGAAATGCCCTTTCTCCCTCTACCTTCCCCCAGGCTCTGAGTTTCAGTCTAGTGCACACATATATTTCTAGACATATGCCTTATAGAATACAAATAATATGGGGGCCTCTTTAAGTTTTTGCCAACTTTTCTCCTCAGCTAACATATCCAAAGTGATTTAAAATACTGAGTGTCAACTTGAAAAGCCAATAAAACAGGAGGAAAATATTGCATGTGATTTGGAAACAAGCATAAAATAACAAAGCTTGTTGTTGTTGTTAGGTGCCATGGAGTCGGCTCTGACTCCTAGCACCCTCATGGACAGCAGAATGAAACACTGCCTAGTCCTGCACCATCCCCATGATCCTTGCTCGATTTGAGCCCATTGTTTCAGCTACTGTGTCAGTCCATATTGTTGAGAATCTTCCTCTTTTTCATTGACTCTCTGCTTTAGCAAACATGATATTCTTCTCCAGCAATAAGTCTCTCCTGATAACATGTCCAAATTTCATGAAACGAAGTCTCACCATCCTCGCTTCTAACGAGCATTCTGGCTGCTTTCTAATAAAATTTTATTTTTAAATGCAAGTTATTAGTACTAGTTTCCCCAATATCAGACAGCTGGTTCCTTCTTGAAGCAGTTCTTTAAGACAGATGGACTGATCTTTTTTTCCAAGTGAGGCTGCCATTTCCCCCTCTCAATGCGTGGACTTCTCCATGTGCCTGGCACCAAGCTCTTATCTAGAGTTGACTTTTTCTTTTCCATTTGATACTAAAAGGATGAACATAAGGTGCCAGACCAGATTATCTGATTTGCTGACAGATGGATTTGCTCTATTCATGTAAAGAGTTTCTTTGATAGAATGTTTGAGTTGTGGTATAGTCTTTAGAGGAATATGTGCCCCCCTCATTTCTACAACTTTTTCTCTTCTCTGTTATGGTTATGCCATTAAATCTATGGGACAAGGGTGTTAAACAAGACAGTTATTACCTGGATGTCTTAGTTATCTTGTGCTGCTATAACAGAAATACCACAAGCTGGTAGCTTTGACAACAAATTTATTTTCTCATGGTTTAGGAGGCTACAAGTCCAATTTCAAGGCACCCGCTCTAGGTGAAGGATTGCTCTGTGTTGGCTCTGGGAGAAAGTCCTTGTCTCTTTTCAGCTTCTATTCCTTGCTCTTTGGCAACCATGTGGCCTGGATCTTTTTCTCCATTTGTGATCACTTGCTTAATCTGCTTTTATATCTCAAAAGAAATTAATTTATGGCATACCCTACACTAATATTTCCTCATTAACATAACAAAGAAAACCCATTCCCAGATGGGATTATAATCACAGGTATAGGGTTTAGGAATTATAATATATATTTTGTGGGGAACACAATTCTATCCATAACACTGGACATTAATTCAGTTTTTCTGTATTCTACTATAAATACCTATTTCTGTTATTTAAAACGTGATTATTTGCATGGTGATTACTATAGAAATAAATATTACTGAATTTACCAAGCATTTAAATTAAATAACTAGTTAAATTTGTCAAACAGGTTGGAGGAAGTGGGGAAATAAAGTAGGGATTGGCAATTACTATCTGCCTCATTCTAATATTAGGGTACATTAGAGTTAAAAGTGGGTGACCTTACTTCTTGGAGCATTTTTTTTAATTTATAAATAAATGAATCATATAACAAAATTCTATTCGTCATGAAAGTGGATGAACTATAGCTACATATATCAGCATGGATAAATCTCATATCTATGTCAGTGAGAAAAGCAAGTTCCTAAAAAACGCATATGTTGTTGTTGTTGTTGTTATGTGCCCTCGAATCGGCCCCGACTCATAGCGACCCCTCCTTGGGTTTCTGAGGCAGTATCACTACGGAAGTAGGATTGCCCAACCTTCCTTCTGAGGAGTGGCTGGTGGGTTTGAACCATATAGCATGATAGAATTATGTAGTTTAAAAGTTTGCAGAACAACACTGTATATTTTAAGGATATATGCATGGGAATGATAACTAAAAAAGTAAAGGTATTTGCTATTTAGTCTATTCAGACTCATAGCAGCCCAAAAGGACAGAGTAGAACCGCCCTAATAGAGTTTCCAAGCAGACTGCCACATCTTTCTTCCCCTGAGCACCTGGTGGGGAAACAGCCAACTTTTCGATAGCAGCTGAACACTTAACCACTGTGCCATTGGGGCTCCTTTTATGAGAATGATAAACCCCTCGAACTAGTTACCCTCTGGTGATGGTTGGATGACGGTAGGGGAAGGTTATTGGTGGGATGGTGATGGTAGTGAGGTTGGGGTGATGGAATTAGTGAGTTCCTTGGGGTGAGAGTGAAGCATCAGGTAGTCTGAGAAGAGTATATATGGAGGCCACAATGTTTTTTGTAAAACGTTGGTACATTGTGTTTATTTTATGATTCATATCTTGTATATTTTCAGTATAGTTAGTACATTTAAAAAAAGATAAAAAAGCTACAGGTATGGAATAAGTGGAGATAACGAGCAGGGTTGGCTTTGAGTGAAGAAGAGGAACCACAAAGTATGCATAAGGTGGCCAGCCTTTGCCTCCAGGTAGGTGCTATTTGTATGATGAGGTATGTGGAGAGAAGGCCCTGGATGGGGAGGGTGAGAATTCTGAATAAAGAAGGCTATCTGAAGGAGAAGTAGGGTAGACTCCTGGGTGTGGAGACCAGACATGCCAAGAAACCTGAGCCTGAGAAAGATGATGACTGACCTGGAGGCAGTGCCATGGCGTGCACATAGCCTAGGCAGCCTAAAGAAGAGCTTCTCCCTAACACTCCACCACTCACTCATCAAGGCTCAGTGGCCTTTTTGGTGTTTCCTTGCTTCTCTCCTGGGTGCTTGACTCCATGGTCCAGATGTGTGAGCTTTGGTTTGAGAAACAGAATTCTAGTGGAGACCAATATTGCTATAGTCCTACAGTCTGGCAGCCAGTGTTGGATCATCCAAGGAGGCTGAGTAGCTTGTACTTTCTCTGGATGAAGTCTGCAGACTTATCCCTGGGTGTGAACAATGCCTCCGCCTTGGTAACTAGACCATTGTCCTGGTCTCCCCACACTCTTCCTGCAGAGAGCATCATTGCAAAGTCTAATTTCATGCCCTCCATGAAGTAGCAGCCCCTAGGAGACATGATGGCTCAGCATGAGTCTGCCTGGGGTTGGCTTCTTTGCCTCTCTCAGCCTCAGTGCCCTCAGTGCAAGACAGGGATGACATGGACACATGGCAGGACAAACCATCTTGTGTGGGGCTTATACAATATGGGGCACATGCTACCAAGACTAAGGCAGCAGCTTGGAAAGTATGTGCAGTATTTATGATTGCAGAGAAATATGTATCTAATTAACGAGGAGAGAGTGTGAGTTGTGAATCCAAAGCCAGAGAGCAAAATGTTTTGATTGCAGAGCATACTTTTCAAACCATCCTTAGTGTAGTAAAAACTGAAAAGTCATTGCTTATTAAAGTTACTAGACCATTTGTTTGGTAATTGAATTGTGGATTTTCTTTTAGATAAGGAGAGTTTCACCTCTGTTTCTGAAATCTTAAGGAACACTCCCTCCCTGTTTTATAGTTGAGGAATGAAAACACTGAGAAATGAAGGACTTGGCTGAGAGCACAGAGGAAGTGACAGAGCTGAGTCGAAAACCTTGGACCACTGACACTGAACCTGTAACTCCTCTGATACATACTTCATTTTCTAGTGTTCCCTCTTAATCTTCCATCCCTTTTCCCATCTACTGCCCTATTGTCACTCTTTCTGTAAAGCACTTAGTGGCTATAATAGAAGACTTTCTATGAACAGATGGTGATAACTTTGATTATCAGAAATATCAGGAGCTATTTTTTGAAAATTACCTTCACAAAAGCTTTTTAAGAAGAGTGATATTGCTTATCAAGTGTAGTCCATAATGCACACTGAACTCAAAAGACTTAAATTGGTCAAAATTTAAAGGAGGATTTGGTTTGTTCTATATTTATTATTTTAGTGCTTTTGGATTTTGAAATTGTTTTATGAGAAATCTCCCCTCAACCCAGACTCCAGAATTTGCTTATAGAATGTTTTTCTCTTTGATTTGCTATAAAATTGGTTCCCCTTCTCATATTTTTTTTTTGTAAGTTATGTTACACGTTGGGTAGTTGCTTCGATTTTGTATGGAACTTTAATATTAAATGTGCATATTTTAACTCTGCAAGTGTGAGTGATTTGTGCTGTGGAGGACACTAATTTTGTGTGAGCAAAAATTATAGTGACTCTTCTTGGTCACAGCCAGCTACCCAGAGGGACTGAGTAGTTGAACCTATGGGCTCGGGACCATAGTCACAGAGGACATCAGGTTAATTGACATAACATACTACACAAAACATTGTTCCACCTCCTACTTTGGCGAGTAGCAACTGGGATCTTAAAAGCTTGCAAGCAGCCATCTAGAT
>NW_006921637.1:9691167-9699095 GCF_000298275.1 Orycteropus afer afer | reverse complement strand
ATAATGACAGCCGAAATGCAAGGTTGGGAATTCCTTTTTATGTTAAAACTATATGATATTACACACTGAGCATACACAAAATATGGAGTTACATATACAGCATTCATTAAGCATAAACTTGCCTTCACAAAGCAATGCTAAAAGTCAAAGATAGAAGGCATATCAGTAGTGTTTTTTTATTTTTAAGTAATTTCATTGGGTATCTGGAATTCCTTAAAAAAAGACACTAATATGTTCTTAATTTCAGGCAAGACTCTAAGTCCTAGTAATTGTACATGAAATTTCCTTCTTTTTTCATAATGTATGCATTTTCTAGTCTTTTTCTTTGGGTGCTGTGTTTAACATTTTTAACTTTTTTATTAGCTAAAGCTATGCTCACAGTTTTCTTTCATGACAGAGTGAGAATAAACGTGTTGTATTAGTCTCTCACCATCTGTTTGAAACTTCATCCAAGCTTTGCAGGAATGGAAGGGCAGGGGTGCTTAACAGACTCTCAGTAGTGCCTGTTACCTGTCTACCTCCTGGCTTGAGGAAGAACCATGTCTTCTACCTGGTGATCTCTTCCCAGCAGAGTCTCTTAATTTCCAGGAGTTGTTGTTAGGTGCTGTCGAGTCAGTTCTGAGTGATAGCGACCCTATGTACAACAGAATGAAACACTGTCTGGTCCTACGCCATCTTCACAACTGTTGCTATGCTTGAGCTCATTGTTGCAGTCACTGTGTCTATCCATCTTGTTAAGGATCCTCCTCTTTTTACTGACTCTCTGCTTTACAAAGTATGATGTCTTTTTCCAGGGGCTGGTCCCTCCTGATAACATGTCCAAAGTACACGAGACAAAGTTTCACCATCTTTACCTCCAAGGAGTATTCTGGTTGTGCTTGTTCAATGACAGACTTGCTCGAACTTTTGTCAATCCATGGTATATTTAACATTCTTTGCCAACACCATAATTCAAAGGCATCAATTCTTCCATATCCTGAAGAGTTAAAGAGTTCTGGGATTTACAGAGCCACAAACCTCTGTGGACTTGAGAGTTACATGTTTGAGAAGTAACTCTAACATGTGGCTCCCCTTTCTACAAAGCAGACCACAGCCTCAACTCAATGAAGAATTTACACATATTTTTCAAGGTGTTTCCTGGAGCCAGCTGATCCAGATGAGTTATTGGACACTACTGCCCCCAATGTGCCTGACTAGGGGCTCCAAATACCTTACAAGAGGAAATCCCTTTTATAGATATTTCCCTTGCTTCTCCTCAGAACATTTTCTGGGCCTTGTTTCTCTACATAGGAAAAAGAGGTGACACTTGATAGAATCATTTTGTGCTTAGGAATGACCACACAAATGTAGATACTAGGTGGAAGAGGTGAGTGTCAGAAACAAAAAACAGGAGTGTATTGAATTTATCAACAAAATTAGTTTCATTTTTATAAAATTTATCCTCCTCCCCTCAAATTATTCCTCAATAAAATTGATTCCATTGCAATTATTTTTTCCCATTAAATATGAAACATAGAGAATTTTGGGTGGATCTATTCAGTCAGCAAACATTTCCATGTGAGACAGCACATGTGGTGGTTAAGGTTGGAGTCAAAATGGAGTGTTAGTGGCTCCCCTCACTTTTAAACGGTGTGTTCTTGAGCAGGTTGCTAAACTTTGCAGTGCCCTGGAATTTTCACCACTGAAATAACAATAATAATACCTAGCATTGTAGGTATTTTGTTTTTGATCTTATTTTAGGATTAAAGACGAGCACCTGTAAAATGGTTAGAACTATAAATATTAGAGAAGATGGTGATGATGGTAATTTATAATGTAATATGTACTGGGTATTAGAACAAGTAAGACTTGGTTTCTGCTCTTATGGAATCTACTGGGGAAAGTGAGGATGGAAATGTTTAATTCTAACAATGTAAGGAGTTTTCTAATACAGAATACAATGGAGGGATCATCATCTCATTTTCTGGGTACATCAGGGTAGGCAAATCATGTATAAAAAAATGATACTTGATTGTGCCTCAATGGATAAATTGAAGAATATTGAGTGAATAAAGACATATAGATAACTCCTGAAATGCAGAATATCCTGGCTTGAAGCCCTGGTATTTTTACACACTGTATAAATATTAATACATTGAAGACCTGAATAAAAACTATTATTATTTTTAAATTTTTTATATTGTATAATTTACACATAATGAAAAATACAAATATTAAGTAAACACATGAGTTTTGAGAAATGCATATGTCAATGTAACTTATACCTCATAAAGTTATAAAATATTTTCTTCACCTGGCAACAGCCCTCATATCTTTCACAGTTAATTCTTCCCAGTCATTGGCCCAGACAAACACTTTTATGATTTTTATCAGGTAAGAATTGAATGCTTTAGAAGCTCTTATAAATGGAATCATAAGGAGTACTCTCTTTTGTGTCTGTTATCTTGTATTCAGCATAGTGCTTGTGAGGCTCCTGCATCTTGATGTGGGTATCAGTAATTTATCCCTTTTTCATTGCTGAGTAGTAGTGCATTATATGGATATACTAAAATTTGTTTATTCATTTTCCTGCTAACGGACATTGAGGTGCTATAGTTATTGAATAATATGAATAAAGCTGCTATAGATTTCTTATATGTCTTTTTATATTTTCATTTTCCCTGTGTAAATCTATAAGTGTAATTACTGGATCATATTATAGATATATATTTAACTCAATAAGAAACTTCCAAAACTGCCCATTTTACACTCCTGCCAACAATGTTTGAGCAGGGACTCCTTTACCAACATTAGGTATTGTCTTTTTCATTTTAGCAATCCTTTTTTTCATTTTAGCAATTTTTAATTTTAGCAATGACTGTATACTGATAATTAATGTTTTTGAGCACTTTTTCATGTCTATTACTAATAACTTATCTTCTTTTATGAAGTGGCTTTTCAAATCTTTTGCATTTTTTTTTTTTTTTTTAATTAGGTTGTGTTTTATTTAACTTTTATTGTGATTTGGGTAAAATTTTGCAAAGTAGATTCATTTTACATTCAACATTTCATAAACATTTTGTTTTATGATACAGATTACAATCCCCACAATGTAACAGCTCTCTTTCTACTTCCTTCCTGTGGTTACCCTTTCCCTGTGTCCTTCTTTCCTATGCATTCCTGCCTTCCTAGCTTTCTCTCTGTGCAAATGCTGATCTTCTTAGCTCCCACGGTTGATTGTTCTACGGAGTGCATCCCCTTGGTGTAGTTGTTCTGCTCATAGGCCTGTCTGTTTGGTTGAAAGTTAAGCCACAGGACTGAGTCCAATTCCAGGCCCAAAGGGTGACTAGGGGCCGTAGTCTTGGAGCTTTCACCAGTCTTTATCCAACCAATAATCTTGTTCTTTTTTATGTTTTTGAATTTCTTTCAACAATTTTCCTCTCACTCTATCCAGGATCTCTAATGTTTATCCCTTTCTAAGTGGTTGGCATTGATAGCCAGGCACCATCTAGTTCTTTTGGTCTTAAGATTATGTTGGCTGAGCTTCCCATGGTCCATTAGTTCTTTGGACTAATTGTTTCCATGTCTTTGTTTTTCTTTACTCTTCCTTGCTCTGGATGAGGTGAGACCAATAATTACATCTTAGATGGCCCCTTGCAAGCTTTTAAAACCCCACTCATGACTCAGTGAAATTGTTGTTGTTGTTGTTATGTGCTGTCAAGTCGGCCCCGACTCATAGCGACCTCTCCTTGAGTTTCCGAGGCAATATCACTACGGAAGTAGATTGCCCAGTCTTCCTTCTGAGAAGTGGCTGGTGTTTGAACCACCAACTTTCTGTTTAGTAGTCAAATGCCTTAGGAACTATGCTACCAGAGCTCCTCAGTAAAGTAGGATGTAGAATGATATTTTTGCGTACTCCACCATCCATTATCCACTGCCATTGAGTTGGATCCGACTCATAGCAACCCCTCCTTTGGTTTCCGAGGCAGTATCACTGCGGAAGTAGATCGCCCAACCTTCCTTCCTTTGAGTACTATTTTGCACCAGTTGAGCTTGATGGCCTCTGTAACCATGGTCCCCAGCCAACCCCCAGGAAGTCACTCCCTCAAGGTGCTTAGTTGTGGCTAAAAAGTTATCCTAACTTTGTCCCCTGTTAGCTGAGTTGTCTTTTTATTATTAAGTTGTAAAGGAATTATTTACATATTTTAAAGTGTAGACTTTCATCAGGCATATAATTACAGACATTTTCTCCCACTCTGGAGCTTGCTTCTTTTGATAGGTAAATATTTCTAATTTTGATGAAGTCCATTTAATCTATTTCCTTCTTTTAAAATATTAATTTAGTGGATTTTATCAATTGATTTTTCAATGTTAAATCACATTTCATTCCTGCACAAACTCAACTTGATCATGAATTAGCCTCTTACATAATGCTGTATTTAACTTGCTAATATTTTGTTAAATATTTTTTCCTATATGCATGAAGAACATTTTTCTACAGTTTGTCTTTGGTTTTGAAATCAGTGTTATGCTGTCATCATAAAATTATTTGTGAAATATTCTTTTCTATATTTTCTGAAACTTTGTATAAAAGTGTTTATTTTTTCTTCCTTAAATGCTTGGCAATACTTATCAATAAATCTACTGGGGTCTGGAGTTCTCCTTGTAGGAAGTTATTTAATTTTAAATTCAATTTTTTAAATAGATACAAGGGTATTCAGATTTTCTATTTCTTCTTTGGTCATTTCTTGGTAATATGTCCTCACCAGATTTTTTTATTTCATGTATGTTGTTGCATTTGTTAGCATAAAGTTGTTTGTAATGTTCCCTTATTATCCATTTAATATGTGTGGGACAAAGTGATGTGTTCACTCTTTTGTTTTCTCCTGACACTGGTATTGGTGGTTTCACTCCTTTGTGCTTGATCTGTCTAGCTAGAGTTTTAACAATTGCATGATATTTTCAGATAATTTAATTTTTTATTTCTTTGATTTCTTTCCCTATTGTTTATTCATTGCATGTTTCATTGGTTTATATTCTTATCTTTATTATTTACTTATGTGCCCTTGCTTTAGGTTTAATTTCCTCTTCTTTTTCCAGCTCCTTAAGGTCAACAGTTATATCATTGAATTTAAACCTTATTTTCTAAACCTAATGCTCTTCTAAACTGAATCCTATACATTTTATTATGTTTTCATTATTTCTATATCATTTTTCATTCAAGTAAAAAAAAATTCTAATTTCCTTGCAATTTCTTTTTTGTCCTATGAATTGCTTGAAATATGTTGCTTAATTCTTCAAATATTTGAGGATAACATTTTAGTTTTGCTTTCTAATTTAATTCTATTCTGCTCAGGAAACTATCTTGTTATTAAATCGTTTAAAATGTATAGTTTTTTTTTTTTTTTTAATGGCCTGACTTATAGTCAGTCTTGTGTTATGTTCCATGTGCATATGAAAAGAAAATATATTCTACATATGCCTATAAATGTCAGTTAGGTCACATTGATTGATAGTATTGTCCAAATTTTCTGTATTCTTATAGATTTTCTGTCTACTTGATGTATCAAGTACTGTGCAAGGTATATTAGAATCTCCAACTATAATTGTGGATCTGTCTATTTCTCCTTTAAGTTCTAACAGCCATTATATTTTGATTCTCTATTATTCAAGTAGGAGCTCTGGTGGTATAGAGCCTAAGGCATTTGACTGCTAACCAGAAGACTGGCAGTTCAAACCCACCAGCAGCTCCTTGGAAAGGAGATGGGGCAATCTACTTCCATAGGGATATTACCTCAGAAACCCAAGGAGGGGTCGTTATGAGTGGGATCCAACTCAATGGCAGTAAGTTTGTTTTTTCGTTTTATTATTCAAATATTTTGATGCTATGTTATGAGGAGCATACATATTTAGGATTCTTAAAACTTGATGAACTGAATTCTTTATAGTTATGAAAATTTCTCACCTTTATTTGTCAGTGCTAATTTTTTTTTTCTTTTTATTGTGATTTCGGTGAAAATTTACAGAGCAAAAACACTTTCCATACAGCAGATCACATACCCTTTGTCTCATGACATTGACCACAATTTAGCACAATGCAACATCTCCCCTCCTACTTCCTCCTGATAGTTACCTCTTCCCTGTGTCCATCCCTCCATGCACTCCTGCCCTCTAAGCTGTCTCCCTGTGCATAAGCAGCCCTTTTTCTCCCATGCTTGTTCTCTCCAAGGAGTGTATCTACCTCAGATAAATGTTCAACTCATATTCCTGTCTTTTGTTTGGCTGGAAGCCACATGAGTGCATTCAATTCCAGACCTGAAGGGCAGCTAGGGGCCATAGTCTCAGTGGTTCCACCGGGCTCTATCGGACCAGCAAAACTGGTCTCACCCCCCCCTTTTTTTTTCCAAATGATTTTAAGTTTTCTTCCACATTGATCTCCCTGTCTATCCAGGATGTCCTACGAAGATCCTCTTCCAAGTGGTTGACAGTAGTAGCCAGGCACCATCTAGTTCTTCTGGTCTCATAGTCATATAGGCTGCAGATCGCATGCTGTTCCAGTCACTAGAACTAATTGTTTCCATGAATTTTTGTTTTTCTTCATTCTTCTTGGCTCTGGACGAGGAGAGACCCATTGTTATATCTAGATGGCAGCTTGCAAGCTTTTAAGATCCCAGTTGCTACTCAACACAGTAGGAGGTGGAACAATGTTTTGTGTAGTATGTTATGCCAATTGAGCTTGATGTCCTCTGTTACTATGGTCCAGAGCCCATAGGTTCAACTACTCAGTCCCTCTGGGTAGCTGGCTGTGACCAAGTAGTGACTACAACCTTGCCCATTGTCAGCTCCACTATGCACCTGGAAATTCAGATCATACACATAAAGTTATAGGACCATTGTCTGCCAACCCTATAAATGTTCTTGGGTACACTCCCCACTTCATAGACATACCTAATATTTCGGCCTGTCCACCCATCTATCCACCCATATACCTGTGTTTGCCATCACTGACCATGCCATACTATATGTGCAAAAGGGTTCTTTATCTTTGTTGTCTGTACTTCCCACATACCTATCTATGTCTTTCTCTTCCTCAATGCCACTATATTGATCACTCATATTTGGTACATTGCCCTTCTCTTCACCCAGATCAAAACTTATCTCTATCTAACAGTATTACCTCCCTTCCCCTCCCACCCCTGGTAACCAACAAAGAAAATCTCCTTCTGTAGATAAACATTTCCTTGACTTTTACAATAATGGACTAATATAATATTTGTCCTTTTGTGATTGACTTACTTCACTCAGCAAGTTCATCCACGTTAAGCGGTGTTTCGCAGATTCTATATTATTCTTTAGGGTTGCATAGTATTCCACTCTGTGTATGTACCATAGATTGGATATCCAATCCTCAGTTGATGGACACCTAGGTTGTTTCCATCTTTTGGCTGTTGTAAATAGTGTCGCGATGAACATGGGTGTGCATATGTCTGTTCTTGAGGAGAGACAATGCAGGGACGCCAGAGTAGCAGGCCGGGAAGAGCAGGAGAAAGGGGATTAAAAGCCAGGAAGCCAGACAGAGGAACAGTCAGCCAAGTGGGGGTGACACGAGAGGTCTCCAGCAGTAGGACAAACTTGTCTGTCAGTTTGTCCTACTGTGGTGACATATAGATGTGAGTTTTGGAGGCTGAGCCTCTGGTGTTTAAAATGCAGTGAGATGCACCTGGTGCACAGGTAACAGCCCAGCTTATAGACTGAGACAGACTAGGAAGAGGGAAGAGGCCGTCCACTTCTGAAAGAATTGGCCGGGGAAAACCTTATGAATAGCAAAGAAACACTGTTTGGTACATTACCACGCACCTTTAAGAATAGTCCGTTTAGGCTAAAAGGCTCTCAAAATAGGACTGGGAAAGAGTTGCAACATCTGAGTAAACCCAGCCTTACTCATATGG
>NW_006921637.1:9681816-9687102 GCF_000298275.1 Orycteropus afer afer | reverse complement strand
CTTCCTGAGTTTAGAAAAGTCCATTCTATCTTGCAACTCTCTTAACTTCCTTACCATTTAGAAGTTTTGTAACTACACAGTCTTTTCCCTCTTTTGGTTTGTAGTTGTCCTCACTTGCCAATTGATGTCTCTGGTTCCCTGTTTACAATTTTATAAGCTCATTTTGCTTTGGCTATGTCCATAGCTGTGGTTTCTGGGTTATGTTATCTTGTGTATTAATGGTTGGTTGTTATTTGCTATTTTTGGTTCTCTGTTCAAAGCACTCTTTTTAGCATCTCTTGTAAGGTTGGTCTGGTTTTAACAAATTCCTTTAGTTTCTGCTTATCTGGAAATCTCCTAATTTCACCATCATATCTGAGGGACAGTTTTGCCAGGTATATAATTCTTGGTTGAAAATTTTTCCAATGAGCATTCTGGCTGCATTTCTCCCAGGACAGATTTCTAAGTTCTTTTAGCAGTCTGCGGTACTTTCAGTATTCTTTTCCAAGACCACAACTCAAAAGTATTAACTCTTCTTCGGTTTTCCTTATTCATTGTCCAGCTCTCACATGCATATGAGGTGATTGAAAATACCATGGCTTGGGTTAGAAGCACCTTAGTCTTCAAGGAGAATTCTTTGCTCTTCAGCACTTGAAAGAGGTCTTTTGCAGCAGATTTACCCAATGCAATATATTTGATGTCTTGACTGCTGCATCTATTGATGTTGATTATAGAAACAAGTTAATATTAAGTCTATGACAACTTCAATCTTTTCTTCATTTATTGTGATGCTACTTATTGGTCTAGTGGTGAGGATTTTTGTTTTCTTTATATGGAGGTGTAATCCATACTGTAGACTGTACTCTTCAATCTTCATCACTAAGTGCTTCAAGTCATCCTCACTTTCAGCAAGCAAAGTTGTGTTGTCTGCATATCACAGGTTGATAATGAGTTTTCCTCCAATCCTGATGCCTCATTCTTCTTCATATAGTACAGCTTTTCAGCTTATTTGCTCAGCATACAAATTGAATAAATATGTTGAAAGGATACAACCATGATGCTCTCCATTCCTGATTTTAAACCATGCAATGTCCCCTTCTTATGTTCGAACAACAGACTCCAGGTCTATGTACAGGTTCCTCATAAGTACAACTAAGTATTCTGAAATTCCCATTCTTCTCAATGTTATCCATAATTTTTTATGATTCACACAATAGAATGCTTTTGCATAGTCAATAAAACAGAAGTAAAAATCATTCTCATATTCTTTGCTTTCAGCCAAGATCCATCTGACATTACCTATGATATATCCCTCATTCCACATCCTCTTCTGAATCCATCTTGCATTTCTGGAAGTTCTCTGTCAATATGCTGATGTAACCATTTTTGAATTATCATCAGTAAGATTTCACTTGCATGTGATATTAATGATATTGTTACATAATTTCTACATTCTTAGGGATCACCTTTCTTTGGAATGAGAACAAATATAGATCTCTTTCTGTCAGTTGGCCAGGTAGTTGTTTTCCAAATCTCTTGCCATAGATGAATGAGTGCCCCCAGCACAGCATCCATTTGTTGAAACATTTCAATGGGTATTCCTTCAATTCCTGGAGCCTTGTTTTTCACCAATTCCTTCAGTGCAGCTTCGACTTCTTTCTTCAGTACCATTGGTTTTTGATCATATGCCACCTCCTGAAATGGCTGAATATTGACCAGTTCTTTTTGGTATAGTGACTGTGTATTTCTTCAATCTTTTTTTTTTTTTTTTTATAGTTCCTGAATAATTCAATATTTTGCCCATAGAATCTTTCAGTATTACAACTCAAGGCTTAATTTTTTTCCTCAGTTCTTTTAGCTTGAGAAATGCTAAGCATATTTTTCCTTTTTGGTTTTCCAACTCCAGGTCTTTGCACATTTCGTTATAATAATTGACATTGTTGTCTCAAATGGCTCTCTGAAATCTTCTGTTCAGCTCTTTTATTTAGTCATTTCTTCCATTTGTTTTAGGAACTCTCCCTTCAAGGACAAGTTTCAGAGTCTCTTCTGACATCCATTTTGGTCTTTTTTTCCTTTCCTGTCTTTTTAATGACCTTTGCTTTCTTCATGGATGATGTTCTTGATGTCATCACAGAATTTCTCTGGTTTTCAGTCATTGATGTTCACTGCATCAAATCTATTCTTTAGATGGTCTCTCAATTCAGGAGGGATATAATTAAGGTCATATTTTGGCTCTTGTGAACTTCTTATAATTGTCTTCAGCTTCAACTTGAACTTGCATATGAGCAGTTGAAGTTGTGTTCCAAAATCAGCTCCTGGCCTTGTTTTAGCTGAAGATATTGAACTTTTCCATGGCCTCTTGCAACAGGTATAGTCAATCTAATTCCTGTGTACTCCATCTGCAAAGCACATGTATATAGCTGCCATTTGTGTTATTGAAAAAAGGTATTTTCAATGAATAAGTTGTTAGTTTTGCAAAATTCTGCCATGCAATCACTAGCATTATTTCTATCACCAAGGCCATATTTTCCAACCACCAGTAATTCTTCTTTGTTTCTAACTTTTGCATTCCAGTCACCAGTGATAATTAGCACATCTTGATTGCATGTTTGATCAATTTTAGATTTCAGAAGTCGATAAAATTTTCAATTTCCTCATCTTTGGCTTTGGTGGCTGGTGCAAAAATTTGAATAATAGTAGTATTAACTTGTGTTCCTCTTAGGCATAAGGATATTATCCTATCACTGATACCATTGTATTTCAGAATAGATCTTGATTTATTCTTTGTAATGATGAATGCCATGCCATTCCTCTTCAATTTCCCAGTATAGTAGATCATATGATTGTCTGATTCAAAATGGCCTAAACCAGTCCATTTCAGCTTACTTATGCCTAGGATATTGATCTTTATGCATTCTATTTCATTTTTGACAATTTATAATTTTTCTAGATTCATACTTCGTACATTCCATGTTACGATTATCAATGGATGTTTGCAGCTGTTTCTTCTTATCTTGAGACATGGCACATCAGCAAATGGAGGTCCCAAAAGCTTTACTCTATCCACATCATTAAAGTCTTCTCTATGCTGAGTAAGCAGCTCTTTCCCAGTCATATTTTGAGTGCCTTCCAACTTGAGAGGCTCATCTTCTGGCACTATATTGGACAATGTTTCAGGGCTATTCATAAAACTTTCCAGTAATATATCACACTATTTCATTGCTATTCATAAGATTTTCACTAGCCAATTGTTTGATAAATTCCTTCTTCCAAATCCGTCTTAGTGTTTAAGCTCTCCTGAAATCTGTCCACCATGGATAACCCTGCTGGCATTTGATACATCGTGGCATAGCTTCCAGTCTCACAGCAACACTTAAGCACCACAGTCCAACAAACTGACAGACAAGTTTGTGTCCCTAAGTTGTTCTATTCACTTACCAGCTTCCCCCAGCCACTCTTAACACCCACTTGCTCTGTATGCCTGGTTCACTTACCCAGCCTGTGCCAGGTGCTCCAAACATCTGCTTTCACTTGTTTCTTCCTGCTCATTTTTCAGGCTTGGTATCAAGGTTATATCTGTCTCATGAAATAAACTTAGCGAAGCTTTCTATCTTTTTGTTTTCTCTGGCTACCATCCTCCCCTATCTTGTTGACAAGCCTGAGAGATGGTCTCCTACTCTTGTCTTATAAAACACTTCTGCCCCTAGTTTTTCCCATAGTTCCATGATTTTTTAAAATCCATGTCTTCATGTCATTCCCTTGCCTAAACCATAGCATAGTTCATGACTTATTGTAGTAACTCAGGAATCATTTGTTTCCTGAAATTTATCTGCCATCCATAGGCTGAGGTGGTGTTACATGACACTGAAATTAGAGACTCAAAATATTCAGTATTGGGCCTTGTCATGGACTGAATTATGCCTTCCAAAAATATCTGTCAACTTAATTCTCAGTGATTTGGCAGTTATGTGATGATGCAATCTGGGAGTTATGTAAGGATCTATCATGATGAGGCATGTGATCATCCAATCAGTCATAAGTGCATTAGGGTGGGATGCAACACCCTTACTGAAATCACACCCTTATCTGATGTAAGGGGAGTTTCCTTGGGGTGTGGCCTGCATTACCTTTTATCTCTCAAGGGATAAAAGGAGAGAGAAGGCAACCAGAGAAGGAGAGCCTGACTACTACCAAGAAAGAGGAACCAGGAGCAGAGTGTGTCCATTAGACCCAGGGGCCCTGCACTGAGAACCTCTTAAACCCAAAAGAAGACTGATACCAAAACACATGTAGATCTCCAAGGGATACCAAGCCCCCAGATGTTGAAAGGAAACAAGGACATTCCCCCAAAGCTGACACTAAGAGAAAGCCTTCCTCTAGAGCTGGTCCCCTAATTCAGACTTCTAGCCTCCTAAACCCTGAGAGAATAAATTTCTGTTGTTAAAGACATCCACTTGTGGCTTTTTTTGTTATAACAGCACTAGATAGATGACTAAGACAGAATTTGGTACTGAGAGTAGTGTGCTGCTCTAACAGGTATCTAAAATGTGGAAGCGGTTTTGGGATTACGTAATGGGTAGACAATGGAAGAGTTTGAAGGTCCCTAATAGTAAAAGTCTAGATTGCCTTGAAGAGACTGCTGGTAGAATTATGGACATAAAGACAATTCTAGTGAGGGATCAAAAGGAAGTGAAGAGAGCTACCGCATCAGAGACAGTGTAGAAAATGGCAGAGAAATGGTAGCAATAGAAACAGGAGACCAACCTGAGATGATGTGGGAGATGACCCACAGAATGAGAAACCTGAAGGCCCTTGGGCAGAAGGCTTTCTGGCTGAGTGGGATGTCTCTTGGCACTTATTGGCAGAGCTAGGCTTGCTGGCCTATGGAGTGAGAGAGCTGAGCACCTTTGGGCTGAGGATTACTAGTGGAGTAAAATGGCTCTGGGCTCTTATTGGTAGAGCTGAAGAGCTCTGTAACACTTACCTAAGCAAGGCAGAGGCTGGGCTGCCCCAAGTGACCTGTTGAATTCTGTCCCAGTGGGTCTGGATGGTGGAGCTGAATTCTAGGACCAAGGGTCCTCCACCCAGAGTCTAGAGAGGATGGCCAGCACCCACACTCTGGAGGGTATGGACATTGCCTAGATGGTTTCATAGAACACAGGATTATTTTCAAGACTGGAGAGCTACAAATACCATTTGACCCAGCCATCCCATTACTAGGTATATACCCTAAAGAAGTGAGAGCCATAACAAGAACAGATATATGCACGCCAATGTTCATCGCAGCACTATTTACAATAGCCAAAA
>NW_006921637.1:9653565-9680291 GCF_000298275.1 Orycteropus afer afer | reverse complement strand
TTTTCTGCTATATGTAATGAAAATATCTACTTTGTGCCTGTTTTTACCATTGGAAACAGATAACTTGAATTCTAGATTCAAAGATGAAGAATAATTTTGCCCTAGGATAAAATTTGGTCTTGGAGTTGTGCAAAAAAGGCATGGGGGTGGCATCCTCCTCTGACCTCCTCTAACTTCAAGAGAGGGAGACAGAATCACCATCAGCAGCCCAAGGCTGATTACTATGAAGTGCAAGTCAGACATGCAGCCACCCTCCAACCTTTCTACCAATTTTGACACCAGCCAAACCTCCCATGGCACTCACTACTTCTCTGCTGGGTTTGATAATTCATTGTAATGGACACACAGAATTCATAGACAATACTCATGATTATGAGGGTTTATTAGGGAAATCAAACCAAACCAAACTCACTGCCATCAAGTCATTTCTGACTCATGGTGACCCCCATTGGGTTTCCGAGGCTGTAAATCTTTATGGAAGTAGATTGCTCTGTCTTCCTTTCACGGAGTTGCTGGTGAGTTTGAACCGCTGACCTTCCAATTAACAGTCAAGTGCTTTATTAACTACATCATCAGAGCTCCTCTATTAGGGAAATATTATAGTTCAGGTTCTGGAATGTGCTGAGGATGCAGTTCTTTGATCAGGAAAGTCTCCCCTCTGCTATGCCTGCAAGCATGCTTCTCTTTAGCCTTTGGCCTCTTGGTCTGATCTCTGCCCTGTTCAGGCAAGTGTTACAAATCTCTTTTAGGTCTACCTACATGCACCCCAAGGCACTCTGATTGAGCAGTGCTTAAGGTATTTGACTCCTAACCAGAAATTTGGTGGTTGAAACCTACCAGCTGCTCCACAGAAGGAAAGTGCAATCTACTTCAGTAAAGATTTACCACCTTGGAAACGCAATGGAAGTTGCTATGAGTTGGAATCAACTCTATGGCAGTAGGTTTTTTTTTTTTTTGTTGTTGTTGTTTGTTTGTTTGTTTAGGTGCACTCCACTCTGCCAGAAATCCACCTACCCAAAGGCACTCAGCTTTCTTGCTTTATGGGCTAGCTTGCCTGCCACTCTGTCTCGTGCAAGTCTCTTGGTTCCTCTACTGCTGCTGCTGCCGCTGTTTCTCTGCTGACTCTCTGCCAGTCTCTCTGCTGTCATCTCAGGCAGTCTCTCAGCCACTCTCACTACCAAAGTGATCTAGTGAAGGTATCTCCAATGCAAGTATGTGCTCCACTGCTCCACCTTCTGATGGCATGAGATCCCCCCTTTCCACATCTGTTGTTGTTGTTATGTGCCATCAAGTTGGACCTGACTTATGGTGACCCCTCCTTGGGTTTCTGAGGTGGTATCACTACAGAAGTAGAATGCCCAGCCTTCCTTCTGATGAGTGGCTGGTGGGTTTGAACCACCAGCCTTCTGGTTAGCAGTCAAGTGCCTTAAGCACTATGCTACCAGACCTCCTTTGCACATCTGGGAGGGCTCATTTAAAGCACAGTGGAATAACAAAACTGTCCAATTCCAACATTAGTGTCCCATACATCTTATTGCATGGTCCCACCCTCACAAGGGCTCCTTGTGCCCTATTTATATTACTAACAATCTATCCAACCCCCTTGGTGGGCCACAAGCACCTTACATTTGCATAGTTCCATCCAGTAACCTGGTGGGAGTCACAAAACCATGCCTAGAAGAACCATACAAAGTAATTCACTGCACTTCAAGTTGATTTAAGATTTTGGGGATGATATGATGGGATGTGTTGCGTGTGTCATGGACATGAATATTTAGGGATCAAAGTGTGCAGTATTATGTATTGAAATGTGTTCCCCCAAGATATGTGTGAATTTGGCTAGGCCATGGTTCTCAGTGGTTATGTAATTATGTAATTTGACAGATATGTTATGATCCCCTATGATGTGATCTCCTCGGAAGGAAGGTTGGGCAACCCTACTTCCGTAGTGATACTGCCTAGTGATACTGCCTTGGAAACCCAAGGAGGGGTCGCTATGAGTCGGGTTTGACTCGATGGCACATAACAACAGCAACAATGATGATGTGATCTGATGTCATAAGTCAACCAGTTATAAGGGTTGTGCAATATCCTTACTCAGGTCACAACCCTGATCCAACGTAAGGGAGCTTCCCTGGCATGTGGCATGTATCACCTTTTACCTTACAAGAGATAAAAGGAGAGAGAAAGAGGGACCTCAGTATCACTAAGAAAGAAGAGCTTGGAGCAGACATATCCTTTGAACCCAAGATCCCTGTGCTGAGAAGAGAACCTCCTAGACCATGGAGAAGATTGATGCCAAGACACATGGAGATCTCCAAGGAAAAACGTATTTACAGACAGGACAGAGACTTTCACTCAGGGCTGATGCAGAGAGAAAGCCTTCCCTACAGCTGGCACTCTGAATTTGGACTTCCAGTCTCCTAAACTGTGAGAGAATAAATTTCTGTTTGTTAACGCCATCCTCTTATGGTATTTCTGTTATAGCAGCATGAGGTAACTAAGACAGACCTCTACAGCTTTTCTTTCACTTCAGGACCCATCCATAGTTCTGAAGGAATTCCAGTTGTACAGTGGTGCTCATCAACAGCTGACTCTCTACCATCATTTTTCTGGAAATTAATCATGTGTTGGAATGTGGCATCTAGTTAGACAGGAAGCCTCTGGGGAATGGTCATAAGTGTGGCATTCTGGGTACCGTGATCTGGCACACTGTGCAGCTCCTTGGGTTTGGGGATCTGTGGTAGATGCTTGCGACAGAGATATGGTGTTTAGATAATCAGCATAAAAACATCTGCCCATTTTAAAGCAGCCTCACCAGAGAGGTACAATATGGCTTCTACTAAGAGCTACACCTGCAGAAGATGCAAATCATGTTCCATTTCTGTCACTTTTGGAAAAGAACTATGTCAAATGCAATATTTTACCCATAGTACTCTCCAATTTTTACTGTTACCCTTTCTCCAATAGATTGTTGTCTGACATTTATTTTCCTGACACTCTTGTAGAAAGTAGGCAAAAACTAAAATATAATAATTCTATTTTTATAGAAGAGGATTTGAGGCTTTCAAAGGTTTAATAAGTGGTCAGGGGCACATGTGACCATGTGGTAGAACAGGGACACAAAATGTCTTCCATAGTCAAGCTTAGTTTGAGTCTCAATGCTGTGACTTCTCAACCCCTCTGAGTACCAGTTACTAATATGACTGATGAGGAGATTACAGAATATCATATGTAAAGCACTGACATAGTGTCTGGTAGAGAGTTATTCCATATTACACTATATTCCATATTATACCTCTAATAATACATCACATGTGGTTTTCATGGTTGGGAATGAGGTACTTACTGTTCATAATTTAGTTTAACAATTCAAAAAAGCATTTTTTGCACACTTTCTTGCAAGGTGCTAGGACTTTTGTTAGGTTCTGTGGGCAAAACAAAGAAAGATGACTGAGGAATGTCCCTTACCTTTCTGGTGTTCACTGACTGGTATGAGAACTAGTGGTTGTTAGTTGCTGTCAAGTCAATTCTGACTCATGGCGACCTCATGCGCATAGAATAGAACTGCTTTATAGGGTTTTCAAGGCTATGAACTTTCAGAAGCCGATCACCAGGCCTGTTTTCCAAGGTGCCTCTAGGTGTGTTCAGACTACCAACCTTTCAGCTATTAATCAAATGCTTAATTGTTTATGCCACCAGAACCAGAGACAACCAAAATCAGCTTTGTGACCCACATGGCAAATGCTACACCTGGAGTGCAGTGGGAGCAAGAGGGAGGCAGTGATAAATTTTGCCTGGCAGGATTTTGAAAGATTTCAGCAAGGAGCTAACATTGGAGGTAAATCTTGAAGGATGAGTGGAATTTCATTCAACAGAGGATGTGGAACACAGCATTTGCCATAGAGAGAAGTCACATTGTTTCTGGCAGAATAAGAAGAAATCTTGAATTAATAGTTTGACTTGTGATAGCTTCTTTGTTACTGTTAATTTTCTATGAAACAAAAAGAGTTTTCAACTTTTATCCTTATTTTTCTACTCTTTGGGTTACAATGACAGGCTAGTTTTATTTTTCCCTGGTGAATTAAATGGTCCATATAGTATTTCAGTTTTTATGGAACAAGGCCAGAATATTACTTTCACATATATGTTGTTGTTGTTGTTATGTGCCATGGAGTCAGACCCTACTCATAGCGACCCCTCCTTGGGTTTCCGAGGCAGTATCACTACAGAAGTAGATTGCCCCATCTTCCTTCCGAGGAGTGACTGGCAGGTTTGAACCGCCAGCCTTCTGGTTAGCAGTTGAGTGCCTTAACCACTACGCTACCAGTATAGACTAAATCTTTCTTGCCTTTCCTTTTATTTTTTTGTGACAAACTTCAGCCTGTTTGTAGCATCTGAAAAACCTCTTTTTAGTGATATTGTAGTCATTTATCCTAGAGTCTGCAGTTTTGGCTACCGTCAACATTCTAAATCAAAGTTCCATGGCTGAATTTGAGCTGGTCACCTCACCTTGTACTACTATAATAACCAGAGCCTCTGGTGCATTCCAACACCCTGATTACTTCAAACCCAATCACTGACATACTCAGGAAGAAGTATATAGTTTTGCCTGTCAGTTGCTCCTTCAGGGTTAGCTTAAGCTAATAAACTGTTGTTTTATTATTTTTGCCTTTCCTAAAATCACAGAAGATCTAGGCTCAAAATTCAGGTGATAAACCACCAAAATAGGATTTTAGAGGCTCATTCTTGAAGCGGGATAAGAGGGCACACTTAATTAAATATATAAAAAGCCAATATTTATTGAATCTCATTACAAGGGCAGAATATTTCTGAGTTGTTTACATGAAGTAGGTAGGAGGTATGGTCATTGCTTTCAAGGAACTTGCAATATAGTCATGGAGAAAAATACATACAAATTGTATAAAGTAGCACACTAGTTACCCAGCAAGATGTAATTGAGTACATCAAAACAGTACAAAATATACACAAACCAAAAAAAACACCAAACCCACTGCCATCAATTAATCCCAACTCAAAGTGACCCCCATTGAGTTTCTGAGGTGGTAAATCTTTATGGAAGTAGATTGCCCAGTTTTGCTTCCCAGAAGTGGCTAATGGGTTTGAACCACCAGCCTTCTGGTTAACAGTGAGATGCCTTTGGCACTGTACTACCATAGCTCCTTTTTCAAAATATACACAGGTATGAACAAAGAAAAGGTTAACACTACTTATACTGCTTTAGGTTAGAGATGCTGCTGACTTATAGTGAATGTTAAATAATGGTAATAACAAGATTCCTTACAGTCAAACAGAATAATCCAACCATGCACTTGTCTAGGTATTTAGAACCTAAAAAATAGCACAGTGATTCTAGAAGGAAAGAATTGTCTATTGTTTTCATGTTAGGGAAACTCAAAGTAGTGGACAGACTGTCCAGAAGACCAAGGTGGGGGCTGGCAGAAAGGCAAGGGTATACACTGGGCAGGGTGAGTGGAGGAGAGATTTTAATTGAACAAAGACTACCATTAACTGAATTGCAAAGGAAAAAATGAG
Organism: Orycteropus afer afer; assembly: GCF_000298275.1. Classification (NCBI taxonomy): domain Eukaryota; kingdom Metazoa; phylum Chordata; class Mammalia; order Tubulidentata; family Orycteropodidae; genus Orycteropus; species Orycteropus afer. The sequence goes on along the minus strand of NW_006921637.1, from coordinate 9,674,735 downwards.
GGGCGGGGGGAGAAAAACCTGGGCTTTTACTTCTTTACCATGAGACATTTTGTAAAACAAAATATACTGTGGGAGAGGAGGAGTGGCCAAGATGGCAGAGTAGGCATATATACTATCCAGACCCACTACAACAAAGACTCGAGAAACCAAGTGAATGAAACAGATATGGGTAACAATCCTGGAACCCAGAGCATCAAAGAAGGGATAAAGACGTCTATTAAATATTGATTAGATGAAGAGCTTGAATGAAAACAGTGAACAAGGAGGCATATGAAATGATGGATTGCCAGCAGGCCCAGCACAACATGGCCATTTTGAATTATTGCAAGAGTCAATCTAATAGGATAGGAACCAGGTAACCAGCTCTGCTCACCCAGGACTGCACCAGCACCCACATGGGTAATGGATGACCAGAGAGTTGTGACCTCCCTCTGACCCTACAGAACCTCCTGATTACCAGAGGTATGGCCCTTCACCTCCACCCACTCAGCAGCCAGTCAAACCACCCCCACTGACAGTGCTCTACCAATTAGTGCCCAAAGGCAACCCATCGAGGAAGACTCCTGCCCAAAGACATTCAGCTTTCTCCTTCATGGGCTGGTAAGCCTGTCACTCTGTCTCATACTGGTCTCTCAGCTCTGCTGCCTCTGTCTCTCAGAGGGTCTCTCTGCCAGTCTCAGCCCAGGAATCTTGGGTCCAAGTATGCATTCCACTCCTGTTTCCACATTTTAGGTACCTCTCAGAGCAGCACCCCACTCTCTGGTACCAAATTCTGTTTTGGTTATCTAGTACTGCTGTAATAGGAAATACCACAAGTGGATGGCTTTAACAAATAGGGACTTATTTTGTTACAGTTCAGGAGGCTAGATGTTGGACTTCAAAGTGTCATCTCCAGGGGGTGGGTAAAGGCCCCTTGACCTTCTACATTAGCTCTGCCTCTTACTCCTGGCCCACTGGAGCTGGAAGCATCTCTTAACTCAGGCAGCTGCTGGCTGCTAAGGCTGACAAACCCAAAGTCAACAAGTAAAATGGCACAGTCCTAAGATTATCAAGCAACATAACAGACCATGAGTTCAAGTCCAGAAACAGTCCCAAGATTGGCAAGCAACATGAGAGGCTGCTGCATGAAGACTTGGCTAAATGCAGGGTCCAAGCATGCAAAAAGCTCAAGACCTTTCTCAAATTGTCTTCTTATATTCTGGAGGCAGACCACATCCACAAGTCAGATACTCAGCTGCTCACAGTAGATTCCACCATGGACTTGATTACAAGTCTCAGCATGGGGAATAACTGCATCCAGAAGGCCAGCCACTCAAAACCAGCCCCATGCAAGTTGACACATAACCTTAACAACTACAGGATTGTATTATACCTATAGATTGCTTTGAGTATCATTGACATTTTCACAATGATAAGTCTCCCTATATATAAGCATGGTATATTCTTCCATTTATGTAGGTCTCTATTTAAGAATGATTAAATATATATATTAGGGACCCTAATATGTGCCATAAATACAATATAAAACATAAATAAAAATGCACAAACAACAGAAGACTAGCTACAAGCTGGGGACACCTAAAATTTATACATTTATGAACATCAAAATTTAACTAAGAGTAAAAAAAAAAACCCTACAGATTGGGAAAAATTTTTGACAATGATATATCAGACAAGGACTGTCACTAAAATATATAGAACACTTAAAAACTACACCAGCAAAAAGACAAAAAATTCAGTTAAAAAATGGGTAGAGGACGTGGACAGACACTTCACCAAAGGAGACATTCAAACAGCCAACAAACACATGAAGAAATGCTTGTGATCATTAGCTACTAGAGAGATACCAATAAAAACAACAATGAGATATCATCACACAAAGTTCAAAAAAACAAAACAAAGTATTAATAGCAAAGTTCAAAAAAAAAACAAAACAAACAAACAAACAAAAAAACAAAGGTTGGTGAGGGTGTAGAGATACTGGAATCCTCATACACTGCTGGTGAGTGTGTAAAATGGAACCACTGTGGAAAATGGTGTAACACTTCCTTAAAAAGTTGGAAATAGAAATGTCATATGACCCAGCAATCCCCCTACTGGGTTTATATTCTACAGAAATAAGATTCATGACACAAACAGATATATGCACAATTATGTCCATGGCAACATTGTTCACAATAGCAAAAAAGATGGAACAACTTAAGTAGCCATGAACAGATGAATGGATAAACAAACTATAGTACATACATGCAATGGAATACTAAAGAATGTTGATGAATCTGTGAAACACCTCATGCTGTTGTTAGGTGCCATGGAGTCATTTCTGACTCATAGCGACCCCATGCACAGCAGAACAAAACACCAACCATCCTGCGCCAGCTCCATGATCCTTGCTATACTTGACCCCATTGTCGCAGCCACAGTGTCAATCCATCTCATTGAAGGCCTTCCTCTCTTTCCTCGACCCTCCACCTTACCAATTATGACATCCTTCTCCAGGGAATGGTTCCTTCTGACAACATGACCAAAGTAGGTGTGACGAAGTCTGGCCATTCTCGCTTCAAAGGAGCATCTCGACTGCACTTCCTCCAGGACAGATCTATTAGTTCTTTTAGCAGTCCATGGTACTTTCTGCATTCTCTGCCAGCACCACAACTCAAAAGCATCAACTCTTCTTCAGTCTTCCTTATTCATTGTCCAGCTCTCAAATGCATACAAGGCGATTGGAAATATCATGGCTTGTGTCAGGCGCACCTTAGTCCTCAAGGAGACATCCTTGCTCCTCAGCACTTGAAAGAGTTCCTTTGTGGCTGACCTGTCTAGTGCTACACGTCATCTAATGTCCTGACTGCTGCTTCCATTGGTGTTGATTATAGGACCAAGCAATGTGAATTCTTTGAGAACCTCAATCTTTTCTCCATTTATCGTGATGCTGCTTATTGGTCCAGTTGTGAGGATATTTGTCTTCTTTATATTGAGGTTTAAACCATACTGCAGACTGTATTCTTCAATCTTCATCAGTAAGTGCCTCAAGTCATCCTCACTTTCAGCAAGCAAAGTTGTATCATCAGCATATCTCAGGTTGTTAATGATTCTTCCTCCAATCCTGAAGCCACATTCTTATTCATATAGTCCAGATTCTCAGATTGTTTGCTCAGTCTATAGATTGAATAAGTATGGGGAAAGGATACAACCCTGATGCACTCCCTTCTTGATTTTAAACCATGTAATGTCCCCTTGTTTTGTTGAATAACAGCCTCCTGGTCAATGTACAGGTTCCTCATGAGTACAAACAAGTGTTCGGGAATTCTCATTCTTCTCAACGTTATCCATAATTTGTCATGATCCACACAATCAAATGCCTTTCCATAGTCAAGAAAACACAAGTAAACATCTTTCTTGTATTCTTTGCCTTGAGTCAAGATCCATCTGACAGCAGCTATGATATGCCTTGTTCCACATCCTCTTCTGAATCCAGGTTACATCTCTGGAAGTTCTCTGTCAATATACTACTGCAACCATTTTGAATTATCTTCATTAAGATCTTACTTGGGTGCTATATTAATGAAATTGTTCAATAATTTCCACATTCTGTGGGATCACCTTTTTTGGAATGGGTACAAATATGGATCTCTTCCAGTCAATTGGCCAGGTTGCTGTCTTCCAAATCTCTTGAAATAACTGAGTGAGTGACTCCAATGGGGCATCCGTTTGTTGAAATATCTCAATGGGTATTTGGTCAACTCCCAGAGCCTTGTTCTTCTCCAATTCTTTCATTGCAGGTTCAACTTCCTCCTTCAATACCATTGGCTCTAGATCAAATGCCACCTCCTGAAATGGATGAAGATAGACCAGTTCTTTTTGGTACAGTGACTCTGTGTATTCCTCCCATCTTCTTTTGATGTTTCCTGCATCATTCAATATTTTGCCCATAGAATCTTTCAATATTGCAACTCGAGGCTTAAATTTTTTCCTCAACTCTTTAAGGTTGAGAAATGCTGAGTGTGTTCTTCTCTTTTGGTTTTCTAACTCCAGGTCTTTGCACATTTCATTATAGTAATTGGCATTGTCTGTTCGAGCTGCTCTTTGAAATCTTCTGTTCAGCTTTTATCTTGTCATTTCTTCCATTTCCTTTAGCTACTCTGCACTCAAGGGCAAATTTTAGAGTCTCCTCTGTCATCCATTTTGGTCTTTTCTTGTCTTTTCAGTGACCTCTTGCTTTCTTCATGGATGATGCTCTTGATGTCATCCCACAGTTCATCTGGTTTTCAGTCATTGGTGTTCAATGTATCAAATCTATTCTTTAGATGGTCTCTAAATTCAGGAGGGATATATTCAAGATTGCATTTTGGCTCTCATGGACTTGTTTTAATTGTCTTTTACTTCAAGTTGAACTTGCATATGAGCAGTTAATGGTCTGTTCCACAATCAACTCCTGGCCTGGTTTTGGCTGAAGATATTGAACTTTTCCATTGCCTCTTGCCACAAATGCAGTCAATCTGATTCCTGTGTGTTCCATCTGGTGAGGTCCACTTGTATAGCCACTGTTTGTGTTGTTTGCAATGAATAAATCATTGGTCTTGCAAAATTCTACCATGCAATTTCCAGCATTATTTCTGTCACCAAGGCCAAATTTTCCAACTACTGGTGATTTTTCTTTGTTTCCAACTTTTGCATTCCAGTCACCCGTGATTAATTAACACATCCTGATTGCATGTTCGGTCAATTTCGGACTGCAAAAGTTGATAAAAATCTTCAATTTCTTCATCTTTGGCTTTGGTGGTTGGTGCATAAATTTGAATAATAGTCATATTAATGGGTCTTCCTTGTAGGTGTATGGATATTATCCTATCACTGACCGCATTGTACTTCAGGACAGATCTTGAAACATCCTTTGTGATGATGAATGCCATGCCATTCCTCTTCAAACTCTCATTCCTGGCATAATAAATCATATGGTTGTCTGATTCACAATGGCCAAAACCAGTCCATTTCACCTCACTAATGCCTAGGATATCAATCTTTATGCATTCGATTTCATTTTTGACAACTTCTAATTTTCCTGGATTCATACTTCATACCTTCCATGTTCTGATTATTAATGGATGTTTGCAGTTGTTTTTCCTCAATTTGAGTCATGCCACATCACCAAAAGGAGGTCTCAAAATCTTTACCCTCTCCATATGAGTAAGGCTGGTTTTACTCTGATGATGCAACTCTTTCCCAGTCCTATTTTGAGAGCGTTCTAACCTAAGTGACTCATCTTCCTCCTCTGTATTGGACAATGTTTCCAGGCTATTCATAAAGTTGCGCAGTAATGTATCTGACAGTGTTCCTCTACTATTCATAAGGCTTTCCCTGGCCAATTCTTTGAGGAGTGGATGGCCTCTTCCTTCTTCCTTGTTTGTCTCAGTCTGCAGGCTGGGCTGATATCTGTGCACCATGTGCACCCACTGGGTTTGAAACACTAGTGGCACAGCCTCAAGACTCACAGCAACACGTCACCACAGTAGGACAAACCAACAGGCAAGTTTGTCTCCCTTAGTTAATGGAAACCCCTCCAACCACCCTTACCTGGATCCTTGGTGGCTGACTCCTCACTCTGTCCTGGTCCCCTTGGCCTTTTCTGTCCTTTCTCTGCTTTTCTGCCTTGCCTTTTGTGGGGTGTGGCCTGGGTTACCTCTCCTCACCTGGATCCCCATGGCTGACTCCTTGCTCTCTCCCAGTCCCCTGACCTTCAACTCTTCTTTCTCCCACTTTCTGGCCTTGCCTCTTTGGGGCATGGTCTGGGTTCCCTGCCCTCACCTGAATCCATGCACTGACTCCTCTCTCTGTCCCAGTCCCCCTGGCCTTTTTCCTCTCCTTTCTCCCACTTTTCTGCCTTGCCACTTGTGTGGCATGGCCTGGGTTTCCCTCTCCTCACCTGGATCCCTGCAACTGACTCCTCGCTCTGTCTTGGTCCCCTTGGCCTTTTCTGCCTTTTACCACTTTCTCGCCTTGCCGCTTTGGGCTGTGGCCTGGGTTCTCTCTCCTCACCTGGATCCCTGCAGCTGACTTCTCGCTCTGTCCCAGTCCCCCTCGCCTCATAACATGCATGAACCTGAAGGACATTATGCTGACAAATCAATTCTAACTCATGGCCACTCTATGTATAGAACTGTGCTCCATAGGGTTTTCAGTGGCTGATTTTTTTGAAAGTAGATGGCTTTGTCTTTTTCATGAGGTGCCCATGGATAGAGTTTAGCCTCCAACCTTTTGGTTGTCAGCCAAGCATATTAACTGTTTGTACCGCCCAGGGACTCTGTGTAGATAGGGGGTCAGGAAAAGGGTAGAATTCTATATTATACTCCTTAGTTAATGTTCTCGGGCAGTGATTCTCAAACTATTATGTGCATTACAATCCCCTAGTGGGCTAGTTAAAAATAAAGATTGCCGGGCCTCCAGAGCTTCTGATTCAGTGTTGTATGTGTCAAGTGGGGTCTGAGAATGTGCATTGCTAGGACATTCCCAGGATATTCCAGTGCTTCTGGTCTGGGGACCATATTTTGAGAACCACTGCTTTTGAGTGTATATGACTCAAAAAGTGTATATGGCTTCAAAAAGTGTATATGGCTTCTCTCTGAGTAGGGAATGTGTATTAGCTTGCCAATGGGCAAATCTACTTCCAGGTTCTTGTATTGGCCTCCTTGACTTTGTCAACACTGAGATAAGTTTGGAAAAAACAAAATGTAAAAGAAGATCTTATTCTACCAAATGATCTATGCCTTTTCTTTTGTTATTCAGTGTGGTTGTTAAGTTTTACTTAATTAAAATGCTGCATCTGGTTTTGGAGAGCCTGATTAATTTAAGAATGAAATTACTCTTAGAGAAATAAATGTTTATTTAGAGCTTTGTCCCCTTCTCTATAAAGCATGAGATTTGATTTCTTTATACATGTATTTTAATAATCATCATCATTAGTGAACCTAACAACAACAACAAGTTCAAATTAAGGATTTTTAAAAAAATCACCCCAGTGTATTTTTAGTATCTAAGCATGAACACTTGATTATTGTTTTCTAGTGAGGCTGTCACATAATCCAGTAATTGCCAATAAAAATGATATACACTTTTTGCAGATGTAGTATGAAATAGGTTGTTCACAGTGACCAAACATGGAGGCCTTGCATTTTCTCTTATTTTACATACCCTATCAGTTCCATGCTTCTGAAAATAGACCCATAACATGTAAAACTAGATTTGCTGGAATTTTATGATTTGTACAGGAATATATATGTGATTTTAGTGTATCCAGGATAATGATTTCATTCCCACAGTAAAAGATTCTGAAGCTGTGTAATGAGAATACAATTATTTTCTTCATTACAACATAAATTTAGAAAATGGGTTCTTCTTAATAGTCTGGCCTTTATGTGGGATTTAAATTTCTCTCCCCCACCTGCTGCCTTTCTCCTCTGTTTTCTGCAGGGGCTATAGTTTAGTTTTTCTCTTCTTCCTTGACCCACCATGGGAGATGACTATTATCTGCTAAGGTTGAAACTACTAATAATTCTAGTTCACATTCTCTTTGTCCATCGACAAGCTAATACACATTCCCTACTCAGGGAGAAGACACCACTGTTCATAGGAAATTAATTTTATCACAGACACCAATGGGTGCAGTCAGCTAGAGATATTTAGAACAGAGAGGAGGCTACAAATAACACTTTTAATTGGCTTAAGTGTTTCACAAATAGAAGACCTTCAGAAACAGAAAAACTCAGAGCTCCTTGGAGACATTAGTTTGCTAAATGACTTGCCAAAGGTCACATGGTAATATGACTGGGTAAAGAATTATGAATTTGTGATCCATTATTTTGCCTCTAAAGCTATGTCCTTATGTTATTTTATTAGTAACAGAACCAATAACTTGTTTCACCAAACTTTGTGAAGAGTCACCCACTCTTCCACTATGGGAATATTGTGCATACCATTTGAATTTATTTTATTCATTTTTGAAGAATTCTTCAATGATAATGCTGGTCTCTTGGGGTGGGAGTTGAGAACAAGGGCATTAGAAGAGGTGGCTGGCAGTTTTCTAATGCCTAAAATAATTAATAATAATATGATATTCACAATAATGCCAGCTTAAGTTATTAAAGAGTATGAATCACAAAAATTTAAAAGTAGTTGTATCTTTTCAGTTGTATAAAACGGAGTCTATTTTAGCTTGTTAAGAATGATTTATTAGAGGATGTGTTTAGTGCCTAAGGCATTTGACTGCTAACCAGAAGGCTGGTGGGTCAAACCCATCAGCCACTCCTCAGAAAGAAGGTTGGACAATCTACTTCCTTAGTGATACTGCCTCAGAAACCCAAGGAGAGGTTGCTATGAGTTGGATCTAACTCAACAGCAGTGAGTTTGGTTTTTGGAACTTTGTTAATTAGTTCAAAATTTCTGTGGGATCCAGAGAGCAAAGCTTGGATGCTTGTCATGGATTGAATTTTATCCACCCAAAATATGTGTCAATTTGGCTAGGTGATGATTTCCAGTATTGTGTGGTTCTCCTTCATTTTGTGATCTGATGTAATTATCCTCCATTTTATGTGATTCCTAACTTCTATATGTTAATTAGGCAGGGTCAATGTGGGGTGTATGTTGAGACACTCTTACCAGAGGGTGTGACTCAAGTCCCACCCTTACTCAAGTCATACCCTTACTTAAGTTACACTTTTAATTAAGTTACACCATTACCCAAGTCATACCCTTGTTTGAGTCACACCTTTACTCCTGGACTAGATAAAAGGAGAGAGAAGTGAGCAGAGAGATAGACCTCAGTACCACTAAGAAAGAAGACCAAGGAGCAATCCATGTCCTTTGGACCCAGGGTCCCTGCAATGGGAACCTCCTGGCCCTTAAGGAAGATTGATGTCAAGACACATGGAAATCTCCAAAGAGTTCTGGGCCCATAGATGTTGAAAGGACACAAGTACCATCCCCTGGAGCTGACACAGAGAGAAACCTTCCCTACAGCTGACAATCTGAATTCAGAATTCTAGCCTCTTAAACTGTGAGATAATAAATTTCTATTTGTTAAAGCCATCCACTTGTAGTATTTCTGTTAAAGCAGCACTAGATAACTAAGACATGCTTTTCAGTAGAAGTGACATGTTGTAGTTGTTGTTTGGTGCTGTCAAGTCATCTCCAACTCATAGCGACCCTATGCACAGCAGAATGAAACATTGCCCAGTCCCATGTCAGCTCCAGGATCCTTGCTATACTTGAGTCCATTGCTGCAGCCACTGTATCAATCCATCTCATTGAGGGCCTTCCCCTCTTTCATTGACCCTCCACCTTACTAAGCATGACATTCTTCTCCAGGTAATGGTCCCTTCTGATAACATGACCAAAGTAGGTGGGACGAAGTCTGGCCATTCTTGCTGCCAAGGAGCATTCTGGCTGCACTTCCTCCAGGACAGACCTGTTAGTTCTTTTAGCAGTCCATGGTACTTTCAGCATTCTTCAACAGCACTGCAACTCAAAAGCATCAATTCTTCTTTGGTCTTCCTTATTCATTGTCCAGCCCTCACATGCATATCAGGTGATTGAAAATATCATGGCTTGTTTCAGACACACCTTACTACTCAAGCAATTTTGCTTCTCAGCACTTGAAAGAGGTCCCTTGCAGCTGACTTGCCTAGTGCTATATGTCATCTGATGTCCTGACTGCTGCTTCCATTGGTGTCGATTATAGAACCAAACAATATGAAGTTTTTGACAACTTCAATCTTTTCTCCATTTATTGTGATGCTGCTTATAGGTCCAGTTGTGAGGATTTTTGTTTTCTTTATGTTGGGATGTAATCCATACTGCAGACTGTAGTCTTCAATCTTCATCAGTAAGTGCTGCAAGTCATCCTCACTTTCAGCAAGCAAAGTTGTGTCATCAGCGTATCACAGATTGTTAATGATTCTTCCTCTAATCTTGATGACACATTCTTCTTCATGTAGTCCAGGTTGGATTATTTGCTCAGCATACATATTGAATAACTATGGTGAAAGGATACAACCCTGACACACTCCCTTCCTGATTTTAAGCCATGCAGTATCTCCCTTGTTCTGTTTTAATGACAGCCACCTGATCTATGTAAAGATTCATCATGAACACAAATAAGTTGTTCTGGAATTCCCATTCTTCTCAATGTTATCCACAATTTGTTATAATCCACACAACTGGATGCCTTGGCGTAGTCAATAAAACACAAGTAAATGTCTCTCTGGTATTCTTTGCCTTCAGCCAAGAATCTGGCATCAGCTATGATATCCCTCACTCCATGACCCCTTCTGAATCCACCTTGCATTTCTGGAAGTTCTCCGTCAGTATACTGCTGCAACTGTTTTTGAACTATCTTCATTAAGATTTTACTTGTGTGCAATATCAATGATATTATTCAATAATTTCCACATTCTGTGGGATCACCTTTCTTTGGATTTTGTGCAAATGTGGATCTCTTCCCGTCAGTTGCCCAGGTAGCTGTCTGCCAAATCTCGTGGCATAGTTGAATGAGTGCCTCCAGTGTGGCATCTGTTTGTTGAAACATCTCAATGGGTATTCCATCAATTCCTGGAACTTTGTTTTTTCAATTCCTTCAGTGCAGCTTCAACTTCTTCCTTCAGTACCATTGGTTCTTGATCATATGCCATCCATGAAATGGATGATCATCTACCAATTCTTTTTGGTATAGTGACTCTGTGTATTCCATCCATCTTCTTTTGATGTTTTCTGAATAATTCAATATAATGCTCATGGAATCTTTCAGTATTGCAATTCGAGGCTTAAATTTTCTCCTCAATTCTTTAGCTTGAGAAATGCTGAGCATGTTCTTCCCTTTTGGCTTTCTAACTCCAGGTCTTTTCACATTTCATTATAATAATTGACTTTGTCTTCTTGAGCTGCTCTTTGAAATCTTCTGTTTAGCTCTTTTATCCTGACATTTCTTTCATTTGCTTTAACTACTCTCCACTCAAGGGCAAGTTTCAGAGTCTCTTATGACATCCATTTTGGTCTTTTCTTCCTTTCCTGTCATTTTAGCAATGTCTTGTTTCTTCACAGATGATATTCTTGATGTCATCCCACAATTCCTCTTGTTTTCAGTTATTGGTGTTCACTGCATCAAATCTGTTCTTTAGATGGCCTCTAAATTCAGAAAGGAAATAATCAAGGTCATATTTCAGCTCTTGTGCACTTCTTTTAATGGTCTTCAACTTGAACTTGAACTTGCATATCAACAGTTGATGGTCTGTTCCACAATCAGCTCCTGATATATTACTGGAAAACTTTATGAAAAGCCCTTGTTTTGGCTTAAGATATTGAGCTTTCCCATAGCCTCTTTCCACAGATGTAGTCAGTCTGATTTCTGTGTATTCCATCTGGTGAAGTCTACATGTATAGCTACCATTTGTGTTGTTGGAAAAAGGTATTTGCAATGAATAAGCCATTGGTCTTGCAAAATTCTACCATGTGATCTCCAGCATCATTTCTATCACCAAGGCCATATTTTCCAACTACCAGTGATTCTTCGTTGTTTCCAACTTTTGCATTCCAATCACCAGTGATAATTAATGCATCTTGATTGCATGTTGTGATAGTTGGAGCTGTGTGTCAACTTGGCTGGACCCCAGTTCTGTGTGGTTGTTCCCATGATGGGATCAGATGACTGTGTTCTGAGTGGCCAGTCTTCCCAAGGGGAGTTTCCCTAGGGGTGTGGCCTGCTTCCAAGATATCCAAGGACATTCTGGGAAGAGCTGCATTCCTTGAGGAATTGGAACCCTGGTGTGCGAACTACAGACTTCCGTGAGTGAGCGGCCCACCGCCCAGCCTGGAGATCTCGGATTCATCTTTTGTTGGAGTCAACAACCAGTGTACTGCATGCCAGCTTGAATTTCTCGGCTCCCCTGTGCTTGCGGAAGCCAAGGTGGCCGCAAGCCCCATCTCCTCCAGAGACTTGGACTTTTCGGCTTGGACTTGTCGGCTTCTATATGCTTGTGAGCCATTTTCCTAAGATAAATTTTTTTTTCTCTCTCTCTATAAATATATATATACACTTTGCTGGTTTTTGTGTTTCTCTAGAGAACCCAATCTAACACACATGTTCAGTCAATTTCAGGCTGCAGAAGTTGGTAGAAATCTTCAATTTCTTCATCTTTGGCTTTGGTCATGGGTGAGTAAATTTGAATAATAGTAGCATCAACTGATGTTCCTTGTAAGTGTATGGATATTATCCTGTCACTGACAGCATTGAACTTCAGAACAGATCTTGATACATTCTTTGTGATGATGAATGCTACACCATTCCTCTTCAATTTGTCATTCCTGGCACAGTAGATCATATTATTGTCTAATTCAAAATGGCCAAACCAGTCCATTTCAGCTCACTAATGCATAGGATATTGAGGTTTATGCATTCCATTTCATTTTTGACAACTTCCAGTTTTCCTAGATTCATACTTCCTACATTCCATGTTCCAATTATCAATGGATGTTTGCAGCATCTCTTCTTGAGACCTGCCACATCAGCAAATATGGGTCCCAAAAGCTTTCCTCTATCCACATCATTAAGGTTGGCTCTACTCTGAGGAGGCAGCACTTCCCAGTCATATTTGAGTTCCTTCCAACCTGAGGGGCTCATCTTCTGGCACTATATCCGACAGTGTTTCAGGGCTATTGATAAAGTTTTCCAGTAATATATCAGACAGTGTTTCACTGCTGTTCATAAGGTTTTCACTAGCAAATTATTTGAGAAGTAGATGGCTTCGTCCTTCTTCCATATCTATCTTAGTCTGGAAGCTCCTCTGAAACCTATCCACCATGTGTAACTCTGCTGGCATTTGAAACACCCATGGAATAGCCTCCAGACTCACAGAAACACTCAAGCCACCACAGTATGACAAATTGACAAACAAGTTTATCTTCCTTAACTGTTCCACACTGCTCATTTCCTTGTCTCCCCCTGCCCTGCTTGCTTACCGAGCCTGCCCCAGGGGCGCAAACACTGCCTTCTGCTGCTCCTGGACTGGCTTACTGTGCCCTGCATCTGAGGGCACTCCACACACACAAATTCCTGCCTTCCACTGGTCCTAGGGCTGGCTTGCTCAGGTCTGTCCCCAGGGGTGCTCCTCACGCACAAACTCCCAAGCATCATGTTGTTGTTGTTGTGTGCCATCGAGTTAGACCCAACTCATAATGACCCCTCCTTGAGTTTCCGAGGTGATATCACTACGGAAGTAGATTGCCCAGCCCTCCTTGTGAGGAGTGTCTGGTGGGTTTGAACCACCAGCCTTCTGGTTAGCAGTCAAATGCCTTAGGCACTATGCTACCAGAGCTCCTCCCCAGCATCATAGCAACTCACAAATTACCACAGTATGACAAACTGAGAGAAGGGTGATGGACTTATAGGCAACCATTTAATCATAAGGGAAATTGAGTTTTTAAACTCAGTTTTAAGTTTTTAAACTTTTTTAAGAGCTATGGACACTTTCTGAGGTTACATAGGAAAAAGGAGAACCAAGACTTGTATTCATTCCTTCCTACTCCTAGTCTAGTACACTTTCTCCTATAGTGTGCTACGTGCTAGAGGAAGCCAGAGGTGAGGCAGGATGGAGGTGAGAAAGGCTGGGAGAGAGTATGGAGGCTTACCCTGAAGGGTTTGGTCGACAGCCTCCATTTTACCTTCCCTGCACACTGTAAACAACATAGCAGTTGCTTCTGAACACAAACTTTTTCTTGATGATTTAGGGTCATAAGGACCCCAATATTATGCCTACCAATTATTGATGGAATAATATTTTTAATTGTATATATTATTACATTTTAATTCTTAGAATATTTTCTTATTCAACTTTAAGATCAAGAAGAGTGATGTGATGATTTTCTTATGATTTGATATGATTCTTATGATTGAAGAAGCTCAGATTCAGAGAGACTAAATGATTTTTACACAATAAAAATTAGGATTATAAGTTGGTGTTGTTCTTATGTGCCATGGAGTTGGACTTGACTCATAGCGACCCCTCCTTTCAGATCTTTCCTATTTCAATTTGTTTATTCTCATCTGTAAGGGGCTTAGAAATAAAAGAACCAAGGTTATTTCAAACTGATGTAAAATAAGAAAGAATAGACTGAGCTGAGGGGCTTGCCGGTAAACAAATTTCACAAATCCTCTGACCTCCTATTTGGTTCCTAAGACCTTTTAGATTTCATTCTCGGTTCTTAATTGTGTCCAAGTAAGGAGAGCTTGTTGATGGTTGCATACCTGATCTATGAAACAGCAGCCTTCCCTGAGCTGTGTGCATGCAGAGTGTATGTGTGTTCTCTGTATATTTCTAAGAAAACTGGGTACAGAGCTAACGCTATTTTGAAATACAGCACCTGTAAAATCTGAGGATAGTTTTACAATCTGTATTTCACATACAGTTATCTTGTGGTACCCTCTGTTAGGAGAAATCTCTCTCTTTTGCCATGAAGTTTCTTCAGTATGTTAAATGGCTCTTTGAATGTTTATAAGGGTTATGAGACCCTCAAGCACCAGGAAAGAAGAATCATTTGGAGAAGGAACGAAAGAGATGGGAATGAGAAGGAAATAAATGCCAAGTTTCATACCTGGGTGAAGAATACATGAGTGTCCACTTCCTGAGCTCTCCACAACTTTATCATTTTAGTTATAAATTTCTTCTCTTACTCTTCATTTGACTTACTATACAGTTTTTATTTCTCTAAAGAGGTTTCATTGTGTAACCTCTCCATGATGTTGTGTCAGTTGTTGAGTTGGTCCATACTCATCATGACCCCATCCACAACAGAACTAATCATTGCCCGATCCTGTGCTGTCTTCATGATAATTGGTATCCTCAAGTTCATTGCTGTGGACACTGTGTTTTTTGAGTACCCTCCAACCTAGGGTACTTATCTTCCAGCACCATAACAGACAATGTTCTGTTGTGATCCATTGGGTTTTCATTACCTGATTTTTGCAATAGATAACCAGGCCTTTCTTCCTCATCTGTTTTAGTCTGGACACTCCACTGAAACCTGTGTACCAGGGGTGACCCTACTGGTATTTGGAATACCATGGCATAGGTTCTAGCATCATAGCAACACACAAGCCACCACAGTTCAATGAACTGACAGATGAGTGGTAGAAGTCTTCCATAAAACCACTCAATCTAAAGAATTTTATAATTTTCCAGTCCTAGTGCTTAACTTGCACAATATCTATTTTCCTTCACATTTTATCCTTTTAGTTGTACCAAAACTTTTAGTTGATGGATGAATTTTGATGGTTTTTAAGAAGGAGAAAATACCATTTTTCTCCTCACTGATTGATTTTAATTTATACACAACTCAGGAACACTAATCTTATTTTGTTGTTGTTCTTAACAGCTTTGACAATAAGCTGCTACTTTATGTTTGACTCTTAATTCAGTTTTAATAAAACACCAACTATTTGTTTCATCATCTGTGATAGTGAAAAATGCCTGAGGATTTACCATGGTTGTTTTCAGTGGTTCTTCTTCTCTCTCTATGCTTGAAAAAGATGCAGCCAGGAGTTTAAGGTCAAATGGGGATAGCTGACCTCTCCTTGTAAACAGGCTTTCCAGCGGAGTGTTTTTATCATGACAGCCTCAGTACAGGTCTTTCTGACTAGTACATGTTACTTTTTTATGAGGATTGGCTTGAAATTTATCCTTCAATAATCTCCTAATTTTACTTTTGTGGCTGAAGTGTCTCTCCACACATATTGATGCTGAGATTAGACCAAAAGATCATTTCTGATAAGCTTTTAAATCTTAATTGGACTGAGTCAAAATGAGTACTGTTAGGGCTGCTATTTTGGGCTATGTGTAATAGCTATTTCAAGCTTTCTTGCAAACAGAATTCTGAATATAAAAATAATGTGAAAAATGACTAAGATAATTTTAGATTACAAATACAAATAGGAATTTTATATTTTCATTTTCCTGGGAGGATCTATTAGTTATGTTCGATGGCTTAAGTTTACATTTCCAGACCCCAAGCAAAATCTTGCAAGGGTTTCCATGCTGTTATTCCTATAGGCAGGATTTCTCAACCTAGAAACTAGGCATTTTGGGCCAGATAATCTTTTGTGGTGGGAGGTGTCCTATTTTGTAGGATGTTTAGCAGTATCCCTGGCCTCTACCCACTAGATGCCAGTAGCTCCCCATTCCATGGTGATGATAAAAAATGGCACCAGATACTATAAAAATTAAATTTGAATTTCAGCTAAACAGTGAATAATATTTTACTATAAGTATGTCCCTTGTGATATTGGGACATACTTATATTAGAAAAAAATTGTTTATCTGATATTCAAATTAACTGGACATCCTGTGTTTTTTTATTGGGCAATCCTAACTGAAGGTTGCAAAGTTATCCTTGCTATAGGGGTTGCCTTCCTTTTTTGGGCCCTGGCTAAGTGCTGTAGGGACAGTAATCATACTTGGGGTTGTCACATATAACCTGCATATAAAATGTGCCATGGATTCCAAGATTCCTAGCCCAGTGAAACACACTCAGAATCATGTTGCATTGTAACAGCTATGCTCCTCAAAACTGGTGAGTCAATTCATGCACTGCTGGTAGGAGTATAAAATTGTTTATCCACTGTGGAAAATGGTATGGTGTTTCCTTAAAAAAATTAGAAGTAGAATACCATTTGATCCAGCAGTTCCACTACTAGGAATATATCCTAAAGAAGTGAGATCCAGGACACAAATGGACATAAGCACACCCAAGTTCATTGCAGCACTAGTCACTATAGCAAACAGAAGGAAGCAACCTAACTAAGTGCCCATCAACAGATGAATTGATAGCCAAACTATGGTACATTTACACAACAGAATACTATGTAACATTAAAGAATAATGAAGAATCCTTGAATCACTTCATAGCATGGATGAACTAGGAGGACATTATACTGAGTGAAATAAGTCAATTACAGATGGACAAGTAATATATAAGCCCATTATTATGGAAAGTGAAGGAAAGGATTACACAGGGAAGGAAATTTACTTTGTTGGTTACCAGGGATGGGAGGGAAAAGGAGGGAAACTTTCTGACGAATTAAGTCATGTGTTGATTTGGGAAAGGCAATGTAACAAAAGGATATGACCAGAACAATAACAATAGGTAAAAGGAGGATACAAAAACATGCACAAAATGCATAGATCACAGAGGCAAATACTATTACATATACAATACTGCATTACCAGTAACAACAAATACTAGTCTACAGGTTAATGCATGTTGTTGTTGTTGTTATGTGCTGTCAAGTTGGACCCGACTCATAGCGACCCCTCCTTGGGTTTCCAAGGCAGTATCACTACGGAAGTAGATTGCCCCATCTTCCTTCCAAGAAGTGGCTGGTGGGTTAGAACTGCCAGCCTTCTGGTTAGCAGTCAAGTGCTTTAGGCACTATGCTACCAGAGCTCCTATAGGTTAATGCATACACAGGTGAAAAGATCAGGTGCAGGTAGGTGAATGGGAATATACCCATGACCATAGATAGATTTGGCTAATGATATTACATTCTTATGTCTATAGCAAGGATCATGGAGCTGGCACAGGACTGAGCGATGTTTTATTCTGCTGTGCATCGGGTCACTATGAGTCAGAGACAACTGGACAGCACCTAACAACAATTATAATGTGTATTTGTGCTACAAAAATACCCATATACACGATAGAACTAATGGGACAAGGTTGGAGTAGCTTCTCATTGACAACCAAGCACCTTGAGGGAGTGAGTCACTGGGCCTGTGGACTTGGGACCATGGTTTTGGGGGACTTCAAGCTCAAGTGGCTTGAACATAGTACATAAAAATCTTGTTCTACATCCTACTTTGATGAGTAGTGACTAGGGTCTTAAAAGCTTTTGAGTGGCCATCTAAGATGCAGTTATTGGTCTCCCCTCATCTGGAGCAAAGAAGAGTGAAGAAAATCAAAGTCATATGGAAACAATTAGTTCAAGGATCTGATGGGCCATCAGAACCTTAACCATCATGACCCTGAGACCAGAAGAACAAGATGGTACCTGACTACCAATGCCAACCACTTAGAAAGGGATCAAAATTGGAGATCCTGGATGGAATGGGAGGATAATGTAGAACAAATTCAAAAACACAAAAATGACCAGACTTACTGGTCAGATGGAGGCTGGTGGAACCCCTGAGACTATGGCCCTGGGTTATCCTTCATGCCTGGAACTGGACCCACTTCTGTGGATTACTCCCAGCCAGACAGTAGAAAGGCCTACAAACAGAACACTAATCCCAGGGAGATGTATCCACCTACCCTAGAGAGATATACTCCTTAGACCAATCAACCATGAGAGATCAGAGGGGCAGCATTTGCATAGAGAGAAAGATGGACAGACAGGAATGCATAGATAAGAAGAACACAGGGAAGGGATAGTCACAAGGAGGAGATGGGAGGACAGCTTTTTATTGTTGGGATTATAATTGGTGATGTGAAACAAAAGTGCATGAACTGTTGAGAATCTGCTCTGTAAATTTGCACCCAGATCACAATAAAATAAAACAAAACAAACAAATGAACAAAAAAACAAATTGGCGAGTCAACAACCATTTCCTATCAATTTGGGGAAGAAAGTGGAGATATTCATGATCTACTTCTAGCCCACTTTCTCCTGGAAGATTGATGTTTATTACAATGTTTGTAGACTGAATGATTTCATGATTGGATCCTTAAAAACAGTCAACTTAGAATAAGCTGGAATCCTCACTGGCTACTTTCTCCATTTCATTTTTTTCCCCTTTGCTTTTCTAACACTCAAAGAAAGCCAATTAACACATTATTTCTATTTGATTAATGATAGTTGAGTGCAACACTCTAGGGGTTTATCTCTGAAGCACTTGGGTAAACCCTGGCTCTGCCACTGACATGGGGCAAGTCACTTACTTTTAGCTTCATTTTCCTCATCTGTGATAAAGGAATGATACAAGTACTTTCCTTAATAGGGTAATCTTGAGAGGTAGATAGAATAATGAAGCAAAGCTTCTGCATAGGAATAAATGGTACACGGTAAGTGTTCAACTAAGATTAGCTGTGAGGAACTAACTGGGTGAGGATTTATCATACAAAGATGACCATAATAGCTAACGTTTATTGAGTGCTCACTGTGTTCATGTACTACTCTAAAATTGTACATGCATTATTGGCCTCCCCTTGGCCCCATGAGTCTACACTATTAAAATTCTCTTCCCCAGATTGACAGGATGAGGCACAAGGAGGTCTAGAAGTTTAGTTCACCTAAGGGAGCTCTGGTAGCATAGTGGCTAAGGCACTTGACTGCTAACCAGAAGGCTGGCGGTTCAAACCCACCAGCCACTCCTCGGAAGGAAGGTTGGGCAATCCTACTTCCATAGTGATACTGCCTCGGAAACCCAAGGAGGGGTCGCTATGAGTCGGGGCCGACTCGACGGCAAAATAACAACAACAACAAGAGTGTGCTTGGTAAAGGCTAAAGCTGAGGTTTGAGTCACAGCACCTTGACTGCAGAGCAAATATGCTAACCACTATGCTGTACAGCTGCATCCTATGGGATGCCCTATGTGAATGAAACAATGTGGCCAAAGTGACAAACCTGAGGAGCACTGAGGCAGGAGGGTGACACTTGACTAACCCACTAGGTCAGCCAAGTCAGTCCTGGAGATCCAGAGGGTGACCTATCCCAGTGAAATCACCTCCTGTCAGGGTTCTAGGTAGGATACCTTTACAACCCCCCAGGAAGGATGCTATCTTGCTGAGTATTCCACCAGAGCATCTTCTGTGCTTCCACCCCACTCAGAAAATTCAACCTACAAAACATCATCCAAGTTGAAATCAAAGCTATCAACCTCCAACTTGATGAAATACATTGCTTATTTAACAAAACAAAATGGTTCTCATTAAGCTATACTTACTCAAGAAGTAAGCCATTACCATTTAGCTCTTCTGCAAGGTGGTAACACCTTGGACTTGGGTCCCAGCAGACACCTGCACACTTGCTCTTCTGATGACTCCTTCCAATTCACCCATTCACCAGATATTTGAACATCTTAGCAGTTTAAACTTGTGCTTGAAAAACCATCTTTCTCTTTCTAGACACCAAAGTAGTCATTGGTTGCTACTGACAGACATCACCTACCCTGGTAGGGTTTTCTGTGCTTACAAACTTCGCAAACATGCTCATGTCCTTTCAGACACACCATCCAGACTCACCATTCATGCTGTTTCTGAGAAAGTACACCCATGAACACATCTCTGGTGGTGCTTGCTAGGTTTTTCAATCTGGATCTCCAGTATTATATCATGCTTGGTGATGGTAAGCTCTGTGACTTCCAAGATCCTTCTATTGTGACTTTGTATCTGATGTCAAGATTGTGAATTTGAGGGGAAGCCTGAGAATAAGAAACACAAAGTCTGCTTCTGAGCAGATTCATCTTCAGGGTAAAGCATTGTTTCCACAAGAGAAGACCTGATGGTAGCTGAGGGGCTATGTTGGTTTGTGAAGTTATAAAACACAATATTTATTTGTATTCTTTTGATATGTCCATCCTCTACTTGTTCTCACCTGTATTATGGGCTTCACAGTTGCTTATTTCAATGTTTCTTCATTTTCCCTGAAAACTCAATAATGATTTATTCATAGAATTTAAAGAGCTTGTTATATAATATGCTTAAAGTGAAAAAGAAGAACTTTTCTTTCCAGTGAGTAAAGGCAACAATAAATCAAAGAAAAAAGCCCTTGGAAAGAAATAAAGTAGGAAAGGGGATTGATCCTGTACCTACCTTCCCTCTCCATCCCATCTGTTCTTGGGGGAGCAGCCTACCTCACGGGTGCTGTGCTAGGCCCCTTCATGGCTGAGTACATACAGCTGTACATACAAAGGAGACTGTGTGCTTGTTCACTGTTAGGACTGGGAGAGGAAAGCACATTCTTGTCAAATAGGGTGCATATGAGCACCATAGGTATGGGACAAAAATATTTCTCCTGAAAAATCTACTGGTGCTTTTCTTTCTTTCTTTTTTTTTTTAATTATTCTTTTTAATTTATTGTGATTTGGGTGAAGATTTACAGAGCAAATTCACTTTCCATACAGCAGTTCACATAT
>NW_006921637.1:9650276-9651362 GCF_000298275.1 Orycteropus afer afer | reverse complement strand
TCAGTTAGACACAAATTACAATTGAATAACCATCAAAAAACTAAAAGCCCATGGATCAAAAACACCCCATGTAGTCACACAGGAACAGTAACCAAAAAAAAAGAGAAAAGGGAAAAAAAGAGGAAAAAACAAGCAAACCTGCAATATCTGGGGATAGAGCACTGAGGGAAAAAAAAAAAAGTAGGGAAGGAGAATAATAAATGAAGAAACAAACAGGAAGAATGCAAAAAGAAAAACAAGGAATGGGGTTAGTCATGAGAAAAAAAAGGGGGGGAAAGGAAAAAAAAAAAACCCTTAAATGGGGGGGGGCAGAATTTCAACCAGATACAGGGAAAAGAAAAAAAAATGCTGAAAACCAGGACCTGGTAGGGGAAGATTAAGAATAATAATAAGCAAGACAAAAGTATTAATAATATTAGTTAGTTTGAAATGGACAAATATAAGCAAACTAATCACTGGGAAAAAGAAAGCAAAAAAGAAAAAAAAAAAAAGAAAAAATCAGTGGAGGACTGGGTAGGGCACCCATGCTCTGTCTGAGCACACAGACGGTGATGGAGTTCCTGTGGGCCCAGAACGTAGGTGGGAGTGGGGATGGCCACACCTCCGTTCACCAAGTGGGTGTAGGGTGTAGTAACAAGGAGAATGTCGTACCTTTTCAGTCTTGCAGGCCCCGAGTGTCCTTGGGGTTGCTGGAAAGCAGAACATGTTCTTAAGCCCCAGAAATCTGCGAGAGCTCTGTCTCTTTGAATATCCAAAATAGTCAAGCTACTTTTTAAACTTATAAAATGGCAGCACCCTCCCTACCAGCAAAAGTCCACAACTCAGCCCACCTTTCTCTTCACCTTCTCCGTTTGTTCCCCAGCCACTGTGCACAGTCCTCCGTGCAGTCCCTGGCTAGCAGGGTGATTTTTAGATTAATTCTTAAGTCCTACCACTACAGGAATCTGCAAGAGTGCTGTCTCTTTAAATATCCAAAATAGTCAGGCCACTTTTTAAACCTACAAAATGGTGGCACCCTCCGGATCGGCAAAAGTCCACAGCTCAGCCCACCTTTCTCTTCACCTTCTCTGTTTGTTCCCCAGCCAC
>NW_006921637.1:9602596-9649946 GCF_000298275.1 Orycteropus afer afer | reverse complement strand
TTCAAGGCTCAGGGGTCCAAGATTATCTTCTGTGTCTGTGTTAATTGGTTTCCCTTTTCT
This sequence comes from Orycteropus afer afer, assembly GCF_000298275.1. Taxonomy (NCBI): domain Eukaryota; kingdom Metazoa; phylum Chordata; class Mammalia; order Tubulidentata; family Orycteropodidae; genus Orycteropus; species Orycteropus afer. The sequence continues at coordinate 9,649,886 of NW_006921637.1, read as the reverse complement.
TTGTTGAAGAGCATCTGTGCAGTCCTTCTGCCTAGTCCGCCATCTTGTCGGAACTCCTACTGGTGCTTTTCTGTGAGGCTCAGCAGAGTATGTGTCGGGTTTGTGTGAACAGACCTGGATAGGTAAGATGAGGATTATATGGTCACGTGAACAAGCCAAGGAAAGAAAAGAGGAAATGGTACTGGGAATCATAACTCTCACTGAGAATACCAATTGGGTGGTTACACCAATCAGAAGAGAGAAGTCACCATTTGTGTTGATACAAAATTGGAGAATTTATAGCAGTTTTATTTATTTATTTTAGTGATTCTTTTGTTCTATTGACCTAGCACCAGTCAGTTTACCACTTGTCTTACAGAAAAGATGAGCTTGAGATGGCATCATAGCTGGCAAGGTTATTGTGGCACTTTGAAGTTCATCTTTATGGTGTCACTGAGAGATTTTAGAAATCATCTTGAAACTTTGCTGCCTCCCCTGGTTGTTCCCTGCAGAATCGGAAGAGTTAAGAGCACAGACTGTAGAGCCCCACTTCCTGCACCTAGATCCTGATCACTATTTTTGTGACCGTAAACAAGTTACATAACCTCTCTGGCCTCGGTTCTTCATCTGAAAAATGGTGAGAATAAAATTACCAATTCCATAGTGAAGCTACGAGCTCTGGTGGTGTAGTGCCTAAGGCATTTGACTGCTAACCAGAAGGCTGGCAGTTCAAACCCACCAGCCACTCCTCAGAAATAAGGTTGATCAATCTACTTCCATAGAGATACCACCTCGGAAACCCAAGGAGGGATCACTTTGAGTCAGATCTGACACGACAGCAGTGAGATAGTGAAGCTACATGCTTGAAGATAAACTTTAGAGCCATTAGAACAGTCTGAAGATGGCATGACTTCTAATTCAAGCTGAACTGCTCAACAGGGAGCTGGCAGAGAATAGTTACAGCTCATAGCAGGGATTGTACAATATGACCTAAGAGCTTCCCTCCACCGGTGAGAAGATACATGTAAAGTGCCTCCTCTTATTTGTTGTTGTTGTTAGTTGCTGTTAAGTCAAGCCTCAACTCATGATAACCTCATACACAGCAGAATGAAATACTGTCCAGTAGTGTGCCATCCCTATGATCAGTTGAGGACCAAACCATTGTAATCCATAGGATTTTCACTGGCTAATTTTTGGAAATAGATCACCAGCCTTTCTTCCTAGTCCAGTCTTAATCTGGATGCTCCATTGGAATCTGTTCAGCATCATAGCAAAATGTAAGCATCCACCAACAGATGGGTAGTGACTGTGCATGAGGTGCATTGGCTGGGAATTGAACCTGGGTAACCCACATGAAAAGGGAGAATTCTACCACTGAACCACCAATGCTCCATACCTACTCTTATACCTGGGCCCTAATAAGAACTCCATGAATGCTAGTTATTACTATGATCACTACTACCAACACTGTTACCAAGCATTTCTGAAGTGAATGTTATTCCACTTCCAAGAATATTGTCACGATTGTTGCTGTCAGCTTATATACTGCAGAAGTGAAAGCTCTTCTGTATACTTTGTGGATATATTTAAGAGAATAACATGCTTATTTTGGAATAAACAAATTAATATCTTTTGGATCAATAGAATATCTTTACAATCCAAACCTATACCAATAGGTTTACATAAAAAGCACTAGTGTGTTATTCAGTTAGAGTCATAGAAAATAAAATTCAGGATAGTAAAGATCAGAATGACAGTTCAGCATTATGACCTCAAATAAGATGAAGAAAAAGGTTCTTACAAAAAGTCTATCTTACCTACTACTTATCTCATTACTGCAACATCTTGTTGTTCTTATGTCATGGGACAGCAGACCATTGAGATTTAGTTTTTGTGAATCACAATCTTTATAAATTTGGTGATCGGTTTCTCTTACCTTTCCCTGATCCAGTACAGGAAGAAGTTGAAGTTTCAGTGGATACTTTTGAGTCTAACTGTTAAGAGTTCAGACTGAAGGGAGGGTGAAGGGAGTAATAACACTTTTACAAGCAGTAGGAGAAAATCCAAAAGAAATAAAACAAGAGAGGGGAAGCACCCTGGACATAAAGGCAGAGCAAAGATTTATCCCTCCACTAAATCTAATGACTATAAGCTTACAAGAAGGGAGCATTCAAATGTAAATTCAGTTCTCATGCTCCCTTGTGACCTCCTTTGAGGAAGCCCAGCTTTGGGGAATGAGAGTTTCCCAAGGGGATGAGGCATTGTGTTCATCATTTCATGTATTTTTCTCAGAAGTCTATTGGTTTCCTGGAATTTTTATTTAGAATTCCAGAAAGTCCAACAATGGCTTTTAAGTACCACAGCATTCACCAGTGGCACTAATGGAGGAGGTTTTTGTTGTAGTTTATTGCTATAACCTAATTACAAAGACTGTGGGAATGGTGATAAGATATGGACATTCCTCCAACTAGTTGCTCTTCAACTGAAAAGAAGAAGCCCCTTTTTCTGAGACAGAGAATGGGAAGGAACAACATTCTCATTCCCAGGAGATTTCTACCCTCTTGTTTGCAGCTGGAGCTGCATGATCCTCTTTTATTGGTTTAGACTCACCTTGGACCTTAGGCCAATTCTGATCCAAAGCATGATCCAAAGTGTGTCACATGCACACTTGTAGGTCAGGATCATCAGGTTGTTTTGTTTTGGCTATGTCTCTATCTAATTTTGTCTTCAGGTTCTCAACACCTACTTCCTACCAAGGGTAGTTGAGGTGTTTAGAACTTTATCATGTTCTGGATTTTAAGGCCTATATTGGTAACCTGTCTGGGACTCTAGGAATTAGGGAACCTGCATGACTCTTGCCTGCACTTTCCCTATGTCTTGTAGTTCTGCACCTGTGTAGGAACATTCCCTGAAATTCCTTACCTATGTGCCTATGACTCCAAACATTCCCTGTTTCTAAGTTGGCTTGTGTTTCACATGTGGATCACCATTCTATACCAAGAGCTATGCTGAACACTTAGAATATAAAGCGTATCAGTGATGGGGCAGGCACACAAGTAGGTAGATAGCACTAGGAAAATGTGGTAAGAGTTGTGATAGAAGTAGTTGGAGTTCTACAGGAACAGAAGGGACGAGCAAAGTCCACAAGAGCTCATCATGTCCAATTGCTAGATCCATGTGGTAATGTGTTCTGTTTAGCAGACTCTAGTTCCTCCACATGCCTACAGTTGGCTATAGTCCACATTCTTGTCGTATCCTAATTCAAAGTGTAGTTTCAGGTCCCTGCCCCTCCAGGTCACTCCATCCTTTTTGATAACACACTGGGTTATGCATTGCCTATCTAAACGTAAGGACTTACTTCAGAAGTACTCTGAATGGTCTGTATCCAAGTCACCCTAGATGGGAGAATGAGCTCTGGCTTAGGGAACTTTTCTTGAGAGATTTATTCTATGATCTTTGTAACAATTTAAGTGCTTTTCATTTAATTTAGAGAAAGCACCTATTAAATGAATAGCTTTGAAAAACATGGACAAATATAAGGTCTAAGACTTGATTCCTGCTCTCAAGGATATTAAATTTAGAGTGATAAAGCATGTACAAAAGTAGGGGACAATGTGATATTTAAATAAATGTTCTACACAAAGTTTCCCAAGATAGTGTTCTTATCCTGCTAGAAGGCTTTTAACTAAAGAGAATAGTGTCATGTAACAGACATTAGAAGATGATTTTTTTTCATTGTTTTTCACACAGATATCCTCAGTATGGAAGTCTCAAGCTCTTTTTTGCTTGAAACGTGTTAACCTTTCACAGAGCCAACCCAGAGTAACATTATTGTTCTCTTCATCCTTCCTCTCCGACTTACCTCCCCCACTCCTGACAAAATATGGAAATCCTGTCCCCATGTAGTCTAGATCACAATACACAATCTCACAGCCAAAGGAATGTATTTTTAACCCTGAGACTTGGAAAATGGCTTAAATCATTCATGCTGTCGTCTATTAGTCTGCCACTGTGTGGTTATTTTTCCCAGGCTTAATGAGCTCTCATGGCACTGCTCTGCCACAGAGCATACGATCAGCCTCAAGAAAGGACAAGCTCACTATTAAAATGTGCAAGTCATCATCCTTTCTCAGGAAATACTACAGGGAAGGTGTTCACGATGAGCATATGGATGATTTTTGCAGACCTTTCTTTTGCTAATTTGGGTCATGAAGACCACTGTTGCGTAAGGAATCTTGGGGACAGGAGAGCGGTTTTGGGTGACTGAAAGACCAGATAGGAGACAAAACTGTAGAAATAGTAAAAAAAAAAAAAGAAATCCATGATTGCCTGGGGTTTAAGGGCATGGGAGGAATGAATAGGATGAGCACAGGGCATTTTCAGGGCAATGAAACTATTTTGCATGATACTGTAATGATGGATACATGATGTCATGCATTTTTCAAAAACAGTGGGCCTTTATAACCCAAAGAATGAACCCCATATAAGGTATTGACTTTAGTAATAATAATGTATCATATTGGTTCATCAATTTACAAATGTATCATGTTGTTGTTGTTGTTGTTATGTGCCGTCGAGTCGGCCCCGACTCATAGCGACCCCTCCTTGGGTTTCCGAGGCAGTATCACTACGGAAGTAGGATTGCCCAACCTTCCTTCCGAGGAGTGGCTGGTGGGTTTGAACCGCCAGCCGTCTGGTTAGCAGGCAAGTGTCTTAGCCACTATGCTACCAGAGCTCCCAAATGTATCATAGGAATGCAATATATTAATAAACTGTATGGGAGAATGTCTTAGTTATCTAATGCTGTAATAACAGAAGTACCACAAGCGGATGGTTTTAACAAACAGAAATTTATTCTCTCATAGTTTAGGAGGATAGAAATCTGAATTCAGAGAGTTGGCCATAGGGGAAGCCTTTCTGTCTCTGTCAGCTCTGGGTGAAGGTCCTTGTCTCCTTTCAACATCTATGGGTCCAGTATTCCTTGGAGATCTCTACGTTCTTGGAATCAAACTTCCCCTGGGTCTAAGAGGTTCTCAGCATGGGGACTCTGTGTCCATAGGACACACTCTGTTTCCAGATCTTATTTCATGGTTATGGTCAGGTCTTTCCTTCTCTACTTGCTTTTCTCACCTTTTATCTTTTGTAAAATAATAGGTGATTTAGGCACTCCTCTTATATGAGATCAAGACTGTTATCTGAGTAAGAGTATTGCATCCCACCCTAATCCCCATAACAACTGATTGATTGACCACATCAGATCACATCATAAAGGAGGATTATATCATTACATAACTGCCATATTACATAATTACATAACTGTCAAATAACTGAGAATCATGGCTCAGACAACTTGATACCTATTTTGAGGGGACATAATTCAATCCATGACAGGGGGATGTCCAGCTTACATACAACCCATAGTTACAAACCAATTCCCATATGGCCTATTATATTAAAATTTCAAGGTACATACAATGATTTGTAATAACCAATGGACAGTACTTTGAGACACACATCAAAACATTATTATTATTGCCATATTATTATGTTAAAGACATTTTAGTGTATCTGGAAGTGTTTCTTTAATGTTTTTTATACATAGAAAGGTACACTATCTACTGAGACAAATATTCAACTGATGTTACATACAAACTAACCGTTTTGACTTACATGCAAATTTGATTTAAAGATAGACTTAGGAACGGAAGTTGTTCATAATCCAGGGACTGCCTGAAAATGGAAAGTAAGCATTTATATATATTTTTTTTTTCTTGAGATGGAAATGTAAAGGCTGTATTAAAAGACCAGGCCCCCACCTCCTATGTTTTTCCTTGGATCAGAGCTCCTTCTGACTTTGCCCCATTCTAGTCATGTGAATGAGTGGCAGGGCAAGCAGGGGCTACTTGAAACTGGCTGCTAGCATGGTGCTAGGAACCTGGCTGGGAAGGTACCATGAGCCAGCTGCAGAGGATATGACCTGACCACATTGACTCTAGACATGAAATCCAAGTGAGAGGCACTTGGAAACCTCTGAGACCTGTTCAGACTAGGGCTTTGTGACCATCCAAGCTCTCATTGTCAACCTCACTGGAAAATAATATATTTTTTTTTAAAAAATAGGGTTTCAGAAAACAAATCAACAAAATATTCAATATTATTTTTCTTTGGTTTCTCAATTGAAAGAACCTTGTTTTTGTTAGCTGCTATTGAGTCATCACGGATGTTCTGGTTACCTAGTGTCACTCTGACAAGAATATACCACAAATGGGATGGCCTTAACAAACAGGAGTTTATTCTTACAATTTGGAGGCTTTAAGTCCAAGTTCAAAGTGCCAGGCTTTAGGGGCTGGGTGAAAGCCCCTCAACCTTGGAGTCCAGCTCTGCCTCCTGCTCCTGTCCCATTGGAGCTAGAGGCATTTCTTCACTCAGACAGTTGCAGGCTATTGAGGCTGAGAAGGCCCAAGGTTGACAAGTACAAAGCACAGTCCTGATGTTACCAAACCACATGGTAGGCCATTAACTCAAGTCCATCGTAAGTCCCAAGGTCGGCAAAGCATAGCAGGCTGCTGAGCAATGACATGGCTACATGCAGGGTCCAAGTGTGCCATAAGCTAGAGACCATTCCCAAGACTTCTCCTCATATACAGGAGGCAGACCACATCCCAAAGGCATCTACTCAGCTGCTTGTGGTAGATCCCACCATGGAGTTGATTGCCAGTCTCATCATGGGGAAAAACTACCACCAGCTGCTCAGCCACTCAACCAGGCCCAGCCAAGTTGACAAACAAACATAACTACCACACCAGACTCATTATGACCCCATGCACAATGGAATGAAGAACTATCTGGTCCTGTGCCACGCCACGATCCGTTGCAGATCGAATCATTGTGATCTATAGGGTTTTCACTGGCTAATTTTCAGAAGTAGATTGCCAGGCCTTTCTTCTTAGTTTGTCTGCTCCACTGAAACCTGTTTATCATTGTAGCAACATACAAACCTCCGGTAACAGATAGCTAGTGCTTGGGCATGAGGTATATTATCCAGGAATCAAACCTAGTTGTTGTTGTTGTTGTTGTTATGTGCTGTGGAGTCAGACCTGACTCATAGCAATCCCTCCTTGGGTTTCTGAGGCTGTATCACTATGGGAATAGATTGCTCAACCTTCCTTCCAAGGAGTGGCTGGTGGGTTTGAGCCACCACCATTCTTGTTAGCAGTCAGATGCCTTAGGCACTACACTACCGATTAAAACCAAAACCAAACTCACTGCCATTGAGTTGGATCTGACTCATAGTGACCCCTCCTTGGGTTTCCAAGGTGGTATCACTGCAGAAGTAGATTCCCCAATCTTCCTTCTGAGTAGTGGCTGGTGGATTTGAACGGCCAGCCTTCTGGTTAGCAGTCAAATGCCTTAGGCACTACGTTACCAGAGCTCCTAGGTCTCCTGCTTAGGAGGCCAGAATTCTACCACTGAACCACCAGTGCCCCAGGAAAGGCCTTGGAGATCATGCAGTTTTACCTTTCTGTTTTAGATATAAGATAGATGAAGTCAAATAAGTCGTGTGACTGGTATGAGGTCACCTAGAAGGCTAATGATAGAGCCAGTGGAAGCATGTGTTAGATGAAAGCAGATTTGTCAGCTCTTCCCTACTCTGCTCTTGTCGCTCCAACATCTTTCTAAATTTTGTGTATACTGGGTCTTATTTTAAGTGATGTGCCTATGATAGATGTCTTTCATCTTCATGATAACCATATGGTGTTCATGTAATTATTTTTAGCCACTTTGTAGACAATGACCCAACATACATATGTCAGTTTGTCATACTGTGTGTTGCTGTGAGGCTGAAGGCTATGCCACCAGTATTCCAAATACCAGCAGGGTCACCCATGGTGGACAAGTTTCAGGAAAGCTTCCAGACTAAGACAGACTTGATAGAAGGAAGGAGCCATCCACTTCTCAAAGAATTGGCCAGTGAAAACTTTATGAATAGTAGTGAAACGCTGTCTGATATATTACTGGGAAACTTTGTGAATAGCCCTGCAACATTATCTGATGTGATTCTGAAAGATTAGTCATTCATGTCAGAAGGCACTCAAAATACAACTGGGGAAGAAGTGCCTCCTCTAAGTAGAGTGGACCTTAATGACATGGATGGAGTAAAACTTACTATCACTGACAGTTTTGTACTTCAGGGTAGATCTTGAAACATTCTTTGTGACAATGGATGCCGTGCTGTTCCTCTTCAATTTGTCATTCCCAGCATAGTAGATCATATGATTGTCTGATTCAAAACGGTCAATATCAGTCCACTTCAACTCACTAATGCCTAGAATATCGATCTTTATGTGTTCCATTTCATTTTTGACAACATCCAATTTTCCTACATTCATACTTCATACATTCCACATTCCAATTATTAATGGATGTTTGCAGCTATTTCTTCCCATTGTATAAACCCCATGAGTCGTGCTGCATCAGCAAATGGAAGTCCTGAAGTACAACGTCGTCAATGATAGAATAATATACATATGCCTGGAAGGAAGACCAGTTAATATGATTATTATTCAAATTTATGCATCAATCAGTAAAGTTAAACATGAGGAAACTGAATATTTTTACCAACTTCTGCAGTCTGAAATTGACCATGCATATAATCAAGATATATTGACTATTACTGGTGATTGAAATGTGAAAGTTGTAAACAAAGAAGAATCATCAGTAGTTGGAAAATATGGCCTTGTGATAGAAATGATGCCAGAGATCACATGATAGAAATTTGCAAGACCATTGACTTATTAATTGAAAATACCTTTTTTCAACAACATAAATAGTGGCTATACACTTGGACCTTGCCTAATGGAATACACAAGAATCAGATCAACTATATCTGTGGAAAGAGTCAATGGAGAAGCTCAATATCTTCAGTCAAAGCAAGACTAGGAGCTGACTGTGGAACAGATCATCAATTGTTCATATGCAAGTTCAACTTGAAGCTGAGGACAATTAAAACAAGTCCATGAGAGCCAAAATATGATCTTGAGTACAGCCCACCTGAATTTAGAGACCATCTGAAGAATAGATTTGATGTGTTGCCACCAATGACCTAAACACCAATGTTTCCACCAATTTTGCCATCAACGACAGAAACACCAATGACCAAAACCAAATGCATTGTGGGATAACATCAAGAACAACATACATGAAGAAAGCAAAAGGTCATTAAAAAGACAGGAAAGGAAGAAAAGACCAAAATGGATGTCAGAAGAGACTCTGAAACTTGCTCTTGAATGGAGAATAGCTAAAGCAAATGGAAGAAATGACAAGATAAAAGAGTTGAACAGAAGATTACAAAGAGTAGTTTGAGAAGACAAATTCTATTATTATAATGAAATGTGCAAAGACCTGGAGTTAGAAAACCAAAAGAGAAGAACATGTTCAGAATTTTTCAACATTCAAGCCCCAAGTTGCAATGCTGAAGGATTCTATGGGCAAAATATTCAATGATGCAGGAAGTATCATTGTAACAAAAAATAATTGGTCAATGTTCATCTATTTAAGGAGGTGGCATATGATCAACAACCAATGGTACCAATGGAAGAAGTCCAAGTTGCACTGAAGGAAATGGTGAAAAACAAGGCTCCAGGAATTGGTGGAATACCCCTTGAGACATTTCAAGAAATGCATATCATGCCAGAGGCACTTACTTATCTATTTCAAGAAATTTGGAAGACAGTTACCTGGCCAACTGATGGGAAGAGATCCATATTTGTACCCATTCCAAAGAAAGGTGATCCGAAAGAATGGGGAAATTATCAAACAATAAGATTAATATCACATACAAGTAAAATTTTGCTGAAGATAATTAAAAAAAAAAAAAAAAACAGTGTATTGATAGGGAACTTCCAGAAATACAACCTGGATTCAGAAGAAGACATGCAATGAGGGATATCATTGCTGAGGTCAGATGGATCTTGGCTGAAAGCAAAGAATACCAGAAGGAAGTTTCCTTGTCTTTTAATGACTATGCAAAATCACATGACTACGTGTATCATAACAAATTATGGATAACATTGAGAAGGATGGGAATTGTGGAACATTTAATTATGCTCATGAGGAATCTGTGCATAGACCAGGAGGCTGTTGTTTGAAAAGAACAAAGAGATACTGCATGGTTTAAAATTGGGAAGGGAGTGCATCAAGGTTGTATCCTTTCACCATACTTATTCAATCTGTATGCTGAGCAAATAATTCAAGAAGGCAGACTATATGAAGAAGAGCATGGCATCAGGACTGGAGGAAGGTTTAATAACCTGTGATATGCAGATGACACAATCTTGCTTGCTTAAAATGAAGATGACTTGAAGTACTTATTGATGAAAATTAAAGACTACAGTCTGCAATATGGATTACACCTCAACATAATGAAACATAAATCCTCACCACTGGACCAATAAGCAGCATCACAACAAATGGAAAAAAGATTGAAGTTTTCAAAGATTTTATATTACTTGGATCCACAATCAACACCCATGGAAGCAGCAGTCAAGAAATCCGATGTCATGTTGCACTGAGCCAATCTGCTGCAAAAGATCTCTTTAAGTACTGAAGAGCAAAGATGTCTCTTGGAAGACAAAAGTGTGTCTAACCCAAGCCATGGTATTTTTAATCACCTCATGTGCATGTGAAAGCTGAACAATGTATATGGAAGACCAAAGAAGAGTTGATGTTTTTAAGTTGTGACATTGGAGGAGAATACTGAAAGTACCATGGACTGCCAGAAAAGCTAACAAATCTGTCCTGGAAGAAGTGCAGCTGGAATCTCCTTGGAAGTGAGAATGCCCAGATTTCATCTCATCAGCTTTAGTTATATGGTCAGAAGAGACTGTTCCCTGGAGAAAGATATCTTGCTTGGTAAAGTGGAGAGTCAGTGAAAAAGGGGAAGGACTTCAATTAGAAGGATTGACACAGTGCCTGCAACAGTGGGTTCAGATATAGCAAGGATCATGAGGATGATGCACAACTGGGCAGTGTTTAGTTCTCTTGTACATAGGGTTGCTATGAGTTGGAGTCGACTTGACAGCACCTAACAAAACAAACAAAACAATAGACAATGAGTGAGTCACAATGAGGTAAAATCTTTTGTCCAAATACCCACATCCAGAAAGTGACAGAGCCAGAACTCAAGCCAGTGTGTCTCCAGAGCTGCACTCTTAATCTCTACTGCACATGGCCTACAGTACAGCCTTAACTGAGTTTTGGTAGCTGGTCTTTGATTCCATTCCTGGCCAGTGCAACTCATGCAAAACTATTACTTGCCTGTCAGTAGAGGCGTGCCTGTTGCTGTGATGCTAAACAGGTTTCACTGGAGCTTCTAGATTAAGACAGAGTAGGAAGAATGGTTTGGTGATCTACTTCTGAAAATCAGCCAATGAAAAACCTATGGATCACAATGGCCAAATCCACACCTACATGAGGATACCACACTACCAGGCAGCATTTCATTTCATGAGGTCTCTATGAGTTAGGGGCCACCTAGATGGCAGCTAACACCAACATTGTTTGGAGAAAATATGTACCAAGGTGCTCAAAGAAAAGGAGACCCATCAGCACAGGTAGGCCACTAAGGGCACATGTAAACTCAGGGCTATTGCCACCTGCAACAGTGTGGTTGAAGGAAAAAAAAAAAATTATGTCATGTGTAGCACTGACAACTTGGGGACTAAACATAGTTCCCAAGTTGAATCTGCAAGGTAGATTCAAGTCCATTTTCAGTGGTCCATTAGTAAACAAAGGTTTGGACAGAGGCCCAGAGAACTGGGTACCATTCTAGGATATTTACTCTTCATTTTCTGCATGCTGTTCAAGTGGCCAACCATGACTCTCTTGCTTTTCAAATTTGGTAAACTCAAGTCTGGATCCACCAAAATGGTTTGTCAAGCCATTCAGGTGGCTTGTGTGTTACTCTGATGCTGAAAACAGAGTCACCCATGGTGGACAGTTTTCAGCAGAGCTTCCAGACTAACACAGGCTAAGGGAGAAAGAACTCATAATATACTTCCAAAAATTAGCCAGTGAAAACCCTATGAATCACATAAAAAGGCACTCAAAATACAGTTGCTGCAACAATGGACTTGAGCATACCAATGATCGTGAAGATGGTGCAGGATAGTGCAGCACTTCTTTCTTTTGTTTGTGGGTCACCTTAAGTTGCAGCCAATTCAAGGACAATTAACAACAAAGCTGGGAAAATGGTGTCCCCTTTAGCCATTCTGCTTTTGATTCCCTTTTGAATATTTGTTCCCAAACTAGATTGTATCCTCAGGGACCCACTGTGGCTCAGTCCTGGGGTCATGATTTTGTCCTGGGAAGAATCCTAGGAAGATAAGGTAGTGTTCAAGTTGACCCAGAGTAGATCTGAATACCCCTATTTTAAAGTAGCCTTGATTTCTGGGTGCCCTCAATATGAAAGAAACCAGAACCTGACTGGATACCTTGGTGACAGTGATACTCATAGCCCTGAACTCAATCTGCACCTGGGCTTGCTAAGACCTATTCCGATCACAGGTGTAGGAGTAAGCAGAGTGTCCTTTCTGCTCTGATGAACTTAATGCTGGGATGCAGAGATCTACAAGAGGATGTCCTAGGGATGGACTCATGACATAGTGACCTAGAGAGGATTTGCTCACAAAATTTTAGCTTGACTCAGCTTCTCTGTGCAGGATAAATACTTGCTGAATAAATATTTGTTGGATCTTTGAGTAAATGAATGCATCAAAGTCTGCTAAGAAGTGTCTCTGTGGCAATGGGATATCTGCTCTTCTGACACATGATGATCTTCCTGTCTGTGGAGGACCCACTGTATAGCTCAGACTCAAAAGTAACTTGTGAGTTTTAATCTGTGTATCTATTGCTCAAGACTTTGGTGAGCCAGACTGTTTCTACTGTGTGGTTATCACTCATCCCTCATAGTTTCCTGGCAGCAGAATCCCAAATTGTAAGTGCAGTGCCAAGTAGTACCTGAGTGTCAGGGCTGTAGCACAGTCTTCTATGAGTATGGGGCCCCTGGAGTTATGCAGTAAGGTGCTCTACCTGTGAAAATTTAATCTATCAAGCACAATAACATATAAAGTGAAAATAACCTCTTGTCTTCTTTTTAGCTTTATAATCAACATCATCTGATTAGATGGAGACAAGAAAGATGTTGGTGGGAAATGCCTTTATTCTTTTAAAAATGTGATGGCAGTCTCAGCCACTCAGCCATATGTTTTAGGGGAGTAGTTCTTTTATACATACACTGTGTGTGGCCATGCTTGTGGAAATAGTGCCTATTTGTCTATCACTATATATGGTCCTCTTCAGGTGTGTGTGGGGAGTTTAAATTTTATTGCTTTTAATGAGTTTCAGCACAGGAAAGTGGAAGAAAAATGGATTTAACAAAAAGAACCCAAATCCCAGTAGAAACATTAAATTTATTAAGGTGAAATCCAGATAAACCTACTCCTCACCATCACCTGTCTTGTTATCCGGCATTTCACATTTACAACAATAGTAAAAAATCTGTCATTCGACTGTTTTGTACATTAATGATATATGTTTGATAGTGATGAATTCTGAGGTTCATGAGGTGAGAGTTAATGTTGGCTATTATAGTTAAAGTTATGTGTCACTTGGCTGGGCCATGATTTATCAGTGGTTTGGCAGTTACGTAATGATGTAATTTGGCAGCTATGTAATGATATAATTTGGCAGTTATGTAATGATATAATCATCCTCCATTTTGTGAAATGATGTGGTCAACTTCCATTTTCATATCATGTCAATTTTCACATAACAACCTGGTCTTTGGACTATGCCCATAAGTCAGGAGTGGGTGTAGTGTTAATTTATCTTAAATATAAAGACTTTTGTAGTTTAAAGAAGATAGTATTATATGTCTTGTTACCTAATTAGATGGAATAAACAACTCTATCAATGATTGTAAGGAGCTCTGGTGACATAGTGGCTAAAGCATTCAGCTGTTAACCAAAGGTTGGTGGTTTGAACCCATCATTGTCTCCATGGGAGATAGATGAAGCAGTCTGCTTCCATGAAGATTTACAGAATTGGAAACTGTATGGGGTAGTTCTATTCTGTCCTAAAGTGTTACTATAAGTTGGAATTGACTTGATGGTGGTGGGTTTGGTTTGGTTTGATTATCAGTGATTATGAAGTTTCTCATGTGAATGATCCATTAGAAAAAATTACTGAAATTGCGTGATTCCTTATTTTGATTAGATGAGAAATTGTTCAATTTCATACTTGAAGCTTGACTTTCATTTCCTAACAGATGATTGGAAGATTGCTGGCAGTAGAAAAAGCACCACAGTAATTCCCACTTGAGGAAAATCACTTACTCTGGGATGCACATCTTCCATTAGAGATGGATTTAGGGGGAGACCCTCGGGAAGGGTTTATCATGGTCCTTCCTGCTCTTGTTTGAGCAGCCTGCAGGGATTAGCTTGTGGTTGGGTCTGAGCCAGAGAGATAAATGACATAGCTCCTGTGTGCTCACATTCAGAGGGAACTCTTGCCAAAATGCAGCAAGGAAAGATTGTGTTAAAGAGAGCTAAAAACATCTTAATACAGCAGAACGATACAGTCTGCTCTATGGACTTTTCCCAGAATAAGAGCCAAGACACAGAAGATCATAGGAAACTCTGAGCGTTTCATATACAAGTGACATCTGCTAGGGAAAACCAAGCCCCTTAGAAACAATGGTAGATGAGTCGTCTTCTTCTTTTCAAGAGTAGTCTTTTTACTCCCAGTAATTCCAAAGATATAAATCCATAGAAGGGGGAGGGGCAAAAGCATTAAACTTTATTAAAGTGGTTCTCAAAATCCAGATTTTAAATTTTCCAAAGCATGAAAGCTTACAGTAAAGGTTGAGAATGTCAAATAAATGTGCATCTTGTCCTTTACACACTAAATAGGATTGTTCAACAGTAGATGATTTCAGAGAATGTAATCAATATAATGCTTTGACTGTGAAAGCTACACAGATACCTTTCAAAAACTTGCATCCCTGTATAATCCTGGTATTAGCTGGGCAACCCTTTTAACCTGTTCAGTTCTTAGAGGGACTGGTATCTTGGACAAGGTTGGGTTCTAAAGTCAACATTTATGGCAAAAACTAAGCACATTTAAAATTGTCCTTGAAAATCCCTTAAGTTGCCTATAAATTATCATATATAAGGTTATATATATATATATATATATACACACATACATATATATATGTGTATATATATATATATATATATGTATATATATAGCTCTTCTCATTAATGTGAGTATATAATGTACAATATTTCATAGAATACTGTCTTAATTTCCTAGTGCTGCTATAACACAAATACTACAAATGGATGGCTTTTAAAAACACAGATTTATTTTCTCATGGTTCTAGAGACTGGAAGTCCAAACCAGAGTCTCTGTACTGTCAAGTCCTTCCTTGTCCATAGCCCCAGACATTCCTGGGTTTCTTGGCTTGTAGACAATCCTCATATGGCATTTATCTTCCCTCAGGTGTGTCTGTGTATGTTCTAGTCTTTTTATAACTCAAAAAGAATTAGGTTTAGAATCCATAAGACAAAACCCTATTCTAAACAGGGCCACATCCATAAGTATAGGGGTTAGGATTGTAACACATATTTGGTGGGGATAATTCAATCCATAGTAAGTACACATGCAAAATATAATTTTATACTTGTTCTGTACTCTGTTCTGGTTACCTAGTGCCACTCTGACAAAAATACACCACAAATGGGATAGCCTTAACAAACAGGAGTTTATTCTCTTACAGTTTGGAGGCTTTAAGTCCAAGTTCAAAGTGCCAGGCTCTAGGGGCTGGGTGAAAGCCCCTCAACCTAGGGTCCAGATCTGCTTCCTGCTCCCGGCCCACTGGAGCTAGAGGTGTTTTTTTCACTCAGACAGCTATAGGCTGCTGAGGCTGCCAAGCCCAAGGTTGACAAGTAAAAAGGCACAGTCCCGATGTTACCAAATCACATGGCAGACCATTAATTCAAGTCCATTGTAAGTCCCAAGGTAGGCAGCACATGGCAGGCTGCTGAAAATTACACAGCTATATGCAAGGTCCAAGCATGCCATAAGCTAGAGACTATCCTCGAGGCTTCTGCTTATGTACAGGAAGCAGACCACATCCCAAAGGCAGCTACTCACCTGCTTGTTGTAGATCCCACCATGGAATTGATTGCCAGTCTCATCATGAGAAATAACTACCACCAGCTGCCCAGCCACTCAACCAGGCCCAGCCACGTTGACACACAAATATAGCTACCACAATAGTATTTTATTTTTTTATTGCATAAAATGGTTACACAGAGCATACCTAGTTGAATGTATGTAAGTTGCATGTGCATGTGATGTGGCTCTGTTTGTGCATGGAATTGTTTACAGCTCCCTCCTTTCCAATGCTTAAGTGGTTTCTAGATTCTTCTCAATGAACCTGGGAACCTGGCAGTCACAGCCTCAAAGGACATCCCCTTTGAAAGCGATAGCATCTTGTCTATACTTGGTGGTGAGTGAGGTGGGAAGCCTCAGAACAGATCCTGACACAGTGAGATTCTGACTCTGGGAGTTACTCTGGGGTGAATAGTGCCAATTACAATGTGCTGGTCTTGCCTGATCACTAACATGGGGCCTTGATTTGGATTCTGAGTTAACTGACAGGCTGGCTGTCTTTTGCTCTATTACTTTGAACTCAGCCCAATACCCTATACTTCTCTTCCTCCATGCAGACTAGACACTTTCCTGCTACTCCTGTCCTTCCAGCAGCCATCCCCTACCTGGCCCTAATGCTTAGTTCTCTTAGCCTGTTTCAGAACTGAGATGTGATAGATTGGGGGTATCATAGAGGAGAGAGCAACCCAGTCTGTCCAGGGGCCAGCAGACATATTTCTGCACTGAGGCCAAGTGCATTTGTATAGGGGTGACCTCTGTACCTTCCTCCCCCAACAGGAACAACAGTGAGATAGGACAGTAGCATTCTTCATTTTGAATATGTTTTTGAATGTTTTTATTGGGTGGAATGTAGATGGCAAAAGAATTGCTAAAATTATATAGATGAGAAAAACAGGCAAATAAATAAATTGCTGGGCTGGGGTTACACAAAAGCAGACAAATATGTCTCAAAAGATTTAGGAACTGTTGTCACACTAGATGCTAAGGTCACTGTCCTTTATGCCTCTGAATCGTAACATCTGTAGCTAAGGATAAGTCAATAGGTGTTTTAGCCACATTGTTTTCTGATAATTAAGTAACATGAATATATTTTCACAATCGCTTAAAATTAGCTCTCTTTTTAAACCTCAGTGAGATTCTAAGATAGTAACAGGGCCTACCTGGTATTGTCTATAAAATGAGTAATAGGGATTAGGCTTCATATTTTTCCTTTTTCTTTTGGTCAAAAGAGTCACCATTCAACAAACATATTTATAATGTGCTCCTGTGATAAGGAGAAACTGCTTACTTATCTATGAGTCTGATGACAGAAAATAGTATCAGAAAAAAGATAAGTACTACAATTCTTCAAACACACAGAAATGTAAGATAGAAATTATACTTCAATCTGCAGTCTAACAGGTTCTGTTTCTAATAGGACTGTATCCCCATTTCATCATAGAGTTGAGTCAGGTGTATGTGATTCTCTGGGAAAGTATGTTTTATGATCTTGTTGGAAAAAATGGTTTCACTGGGATCATCTTAAGCTAATAATCTCACATGTACCTCCTCTTAAATAGCCAGGACATTAACAGTCTAGTGTCAAGCCTAATACATTTTAAATACTTAAAACAAACACATGGAAACTGTGGGGAATGAGAGTAGACTTTCAGGAAACATTTAGTGCTCTTAGATACCAAGGGATCAATCTCAGTGAATTCAGTGGAAAGAAGCTTTATCTTTTGTGTCCTCTGCACATGGAGCTTTCATATTGTTCAATAGGAGGAGAATGTACATGAGAGGTGGAATCAGGCTGTTTATTTCAAACCTAGGCTCAGGGACATTTTACTGAGGCAGTCCTGGCACCTAGTCAGAGTGACAACATGAAGACATTGTCCCCTAGTGTACAACTCTACTGGTTGGTCCTTGTGTGGATGGGCTGACTGCATGATAGATATCTAGGCTACTCTTGCCTAGGCATTGCACAGAGGTCACTGTAGGAAGGAAGGACCTGTGTTAGAGTGGAAACCCAACTTCACCGTGTTGCAAAGGGGTGGGGAGCACAGCTGCCTGCTAGCAAACTATGTGAATAAGGTCTTTCTAAATATATGTGGGTGAGTGAATGAGTGAGTGTGTGGAAGTAGTTCTAGATCACTAATACTCTATTTTTTTTATTTTGTTGTTGTTGAGAATATACATAGCAAAACCATACATCAATTCAACAGTTTCTACATGTACAATTTAGTGACATTGATTATATTCTTTTAGTTGTGCAGCCATTTTCAACCCTCTTTTCTGAGTTTTTCCTCTTCGTTTAACATAAACTCACTGTCCCTCAGGTTCCTATCTAATCTTTCAAGTTGCTCTTGTCAATTTGATCCCATATAGATAGTTCTTATAAGAGCATAATGCTCAAGACAGAGATTTTTTTAAGTTAAGCTAAACTTTTATTCAGTTTTAAGAGGACTTCAGGGGATATTTTTGGTTTAAGTTTTAAAGATTATCTCAGGGCAGTAGTTTCAATGGTTTATCCAGGCTCCCTGGGTCCACGGAGTCTGGATTCCATGAGAATTTGAAATTCTGTTCTACACTTTCCCTCTTTTGATGAGGATTCTTCTATATAATCTTTGATCAAAATGTTCAGTAACGGTAGCTGGGTACAATCCAGTTCTGGTCTCAAGCAAAGAAGGCAGTTGCTCATGGGAGCAATTAGCCACACATTCCATATCCTGGCTATACCTTACTCTCCTTCTTCCTCTGTTGTTCCAGGTAAATAGAGACCACTTGTTGTGTCTGGGATAGCTGCTTGTAAGCTTTTAAGACTCCTAGCACTATGAAATGAATAAATACATTATTAGCCCAATGAACTGGGATATTCCATGAAACCATGACTCTAAAACCTCCAAACCAAGGAACCAAATCCCATGAGGTGTTTGGTTTTATAGAAGCAGGCTCAGCAGCTATGCTTCTTTTTTTTTTTTTTTTTCTGTCATTGTAAATATATCACACAACTTTTGCCAATTCAACTTTTTACAGATGTACAATTTATTTACAGTAATCACAATAGACTGTGCAACATTACCCTTAATGTGATTTTTCCTTCATCATTAACTTCTCTTTTTCCCCTCCTTCTTCTTCCTGGTAACCACTAATAAACTTTATATAAATTTGCCTTTTTCGGTCTTCTTATATAAGTGAGGCCATACAATATTTGTCCTTTTGTGATTGGCTTATTTTGCTCAGAATAATATCTTCAAGCTCCAACCCTAACTGTAGCATGTATCAAGACTATTTCTCCCACTTGCTGAGTAGTATTCCACTGTATGTATGTACCACATTTTTTTTAAATCCATTCGTTTGCTGATGGACATTTAGGTTGTTTCCACTTTTTGGCTAGTGTGAATAGTGCTGCAGTGAACATTGGTGTACAAGTCTCTTTTCGAGTCTCTGCTTTCAAGTCTTTTATGTATATATCTAGGAGTGGAATTGCTGGGTCATATGATAGTTCTATTTTCAGTTTTTTCAGGAACCTCAACACTGCTTTCCATGATGGCTGTACTATTTTGAATTTCCACCAGCAATAGATATGAGTTCCAATTTCCACACATCTTCACCGACATTTGTTATTTTGTTTTTATTTTAATCATCCTTGTAGGAGTATAAGGGTATCACATTGTGGTTTTGACTTGCATCTCTCTGATGGCTAATGATGCTAACTTTTCATATGTTTGATGGCCATTCGAATGTCCTCTTTAGTGAATTATCTGTTCTAGTCCTTTGCCCATTTTATTATTGGGTTGTCCTTTTGTTGCTAAGTTGTCAAAGTTACACACAGCACACACACACACACACACACACATGTTATTAGATTCTTGTTGGATGGATGGTTTCCAAAGATGTTCTCCTAGTTGGTGGCTTGCCTTTTCACTATTTTAGTAAAGTTTTTAGATGAGTAAGTTTTAATTTTTGTAAGGTCCCATTTATTTTGTCATTTGCTGTTTGTGTTTTTGTTATCATATTAGAATCCATTGTTGAAAGGTAGGACTGTGTTGTCCCTGTTTGTTCTTCTAGTTTGCACATATAAGTCCTTAATCCATTTTGACTTTGTTTTTGTGCATGGTATGAGAGGCATGGATTCTGTTCAGTTTTTCTGCATGTGGAAATCCAATTTTCCCAGGACCATTTATTGAATTTTTTGCCCCCCATCAAATGGACTTAGTACCCTTGTTAAAAACCAGTTGACCATAGATGTGTGGGTTTATTTCTGGACTCTCAATTCTATTCCATTGGTCTATGTGTCCATTGTTATGTGAGTATGAGGATGTTTTGATTACTGTAGCTTTGTAGTATGTTTTCAAATCAGAAAGTGTGAGTCCTCCTACTCTGTTCTTTTCTTTCAGTATTGTTTTAGTTATTCAAGGCCTCTTGCCTTTCCAAATAAAAATTAGGATTGAATTTTCTATTTCTGTAAAGAAAGCTATTAGACTTTTGACCAGAATTGCATTGTATCTATAGATTACTTTGGGTAGTATTGACATCTTAACAATCTTTAGTCTTCTAATCCATAAATATCTTTCCATTTATTTAACTCTTCTTTAATCTCTTTCAGGACCTCTGGTAGCATGATGCCTAAGACATCTGACTGCTAACCAGAAGGTTGGTGGTTCAAACCCACCAGCAAGACTGGGCAATCTACTTCCATAAAGACTTAACTGCCTCGGAAACTCAGTGGGGGGTCTCTATGCATTGGAATTGACTTGATGGCAATGGGATTGGTTTGGTTTTGGTCAATCTCTTTAGGCAATGTTTCAAAGTTTTTACCAAATAAGCCCTTCACATCTCTGACAAATTTAAAAAAAAAAAGAAAACAAAACTTTTCTTGTTTTTTTACAGTAGTGGTCTCATACAGTATTTATCATTTTGTGATTGACTCTGTTAGTGTAGTGCCTAAGGCACTTGACTGCTAACCAGAAGGCTGGTGGTTCAAACCCTCCAGCTACTCCTCGGAAGGAAGATGGGGCAATCTATTTCTATAGTGATTCTGCCTCGGAAGCCCAAGGAGGGGTCGCTATGAGTTGGGTCCGACTCAACAGCACATAACAACAACACAACAATTTCACTCAGCATAATGGTCCTCTAAATTCATCCATGCTATGAAGTGTTTTGCAGATTCATCATTATTCTTTATCATTGCATAGTATTCCATTAGTTGGCAAAGATTTCATTTTACTTGGATCCAAAGTCAACACCCATGGAAGCAGCAGTCAAGAAATCAGATGATGTTTTGCACTGGGCAAATCTGCAAAAGACCTCTTTAAAGAGTTGAAAAGCAAATATGTCACTTTGAAGACTAAGGTGCACCTAACCCAAGCTATGGCATTTTCAATTGCCTCATATGCATGTGAAAGGTGAACAATGAATAAGGAAGACGGAAAAATAATTGATGCCTTTGAATTGTGGTGTTGGTAAAGAATACTGGTAGCATAGTGGCTAAAGCACTTGACTGCTAACAAGAAGGCTGGCGGTTCAAACCCACCAGCCACTTCTCGGAAGGAAGGTTGGGCAATCCTACTTCCGTAGTGATACTGCCTCGGAAACCCAAGGAGGGGTCGCTATGAGTCGGGGCCGACTCGACGGCACATAACAACAACAACAACAAAGAATACTGAAAATACCATGGGCTGCCAGAAGAATGAACACATCTCTCCTGGAAGAAGTGCAGCTGGAATGCTTCTTAGAGGTAAGAATGACCAGACTTTATCTCACCTACTTTGGTCATGTGGTAAGAAGGGACCACTCCCAGGAGAAGGCTATCACGCTTGGTATAGCAGAGGGTCAGAGAAAAAGGGGCAGGTCCTCAATGAGATAGATTGACAAAGTGGCTGCAACAATGGGCTAAAGCATAGCAAAGATTGTTAGGATGGCACAGGACTGGGCAGTGTTTTGTTCTGTTGTATATAAGGTTGCTATGAGTCAGAACTGACTCGATGGCACCTAATGACAACAATATTCCATTGTGTTTATCCATATATTGTTTAAATATTCCATAGATTTTTATCCATTCATCTGTTGGTGGTCATGTAGATTTTTCCATCTTTTTGCTGTTGTGAATAATGTTGAAATGAACATGAATGTGCATATATCTCTTCATGTCATAGCTCTTATTTCCATAAGGTATATATCTAGCAGTGGGATTGCTGGATAGCATATCTCTATTTCCAGCTTCTTAAGGAAGCACCATACTGTTTCCCACAGTGCTTATACCATTTCACAGTCCTACCAGCAGTGTATGAGGCTTCCAGTCTCCCCACACTGTCACCAGAATTCGTTGTTTTCTATTTTTTTGAACTTTGATATTAATTCTGGGGTGAGATAATACCCCACTGTTGTTTTGGTTTACATATCCCTATGACCATTATCTGAGCATACCTTTATGTGTTTGTTAGCCACTTGGATGTTATCTTTGGTGAAGTGTTCATTCATGTCCTGTGCTCATTTTTAAATTGGGTTATCGTTTTGTTGTTGAGGTGTTGAAGTTTTTATAAAATTTGGAGATTCATTCCTTGTCGAATATGTCATTGCCAAATTATTTTTACTCTTTTGGTGACATTTTTGATGCACATAAATGGTCAATTTTTTGGAGGTCCCAGTTATATAATTTGTCTTCTACTATTAGTGTGTGTTGTAGTTATGTTAGTAAGTGAATTTATGCCATGTATTAGGGCCCTTAAGTTTGCCCCTATTTTTTCCTTTGATGATTTTTATGGTTTTAGGCTTTTACATTTAGGTCTTTGATCCATCTTCAGTTAGTTTTTGTATATGGTGAGAGATATGGATCCTGTTTCATTTTTCTGCAAATGGGTATTCAATTTTGCTAGCACCATTTGTTAAAGAGACAGTCTCATCACCATTTAATGGGTTTCAGCCCTTTGTCAATTATCTGTAGGTGGATGGGTTGATTTCCAGGTTCTCAGTTCTGTTTCACTGGTCTATATGTCTGTCATGGGTAGCAATGCCAAGCTCTTTTGACTATTGTGGCTGTATAGCAGGTTTTGAGATTGAGGAATGTGAGGCCTCCTACTTTTTTCTTCTTCTTTAGAACTGCTGTACTTTTCCAGGGCCTCTTTCCTTTCCATATAGGGTTGGTGATTATATTTTCCATCTCTGTAAATAATGATGATGGTGTCTGAATTGAGATAACATTATATATGTAGATTTCTTTGGGTAGTATTATTATTTCTACAATGCTAAGTCTTCCTGTCCATGAGAATTGTATAGTTTTCCATTTATATAGGTCTTATTTGATTTCTTTCTTTCTTTTCAGTTCACATACATTTGGTTTCACTCCTCAATTACCATCCCCAACCCTAACCCACTCTCATTTACTTATATTAGTGTTTTGTAGTTTTATTTGAATAGGTCTTTTGTGTCTCTAGTTAGATTTATTCCTAAGTACTTCATCTTTTGGGTGACTACTATAAATAGTATTGTTTTCCTGATTTCCTTTTCAGAGTTCTGTTTGTTAGTATAGAGAGATCCAACTGATTTTATATGTTGACCTTGTAACGTACTACTTTGGTGAATCCTTCAATTAGTTTCAGTAGTTTTCTTTCTTTCTTTCTTTCTTTTTTTTTTAATTGGGATTTGGGTAGAAATTTACAGAGCAAATTCACTTTCCATACAACAATTCACATACACATTGTCTCATCACATTGACTACAATTTACCCCAATGCAACGGCTCCCCTCCGACTTCCTCCTGATAGTTACCTCTTTCCTGCATCTATCCCTGCCTGCACTCCTGCCCCCTGAGCTGTCTTCCTATGCATAAACAGCCCTTCTTTCTCCCATGATTGATCTCTCCAAGGAGTGTATCTACCTCAGGTAAAAGTTCAACTCATATGCCTCTCTTTTGTTTAGCTGGAAACCACAGGTGTGGGTTCAATTCCAGACCTGAAGGGTAGCTAGGGGCCATAGTCTCAGTGGTTCCACCAGGCTCTATCAGACCAGCAAATCTGGTCCCTCCTTTATTCCTCCCAAATGATTTTGAATTTTGTTCCACATTGTTCTCCCTCTCTAACCAGGATCTCCTACATAGATCCCCCTCTGAGTGGTTGACAGTGATAACCAGGCACCATCTAGTTCTTCTGGTCTCATAGTCATATAGGCTATGGATCACATAGTATATCAGTCGTTAGGACTAATTGTTTCCAAGAATCTTTGGTTTTCTTCATTCTTCTTTGCTCTGGATGAGGAGAGACCCATCATTGCATCTGGATGGCTGCTTGCAAGCTTTTAAGATCCCAGTCACTATTTGCCAAAGTAGGAGGTGGGATGTTTTGTGTAGTATGTTATGCCATTTGAGCTTGATGTCCCCTGTGACTATGGTCCCGAGCTCACCAGTCCATCTACTCGGTCACTCTGAGTAGCTGGTATGACCAAAAAATGACTACAACCTTTTGTCCCTTGTCAGCTCTACTATACACCTGGGAATTCTTACAGATCATACAAGTACACTTATAGGACCATTGTCTCCCAACCCTATACATGGTCTTGGGTACACTCCCCATTTTATAGACATACCTAATAGTTCAGCCTGTCCACCCAAGTTTCGGTAGTTTTCTCATTGAGTTTCTATGATTGTCTGTGTACAGGATTATGTCATCTCTAAGTAGAAATAGTTTTACTTCTTTGCCTATTTTGATGTGTTTTATTTCCCTTTCTTGCCTTATTGCCCTAGCTAGGACTTACAATAAAATATTGAATAAGATTGGTGATGAAGAACATCCTTGTCTGGTACTCATTTTCAAGGGGAATTTTTCAGTCTCTCTCTATTGAAAATAATGTCAGAGGTTGTTTTTGTATTTTGTTGTTGTCAGGTGCCATTAAGTTAGTTCCAATTCATAGTGACCCATGTAAAACAGAATGAAACACTTCCCAATCTTGCTCAAGCCTTACAATTGTTCCACTTTTGAGGACATCACAGCCACTGTGTCAAAACATCTTGTTGAGAGTTTTCCCCTTTTGTACTGACCCTCTACTTTTGTGGTTATGTCCTTAACTATGTTGAAAATTTCCCTTCTGTGGTAGTTAAGGTTGTATGCCAACTTGGCTGGGCCTGATTTTGAGTGGCTTAGCATCTGGATGTATTTATTCCTCATGATGAGATTTTAATGTGGTGTAATCACCTCCTCCATGGTGGAATCTGTTGTGAGCAGTTAATCGGTTGAAGGGGAGCTGCCTTCTGGGTGTGGCCTGATTCCAGCATATCTGGAAGGGATCATGCATTTGGCTTGTGATTCATCATCTCCAGTTCTGGGACTTGAGCCAGAGGCCTACTATGTTGCCTGATGATCTTAGATTCATCAACCTCAGCAGCCAGCAGCTGCTTGAGTCAGGAGAAGCCTGATCCCTTCCAGATATGCTGGAATCAGGCCACACCCAGAAGGCAGCTCCCCTTCAACCGATTAACTGCTCACACCACATTAAATCTCATCATGAGGAATAAATACCACTTGGTTATAATGTTTTACTTTTTCAGTGTTGCTGGAGTCTATTGGCTGGTACTTTTTTGAGAATTTTTGTGCCAATGTTCATGAGGGATATTGGTCTATAATTTTCTTTTTTCGTGATGCTTTTGCCTGTTATTGGTCTTAGAGTTATGCTTACTTCATAGAATGAGTTTGTTAATATTCCATCCTTTTCAATGTTCTGGAATAGTTTGAGGAGTATTTGTGTCATCTTTTTTAATGTTTGGTAGAATTTACCAGTGAAGCTATGTAGACCATGTTCTTTATCTCTTGTTTTTTTGTTTTTTTAAATGACCAGTTTAATTTCTTTTTTTTTTATCATGGGTCTGTTCAAAATTTCTCTCTCAGATAATGTTAGTTTGGTAGGTAATGTGTTTCTAGAAATTTATCTGTCCTAGCTTTTCAAATTTGTTGGTGTATAGTTCTTTAGAGTATTCTGTTATTATCTTTTTTATTTTAGCAGGTTCTGTTGTGACATCACCTATTTAATTTCTTATTTGATTAATTTGCATCTTCTTTTCCTCTGTTAAATTTGCAAGTTGTTTCTCAATTTCATGAATCTTTTCAAAGAACCAACTTCTCTTTTTGTTGATCCTTTCCACTGTTTTCTCCATTTCTTTTTGTTGGAAATTTTGGGTTAAGGTGATGATGTTGGTTCTTTCTTCTTTTTGGATGTGTGCATTTATTGCTATAAATTGTCCTGTGATCAATTATTTTGCTGTGTTCCAAAGATTTTGGTATGCTTTGTTTTCATTCTTGTTTGATTAAGGAATTTTTTTTTTTTTTTTTTACTTCATTTCTTCTGTTCAAAACTCAACTCACTGCCATAGAGTCGGAACCAACTCATAGTGACTCCTCCTTGGGTTTCTGAGGCAGTATCACTGCAGAAGTAGATTGCCCAGTCTTCCTTCCGAGGATCAGCTGATGGGTTTGAATCACCAGCCTTCTTGTTAGCTGTCAAATGCCTTAGGCACTATGTCACCAGAGCTCCTTTTCTTCTATGAGCCAGTAGTTTTTAAGCAAGGTGTTATTCATTCTATTTTTTTTTCCTTGATCTTCCTGTTTTTGATTTCTAGTTTTATAGCATCATGATCTGAGAAAATATTTTGCAGTATTTCAATGCTTTTGAATTTTTTAAGACTTGTTTTGGGAGCTCTCGTAGCATAGTACCTAAGGCACTTGACTGCTAACCAGAAGGCTGGCTGTTCAAACCCACCAGCCACTCCTCGGAAGGAAGGTTGGGCAATCTACTTCCATAGTGATACCACCTCAGAAACCCAAGGAGGGGTCACTGGGAGTCAGGTCCAACTCAATGGCACATAACAACAACCACAACAACAAGATTTGTTTTGTGGCCTAACATATGGTCTATTTGGAGACTGTTCCATGTGCACTGGAAAAGAATGTTTTTTTTGTGCTATGTCAAACTGTACGTTCTGTATACATGTGTGAGGTCATGTTGGTTGATTGTGTTGTTTTGTCCTTCTGTGTCTTTGTTAAGGTTCTTTCTAGTTGTTCTGTCAAAGGAATGCATCACAAGTGGTATATTAAAGTCTTCTACTATTATTGTGGAGTTGTCTATTTCTCATTTCAATCTTTTAAAATTTGATTTATGCATTTTAAGGCTCTTTCACCACCTGAGTAGATATTCATTATCATTGTGTCTTGTTGTTGCATTGATCCTTTAATTGTTATATAATGTCTTTATTTGTTTCCTTACCTGTTTTTTCCTTTAAAGTTTATTTTATCAGAAATTAATATTGCTACTCATGCTCTTTTTTGATTGCCATTTGCTTGATATGTTTTTTTCCAATCTTTGATTTTAGACTATTACCTTTGTATCTAAGGTGTGTCTCTTTGACAGCATATTGGGAAGCCATGTTTTATTATCCATCATGGTACTTTCTGTCTCTTGACTGGTACATTTAATCCATTTACATTCATTTAAATTATTGATAGGTATGATTTTATTGCTCTCATTTTGCTGTGCATTTTTGTGTGTGGTGCTTCTTATTTCTTTGTTCCATATAATTTTCTGTGCTTAGTTCATTCTGTTTATGGATTTTCTTATTTCTTTGTTGTTTTTGTTTTAGTGTTTGCTAAAACTTTATGATAATCCTCCTTTTTATTTGAGTGAGAAGGTTTATTAATTTTCTTTGAGATTATCTTGTAATTTAAATAGTTTGTTCTGTCTTCAAATTGCCTTGACTTCCTGTCTATTTGGAACAGTAGCTACACTTTTCCCTCTTTTTGTTTTGTGATTGTCCTTATTTACAAATTGATGTCTCTGGTTCCCTAATTTCAATATTGTGGGCTTATTTTAATTTATGTACTTCTATATCTGGGTTGATTTCTGGGTGATATTGTCATGTGTGTTAATCTGAGGTTGTGGTCTGCCATTGTTGGTCCTCTGTCCAAAGGTGTCACTTTAGCATCTCTTGTAATATTGGTCTGATTTTTAAAAATTTTCTTAATTTCTCTTTATCTAAAAGTTCCTAATTTTGCCATCATATTTGAGGGACAGTTTTGCTTGATATATAATTCTTGATTGGCAGGTTTTTTTTTTTTTTTTTTTTTTTTTACTTTCAGTGTTTTATAGATGTCATTCTATTGCCTTTTTGCATCCAGTTTCTGGCAAGAAATCAGAGCTTAGTCTTACTGGTTCTCCTTTGTAGGCAACTTTTTGTTTTCCCTGAGCTTATTTCAGTATTCTTTCTTTTTCTTTTTTTGCTTTTTAGAGTTCAGTTGAGATAAGTCTTAGTGACCTTCTTTTGGAGTGTATCATGTTTGTTCGACATTGATTGAGCTTCTTGAATGCCTATCTTCTTGTCTTTCATGATATTAGGGAAGTTTTCTTCCAACAAATCTTTGACAGTTTTCTCAGTGTTCTTTTTTTTTTCTTTTCTTTTTTTTTTTTTTTTTAATCTCTTCCTTTTCTGGAATTTTGGTCTCACATAAATCTTTGGAGCAGTTGGAGCTGGCCCAGCAGTTGGTTGCCTTTTCTCTCTGTCATCTTTGCTGGCTCCTTCTTCTTTGCCCATCTTTTTAAGGGTTGTTCCTTGGGATTCTGTCCCCAGTCACCTTTTATTTTCACTCTACCTGCCTATTGTGGTAGGTAGAATAATGGCCCCCAAAGATCTTCATGTCCTAATTCCTCCCAGTGGAAGGGCAGCTGCACACATGATATCTGCTCCCAGAAAGAGTTCCCCCAGTCCAGAAGATGGCTGGGGCATGGTACCTGCTCTGGGATGGAGTTCATGCTGATCTAGAAGGTGAATGAGTGTGGAGTATGGCTGCACCTCTGGTCACCAGAAGCAAGTGTGGAATAAAGGGAAGATTACACCTTTCCAATCTCCAGCTACCATTGTGGATGCCTGTGCAGTCCTGTATTATCAGGTCGTTTCCCTGATCATAATGCTGCTTGCAAAAATTCAAAATGATTGTGCTGTTTTTTAGGCTAATTGACAATTTACAGCTCCATTTGTCTCTTCACTTGCTGTTTTCATTGAGTGTCTTTTTCTAGTCGGTATTTGATCCACTTCTTTATTCTTTCTTTTGAAACTCCAGGTTCCAGGATTATCATGTGTATCTGTTTGATATGGTTTCTCATTTTTGTTGTAGAGGTCTGGGTAGAGGTCTGCCTAGTCTACCATAGTACCAGAGTCCAAGATCTTTCTTTTTATGTATAGCTTCAAATTACTTTACTTCAAATTGACTTTTAAAAAGAAATATTTCCTGTTCCCTTTCATCTACAGAACTTCCATTAGTACTTTTTGTAGGGCTGCTGTGGTGGATATAAACTCTTTCAGCTTCTGGTTGCCTGGGTATATTCTAATTTCACTCTCATTTTTATATATACCACTGGGTATATTATTCTTGCTTGACATTTTTTTTAAACTAATAGCCTTTTGTTAATTGCAAACTCAGACAACACTTTTCAGCCTATGTCTTCTTGGACCTGTTTGTGGCATGTGGTCCTGTTGACTGCTTTGGGAACACATTATTCTTCACTTGCATCTATAAACCCTTCTGCCCAGGGCTTCCTGCTGCTTCTTTGCCTCTTCATGTCTGTCATCTTTGCTGGCTCCTTCTTTGCCCATCTTTTTTAAGGGTTGTTCCTTGGGATTCTGTCCCCAGCCACCTTTTATTTTCATTCTAACTGCCTATTGTGCTGGGTAGAATAATGGCCCCCAAATATGTGCATGTTCTAATTCCTGGAACCTGAAACTATAGTAAATTACATTGCAAAAGGGAATATGCAGATACAGTTAAAGTTATGGAACTTAACATGGAACAAGTTATCTTGGATTATTCATGCGGGCCCAACCTAATCACATGGACCCTCAAAGTGGACATTTTTTTCCACTTGATGAGGTAGAAAAGGAAATCCAAGAGATTTCAATGTGTGAGAAGGACTCAACATGCTGTGCTTGGCTCTCAAGATGGAGGCCATAAGCCAGGATACGTGAGTAGCCCTAAAATGCCAGCTGATGACCATGAAAAAGATGGAAACCTCAGTCCTATAACCATAAGGAAATGATGTGTGCCAAAGACATGAATGAGGCTAGAAGTAGATTCATCTCCAGAGCCTCCAAAAGGGAACCCAGTCTTGCCAACACCTTGATTTCAGCCCTATGGGACTCTAAGCAGAGGGCTCATTGAGCTACACTGTGCTAGAGTTCTGAACCAAAGAACTGTGACCTAACAAATGTGTGTTGTTTTAAGTTGCTGAGTTTGTGGTAATTTTTTTGCAGGAAATGTATGGACTCATCTCGAGTGGTCTTATCCACTCTCACAGCATCAATTAGCTATGCTAACAACTGTGAGCCCTGTCTCTCTCCCTCTCTGAACATATACATGTACACTTTCCGTTGGGTTGCTCCACTTGGACATCTTAAAGGTGCTTCAAACATACATGTTAGAAAGTTAACTACTTTTCTTTCTTAGGAAATCTGTTTATTTTGAAGTTGTTCTTCACTGTCTATTGAGCAAGCAAGAAATCTAGTGTCAGACTTGATTCTTTTCTCTCTGCTTTACTCTTTGTGTAATTCTTACCTCCTTTGTTGAAATATTATCACCTCAAGGAGGCCTCTTCTGGACATCCTACTTAACATAGCAACCTTCTCCCAATACATGTATTCTCCTTTTCCACTCAGCATCTGACATATTATATATTTAATTACTTTGCATATTATCTTTCACCCCTTGAAATTTAAGTTCCATGTCTATTTTATTTAATCATTCATTCACTTTAACAAGGACTTACATAATAGTTACCAAATGTCAGGTACTTTACAAATACACACTCATTTAACACATTTATTTTTTTTTTCAGTGCTGCATCTCTAGTTTCTACAATAGCAATAGTGCCTAGCAGATAGTAGTTGTTCAATAAATAGTTGTTGAATGAATGAATGGATCCAACCTACCACTCAATCCTGTCAATTATGGTTTCTTTTATGTCAACTGCAGTGTGACGAAGGAGCTCTGGTGGCATAGTGGAAAAAGCATTTGGCTGCTAACCAGGAGGTCAACAGTTCAAATCCACCAGCCACTCTGTGGAAGGAAGATGGAACATTCTACTTCCATAAAGATTAACAGCCTCAGAAACCCAATGAGGGTCACTGTGAGTCAGAATTGACTCAATGGCAGTGAGGTTTTTTTCCCCCTTTTGCATGTGATAGATCTCTTTCATATTGCCTTTATAACTCTTACCAAACGATTGGGTGGGATTATGCAAATTGGGTGCATTGCACCCTTGTGAGAGTGGGGCCAAGCAAGTCCCCCTACTGAGGAGATTATTTAGTTTTGCTATCCACTAGGCTTAAAAGAAGGAGCTCTGGTGGTGTAGTAGAAGCATTTAGCTGCTAACCAAAAGGTCAGTGATTTGAACCCACTAACCACTCTGCAGAAGAAAGATGAGGCAGTCTGTTTCTGTAATGACTTATAGCCTTAGAAACCCAGTGGGTTTTCTATGAATTGGAATTGACCCAATGACAGTGAGTTTGTTTTTGGTGAGGCTTAAAAGAGAGCCAATCTCAGAGCAGAAGTAGGACCTCAGTCTTCCCTCACCTGTGTTTTCTTGCTTCTGTGGCCCTGAATCTTCTCTTTAACTCAAAAATGATTGTCTGAAGGATACCCTACACTAATATTGCCTCACTAACATAAAAAAGAAAACTCTATTCCCACATGAGATTACATCCACAGACAAAAAGGTTAAGATTCCAACACATATTTTGGGGGGACAGAATGTAATCCATAAGTGGGTAAAATCCAGATTCCATCAAAGACTGGTAAGGATCTTCTCAAGGTGTCCTTATGTCTCATCTCACCACTCTTCCTCTACTCTCTCCTTCCTTACATGTTCATTGCTCATTTTCAGTCATCTTGAATGCTTGATTTCCCAAATAGTCCTGTTCTCCCTTTGCTTCCAGGCCTGTGCATATGTGTCCCTCACTCCTGCAACACTGCTGCTTGCTACCTGCTCCTTCCCTGTCTGTGCTTCATATTTCATCTTAGTTGCTCCCTTCTCCACAAAGTCTGCCTGTCCTCCTGCTCCCTATCAAGAATGTGCCTCACTTTATGCCCTTCCATCTTGGCATTTCTCCTGCACCTCTCTGCATATTGCAAACACCTCCTTACCTGCCCAATTCCCTCACTAGGTCACAAGCTTTTGGGGTCAGTGGCAGGAGAGCAATTCTTGTCAGTACCCAGCACTTCAGCTGTCCCTTAGCAGGCTCAGCCAGCCCTATCAAGTGGGTAAATTGGTTCCTATGGTCGGGAGAGTTGGGCCAGTTGATCTCAGGAGCCAGTGGGCACTTGCTCTGCCAGTATTGATATGCAAGCACAATTATATGTGTAAATGCATTTTTGCCATTCTGCCTTAGGATCTGATTTTTGAAAATTAGATTTTAAATGTCCTATCTTCTTCACTTATGTGTTATGCTTCCAGACATTTTAGACATAATTAAAAATGAAAGACATAGAAAATTGGACTCATTTCATTTACTCTACTAGAAATCCATGTTAGATACTCTTAAATTCTTCTGTATCTTTTGTTCTTAAGTATGTGTTTGAGAGGGAGGATGGATGGAAGGAAGGGAGGAGCACAATCACTTAGGCCAGTGAAGAGTCTGTGTGTCAGTGCACCTTGTTTTGATATATGCTGTTTTCACATTAGTATCATCCCAAACACAGTTTCTAATGTAAAAAGGAAAATGAAATTCTTCCTCAACACTTGCTGTGTTATGTTCTCAATTGAAAGAATGGGACATGGCCAGCTTGAGCTGGGAGTCTCTGGAGAGTTACAACATTCTTTTACTCTCTTCCCTACATGTTCCTTCTAGCTCCACCATGTCCATTGCATATGGCAAGAAAAGAACAGAATAAGATATGGGTATTAGCAGGTGGGGGAGCTCTGGTAGCATAGTGCCTAAGGCACTTGACTGCTAACCAGAAGGCTGGCGGTTCAAACCCACCAGCCACTCCTCGGAAGGAAGGTTGGGCAATCCTACTTCTGTAGTGATACTGCCTCGGAAACCCAAGGAGGGGTCGCTATGAGTCGGGGCTGACTCGACGGCAAATAACAACAACAACAACATTAGCAGGTGGATAGGGTAACACCTGCACTCATAGGCACCCCTGTGAACAGATGGGAAAGTTACCTGCCTTCTACCCTGAGTCACTGTTCTGCGGTTAGGATTTGCCACAGTAACCTCCGCATCTTGTATCTTGTATATATTCCTACAATGAGCTGTTCTGCAGCCTAAGGTAGGTTTCAGTGTTCAACATCCAGGAGTTGTTGACAGTGCTCACTAAGAAGCTTGAACTCAGCAGGCACTAGTGGTCCCTTATTTCTCCTGACACAATGTACTCAGTTTCCTCCTGCACTTTCCCCAGGGATGCCCATATGCACACTGCCTGTACTCATAACCAAGATGACTTCCCACATGCTGTTCCTGCTTTACACATCCATTGAAAGATTCAGCAGTTGGGCACAGTAAAGTACAATCAGCGATACTTTGTGATAGAGTTAACGCATGAACCAACAAATACTAAGGAGAACACCCTATAGGGCATGCCCTCATGTGATTTGAATTCTAATGGGAGAGTGAGAAAAAAGCATACAAACATAGAAATGGACCCATAAATAAAATAATTACAAATTGTTATAAGGACAATGGGTGAAACAGTCAAGGATGAAATATAGCAAATAATCAGGTGGGTGTGGCAATCAGTAGCTTTGGAAGTGAGGATCCTGTCTAAGGAGGTTCCACTATGCAGCTAGCCAGGGAGGAGCATTCCAGGCAGAGAAGGGGAAGAGCTCAGTGTAGTAAAGATAAGGAACAAGACCAGCATTTGAGGAGACAGTAGAGAGATGCTGATGAGGTCAGCAAGACCCCCTATGCAGAGCTGAGGGCCTGGGGGACTCCAAGGGCAGTGAGAAGCCAGCACAGAATGTTAAGCAGCCTTTTGCAGATCTTGCAGAAGGATAGGAGTTTCAGTCCCCTCTTTATCAGGCATCTTGCTGAATGGGACCTGAGCAGACACCACTGAGAGTTCCCTTCAGAGTCCTGCACTCACTCTTCACCTCCTCCCAGTTTTGCTACATGGAAACAGAAAATAAACCAGGTTTCACATCCAGAAGTGCCTGTAGTGGATCCCTCAGAGGCACAGACAGGGTGGGGCTCTCAGCCTTCAACACCCCTTGTGCTGCACCCAACATGGCCTCTTTAGCTGATACTTCTCCCAGTAAGATACATTTTTGTAAGGTGTGAGGTGTGTCTCACTACATATTACTGCCTGGGATTGTGGAAATCAAGGATTATGTTCCTTGTTGCCTGTGCTGATAAAGTTGAAACACAGCTATTTCATATTGTGTTCATAGCTGGTAAAGATTGTCTTGGTGTGTGTGTGTGTGTGTGTATTTAAGTGTATATACACACACACACACACACACATATATATTTTTTTCCAACATATGGAGGAATTTTCCCTCCCCTCCCTCTTATCCCTGGTAACCAACAAATAAAGTTTCCTTCCATGTATAAACCTTTCCTTGACTTTTTACAACAATAGACTAATAAAATATTTGTCTTTCTGCAATCAACTTATTTCACTCAGCTTAGTGTCCTCCAAGTTCATCTGTCATGTGATGTTTTTCAGCGTCTACATTGTTTTTTAGAGTTGCATGGTATTCTGTGTATGTACCACAATTTGGTTATCCATTCCTTCATTGATGGGCACTTACACGTTGTTTTCATCTCTTAGCTATTGTGAATAATGCTGTGATGAATGTGGGTGTGCATGTATCTGTTCATGTCCTGCCTCTCACTTCTTTGGGATATATGCATGGTAATGGGATTGCTGGATCAAATGATATTTCTATTTCCAACTTTTTAAGGAATCACCATAATGATTTCCACAGTAATTGTATTGTTTTATAGTCCCACCAGCAGTGTATGAGAGTCCCAATCTCTCCACATTGTCACCAGGATTTGTTACATTCTGACTTATTGAACTTTGCTTTAATGCTGGGGTGAGATTGTATCCCATGATTATTTTTTAATTTGCATTTCTCAATGGCTAGTAATTGTGAACATTTCTTCATGTGTTTGTTGGCTACCTGAACATCTTTTTTGGTGAAGTGTCTGTTCATGTCTTCTGCCCATTTTTTAATTGGATTGTTTGTCTTTTTGATGTTGAGGGGTTGGAGTTTTCCATAAATTTTGGAGATAGATCCTTTGTCTAATATTTCATTGCCGAATATTTTTTCCCATTCTGTGGGTTCTCTTTTTACTCTTTTGGAGAAGTCTTTTGATGCACATAAGAATTTAACTTTTAGAAAGCCCCAATCATCTAGTTTTTCTTCTGCTGTTTGTTCACTTTGGGTTATGCTTGATAGTCTATTTATGCATGAATTATGGCCCCCAAGTTTGCCCCTATTTTTTCGTTGATTAACTTACAGTTTTAGGTTTCATATTTAAATCTGCAACCCATTTGGAGTTCTTTCTTGTGTATGGTGTGAGGTATGGGCCTTGTTTTATTTTTCTGCAAATGGATATCCAGTTTTGCTGGCATCATTTGTTAAAAAGACTATTCCTGTTTAACTGATTTCAGCCCTTTGTCAAAGATTAGCTGAGCATAGGTATATGGATCTGTTTATGGGTTCTCAATTCTGTTCCACTGGTCTATGTTCCTGTTGTTGTAGCAATACTAGGCTGTTTTGACTACTGTGGCTGTATAGTAGGTTTTGAGGTCTGGAAGTGTGAGACCTCCTACTTTGTTCTTCTTCTTCAGTAGTGCTTTGCTTATTTGAGGTCTCTACTTTTCATATAAAATTAGTGATGGTTTTTTCCATTTCTTTAAAGAATGTTGATGGCATCTGAATTGCGTTTGCATTGTATGTATGGATTGCTTTGGGTAGTATTGATATTTTCACAATGTTCAATCTTCCTATCAATGAGCACGGTATGTTCTTCATGTATGTAGGTTTCTTACAGTTTCTTGAAGTAGTGTTTTGTAGATTTCTTTGTACAGATCTTTTGTGGTCCTGGTAAGATTTATTCTCAAGTATCTTATCTTTGTGGTAGCTATTGTAAATGTGTTGAATTCCTAATTTCTGTTTCAGAGACCTCTTTGCTGGTGTAGAGGAATCTAACAGATCTTTGTATGTTGATCTTGTATCCTGGCACTGTGCTAAATCTTTCAATAAGTTTCAGTAGTTTGCTTGCTAAGTCTCTTGAGTTTTTTATACATAGGATCATATCATCTGTAAATAAGGATAGTTTTACTTCTTCCTTGCCAATCTGGATGACTTTTATTTTCTTTTCTAGCCTTATTACCCTAGTTAGCACTTTAAATACAATATTGAAAAGAAGTGGAGATAGAGGACATGCTTGTCTGGTTCCTGTTCACAAGGGGAATAGTTTCAGTCTCTCTCCATTAAGAATAATGTGGGAAATTGGTTTTGCATATATGCAAATGATGTTATGGAATTTCCCTCTACTCCTATTTCTCTGAGATATTTTTTAATCAAGAATGGGTGTTGGATTTTATCAAATGCCTCTTCTGCATCTATTGATATAATCATGTAATTATTTTACTTTTTTTTTAACTTATGTAATGAATTATGTTGATTGTTTTTCTAATGTTGAACCATCCTTGCATACCTGGTATGTGTCTCACTTGGTCATGATGTATTATTCTTTTGATATGTGGTTGGAGTCTATTGATGAGGATTTTGTTGAAGACGTTTGCATCTAAATTCATGAGGAATATTGGTCTGCAGTTTCCTTTCTAGTGGTGTCTTTCCTGGTTTTGGTGTCGGAGTTACGCTTGCTTCATAAAATGAATTTGGGAGAATTCCTATCTTTTCTATGTTCTGGAATAGTTTGAGTAGGATTGGTGTCAGCTCTTGGTAGAATTGGTAGAATTATCCAGTGCAATGATCTGGGCCAGGACTTTTTGTTGTTAATTTTTCTTATTACCTGCTCAATTTCTTCTTTTGTTATGGGCCTGTTTAAATTTTCTACCTCAGTATGTGTTAGTTAGGTAAGTGGTGTTTCCAGAAATCTGTCCTTTCCTTCTAGGTTTTCAAATTTGTTGGACTACAGTTCTTTATTTCTGTTGGTTCTGTTATAACTCGCCTATTTAATTTCATATTAGTGTTATTTTCATCTTCTCCCTCTTTTCCTTTGTTAAGTTTGCCAGTGGTTTGTCAATTTTATTAATCTTTTCAAAAACCTAACTTCTAGTCTTGTCTAGAAGTCTAGAAGTCTATTGTCTCTATTTTCTGTTTCATTGCTTGAATCTTGAATCTTTATATTTTTTTCTTCTGGTCACTGTAGCCTTTTTTTTTTTTGTTTCTGCTCTTTTTCTAATTGTTGGACATGTTGGGTTAAGGTGTTGATTTGGGATATTCTTTTTTGATGTATGCATCTATTTCTATAAGTTGCACCCTGATCACTTCTTTTGCCGTGTTCCAAAGATTTCAGTGTGTAGTGTTTTCATTCTTATTTGATGCAAGAAATTTCTTAATTTCATTTTTTATTTCTTCTATTACCCAGTAGTTTTTAAGGAGGGTGTTATTCAGTTTCCATGTGTTTGCTCTTTTTCTTTTGGTCTGCCTAGTGTTGATTTCTAATTTTATAGCATTGTGATCTGAGCAGATACTTTGAAGTATTTCAATGTTTTTAAATTTATTGAGCCTTGCTTTGTGGCCTAACGTATGGTCTATCCTGGAGAATGTTCCATGTGTGCTGGAAAAGAATGCATACTGTGATGTTGTTGGATGAAGTGCTCCATAGATCTTTATAGGGTCAAGTTGGTTGACTGTATAGTTTAGTTCTTCTGTGTCTTTGTTGAGTTTCTTTACAGTTCTATCTTTTATTGAATGTGGAGTATGAAAATCTCTTACTACTATTACTGTGGAGTCATCTATCTTTTCAATTCTGTTAAAATCTGATTATGTATATTTGGGCTCCTTTATTGGATGTGTAAATATTTATTATGGTTAAGCTCTCTTGTTCAATTGATACTTTAATATTATATAATGTCCTTCCTTTTCTGTTTTGATGGTTTTTGTCTTAAAGTCAGTTTTATCAGAAATTAATATTGTCACTCTTGTTCTTTTTTGATTGCCATTTGCTTGATATATATTTTTCCAACCTTTTGATGGTTAGCAGTCAAGAAGGCTGGCAGTTCAAACCCACAAGCCACTCCTCGGAAGGAAGGTTGGGCAGTCCTACTTCTGTAGTGATACTGCCTCGGAAACCCAAGGAGGGGTGGCTATGAGTCAGGGCTGACTTGACGGCACATAACAACAACAACAACAATGGTATATAAACCATATATCTGAGTATTTAAATTTATAAATTGATTTGTAAACAGTTAACTATAAATATTCAGCTGATGAGTCAGAATCAACTTCACAAGAATGAATTTTTGTCCCTCCTTGACAAATAAAACTTCTTAATGGCTAGGATACTAGGTATGAATTTAGGATTCTTGGATTCCTTGGAATTCTGTGCCAGAAAGGGGTGGGAGAGTTGGCCATGTCCAAACTTCAGCTCCAAGGCTGCTGCTTTTTTTCCATCTTGATCGTGGCTCACCACAGGCACCTTGCACACAAGCACACAAGCATGGGGACACCCTGGCTTTCATTTCTGAGCTCTGCCCACACCTTGTGTGGAGAGTGCTCTGAGTACTGCCTGCAAACTCTGGAAAGAGTGACTTACTTCTTCCAGCTGCTAGATTCCATCAGGAGATGTCCCTCAGTTCTCATCTCTCTTTCAGGTGATGCTAAAGAAAACTGCCTCTCTTATATGGGGTGGTGCTTGTATCCAGTGGCCAATCAATATATAAATGGATAGTTGCCATCAAGTTGTCGCCAACTCATGACAACCTTATATACAACAGAATGCTGTGGGCCTGGTCCCTCATCATCCTCACTATCACTGGCATGTTCAAGTCCATCCTTTTGGCAATTGTGCCAACTCACCAAGGATCTCCCTCTCTCTTGCTGGCCCTCACTTCACCAAAAATGATGGCCTCTTCTAGCAGTTGATTTCTCCTGATGACATGTCCAAAGCCAGTGAGTTGGACAGTACTCTCTTGTGATCCACAAGATTTTAATTGGTTAATTTTGGAAATAGATCACTCAGCCTTTCTTCCTAGTCTGAAAGCTCCACTGGAACCTGTTCACTATGGGTGAACCTACTAGTATTTGAAATACAAGTGGCACAGCTTCCAGAATAGCATACAAGTCACCACAGTACAACAAACTGACAGAAAGGTGGTGAGGCCATTCATTGCAGGAGTTAAAAAAAAAGTTAAAATAAAAAAAACCTCATCATAACTCAGGATACCTCTAAAAGGCACTCCTTATGGGTTTGGCCATTGTTGGGTCTGCACTGCTGCTGAACATCTTCCTCTGTCCAGTCCTCCCTTCCACAAGTGCCTATCTGAAGAGCCGGCTCTAATAAACCTTCAATATGGTATGCTCCTCCTTGGAGTCCCCATCCTGGGGAACCAACCCTGTGATTGGCTCCTGGAGATCCAAATCTGTTATGGGCTTCTCCTAATCTCCCACTTCTTCCATATACCTGAGCAATCACCCTTGGCACAACTTAGGCTTGGGGATAAATATATATTTGTAGTGCTATAAACTCTCAGGAGTCCACAGTTGGGGAAGACACTTACTCAAGTTTGAGAACTGGGCTGAGACAAGGCTGGCAGTTCAAACCCACGAGCCACTCCTCAGAAGGAAGGTTGGACAATCTACTTCTGTAGTGATGTTGCCTCAGAAACCCAAGGAGGGGTTGCTATGAGTAGGGTCTGACTTGACAGCAGTGAGTTGGTTCTTTTTTTGGTTTATCCCAGGGTCCTGGATAACAGTGAGTTCTACAAGGGAGGCTGCAGTCTCTGGATGAACAGGTCCCTTAACCTTGCAGACCCCTTGCCCTGTGAAGGTGGCCAGTTGGAGGGATCATGATAGGACCCCTCTTATATAGGTCTGGAGGCAATAGAGAATGGAAGAGTTTTGGAGGATGAATCTCTTAGGGCAAAAGTATGAGGCTTTGTTAAGGATGAGTTTTTTCCTGTAAGACTTTATATTGCAGTATCCCTTCTCATCTGCATTATGCTTATCCTAATAAAGCAGAAACATAATTGTTCATCTTCTCATTTGTAAATCTTTTAAATATGTTTTTTTCTTCACTAATGCATCCTTGGAGAGGAGGCTCAGTGCCTGCCTCCCAGCAAATGCACTTCAGTCTGGCATTCAGCCTCTAAAAAGATTCACTCTACAGTGAGAGACACCAGTCATATGTGATGAGGTCATATAGGGGGGCAGAAGAGCCTGAATGGGGACAGCGTGTATATATCTGTTATGCATGTGTGAATGTGTTTGGTGTGAGTGTGTGTATGTATATGTATGAGTAATGTTCTTCTGTGAGCATATGTATGTATGTGTGTGTGACTGTGTGTCTATTGTGTGTGCATGTGTATGTGGTATGTGTGAGTGTGTGTGTCTGAGTGGTATGGGAAGCATATCATTGGTAGTGAAAGCGATCTTATAGTCAAATAAAACTGTCCTCTTGTGAAATTGTCCTCAAATGGAACATTGATTTTACTTTACTCTTTGCTTCATTGTGGCCAGTTTGGCCTCATTACTCATTTCTGTGAAAGATTGGAAAAAATAGGTCAGTAAGGATGTTGTAGTTAGAATGTTCCCAAAGTGCAAGCAGAATATTTATCAGTCTAGTCTGCATTTCACCATGACTTGAAGTTCAAGTTGACAGATATTTTCCTTACCTTCTTAGATATGTCTTCTAAGTGTGCTTAGTCCCTTCACTCGTGCTGGCTCATGAGTGTGGTTGGGAGCTGGGCCACTCTAGCTGAACATTCTAGTCTAGTATCCTGGAAGAAGCAGCATCTACTGGGTGGAAAAGCCATCCCCTTCTTTCAGAGCCTCTGATGGAATCAAAATTCAAGTTCGCTTGTCCCATTCCTGCCATTCAAACTCCACCTTCACCTCAGGCGGGGGTATTGTTTTGTACTTGCTATGATTCTAGCCCTGATCTGGAGAAAAGAAAAAAAAAAAAAATGAAAAGTTTACCTTTGGTCTTTGTCAGTCTGTGAGAGTTTGGAAACACTTGTGTGGTCCTCATGAAGATTGATTTACCTTGTCTGAGTGCCCACCAAATGTCCCCAGAAACAATGAGCTAGGGGTCCATGAGATAATTTATGACTATAATACTTGAAGATGGATCTCTGAAATCTCCTCTCATAACTTCCCTTTTCCTGTGCCTTACACTCTTGTCTTATTTGTCATAAGAACTGAAATGTATGACCATACTCATTTTCTTCTCGACTCATGGGCCCTCTTCTCCACCTCAGGCTGGGTGCATTTCTGTCTGTCTCTTCTCCATACTCCAAACATCCACACTTTGATTATCCCAGTTACCTTGCATTCTCAGTATCTATTCCTATTTCTGTTTCCTTGTCAGATTGTCAGTTCCTTGAGAAAAAAGACTGTGTTTTCCTCATTGCTGCTTTCCAAGTGGCTGACTTAGTCCCTGCCATGCAGCTTGTGTGAAATAAATCTTTGTTGGATGATGTATTGGCCCCTAGGATCTTGCTGTGCACCCAGAAATTCATGAAGGGTCCAAAGAAGAATGAAATTCACAATTCTAATAAAGTAGATACACCCCATACAATCAATATGATGTTTCTAAGGTTGAAGTACTGTTGGACCCTTTATTTGTTGTTGTTGTTATGTGCCGTCGAGTCAGCCCCAACTCATAGAGACCCCTCCTTGGGTTTCCAAGACAGTATCACTACAGAAGTAGGATTGCCCAACCTTCCTTCTGAGGAGTGGCTGGTTGTTGGACCCTAGAAGAGGAGAAAGTACTATGGGAATGAGGAATTGCAGGGGCTAGTAGCAAGGTTTTATAGACTAGAGAGGGTTTTGATGGGTAGAAAAGCAGAA
Source organism: Orycteropus afer afer (assembly GCF_000298275.1). Classification (NCBI taxonomy): domain Eukaryota; kingdom Metazoa; phylum Chordata; class Mammalia; order Tubulidentata; family Orycteropodidae; genus Orycteropus; species Orycteropus afer. The sequence goes on along the minus strand of NW_006921637.1, from coordinate 9,607,668 downwards.
GAAAATTTGAGGTGAGTATTCCAGGCATAGGGAACAGTAGGAGCAAAGGTACAAATCTTAGGACTCTTCTGGTTGTAAGTAATGGACCTTCAACTTACTTTAAAAAAGAATTGAAGAAATTTATTGGGTCATGTCACTAGACTAGAGATTGGTGAAACAGGCATTGGCATCTGGACCCAAGGAACTCATTGGTATCAGGATTCTCTCTCTTTCCTTTTCTCTGTTACCTGCCTGTCAGGCTTTTTCTTGTCAGATTCTCAGGGACGGAGCTGCAGCTGCAGATTTGCTCAGTAATGTTGCTTTAGAGCATTGCACTGGAAATTGGGAAAATCCTGGGGAAGGAGCCTGACTGACCTAATCCATCCATGCCCTTGCAATTGAAGAGACAGAGTTCCAAAGAAGATTGTGTTTCCATGATGATATGCTGGAAAGGACTCCAGGGCTAGAGGATTAGCAAAGCAGGAGAAGATGGATCTATTTCCAGAAAAAGGGGTTGGGTGTTGGAGAGAAAATTCTCGTGCATGGAAGCAGTGAACATGGCAGATGTGATATGTTATGGGACTCAAGAGTGGAACATTTGGTGCTGTTAAAATCTTCCAGTCCCCTCTCCAGGCCCTATCTGGTGTGGGGAGTAGGCTATGTGTGGTCTGGATGCTTATTTACTTCCTAAGCCACTCCTCGGAAGGAAGGTTGGGCAATCCTACTTCTGTAGTGATACTGCCTCGGAAACCCAAGGAGGGGTCGCTACTGAGTCGGGGCAGACTCGACGGCACATAACAACAACAACAAGAGATTCCGAGGGTGGTTTAAATGGTTAACACACTCAGCTGCTCACTGAAAGATTGGAGATTTGAGTCCACCCAAAAGTGGCTTAAAAGAAAATTATTTCAATCTGCTTGCAAGAACTCAGCCATTGAAAACCCTATGGGGCACTATTCTACTCTGACACACATGGGGTTACCATGATCCAGAATCAACTCCATGGAAGTTGGTTAAAGACAGTCCAAGAAGATGCCTTCAACATGGAAAGCAGCATGTAGTGGGGACTCCAGTTAATGTAAGGTGGCTGCACTTCTTGCCCTTGAGCACATTGCAAGCTCTTCTGCAGAGCAAGCTATTATCTTCTTTCCGGGGCAACATTTCAAACCATCAGATCCAGACTTCAGTGTCAAATGGAGATTAAAGTTTCAGTTTTTCAGTAATTGTTAACAGTTACATATACAGAACCTCTACTTTAGAGGGAATAGTAACTACTTTTCTTCTGCTAAATAGAGAGTTCCTTTAGTGAAAATCACTGAAGGATTATGATTCATAACAACTGGGCAGCAGTATTGTGTATTTAGGAGCTCTGGTGGCCTAGGTGGTTAAAACATTTGGCTGCTAACCATAAGATTAATAGTTCGAACCCAGCAGGTGCTCCATGGGAGAAAGATGAGGCCGTATGCTTCTGCAAAGATTTAGAGCCTTGGTAACCTTATGGGGGCAGATCTAGCCTGTCCTAAAGGGTTACTATGAGTCAGAATCAACTTGATAGCAGTGGGTTTGTTTTGTTTATTGTGTATTTGAAAACTTAGACATTAAATCAAACTGGGTCTGGAGTTTTTATTTAACCCTTGAATTAACTGTTCTCAGTCTCTATTTACTTATGCTCATGAGGGATTTGGACAGTTATTATGAGAATGAACTGAGATAAGGTACATGAAGGATTGTGTCTGGAACCTGGTGTGAGCTTTCTCCTTGGCACAAGAAGATCAAGTGTAGTATGGATCCAGTATCTTTTTTTTTTTTTTCCTTAAATACTGATTGTTTGAGAAAATAGTATTCCATGTAAAAAACAAGATCCCAAATTCTATTCCCTGTTCTGTCTATCAAAAAGAGTGAAGAAAGAGAAGTAAAGTGCATGTGTGCCTGCATGTGTTTGAGAGACATAAGAGCAGAAAGAATCAGAGGTTTTTAATTCTCATCTGTACACCAGTAGGCAAAGTAAATAAATAGGCATTTTAAGCATTCTAAATAATATTATAAATTAATCTTCAGGTCACACCTCTCTAAATTATGTGCACTGTAAAGCAGAAAAGCCAAGCAAAGCCTACTGCTGTCAGCAAAGAAAGCAGGGAATGCTTGCATGCCTTTTCATTTAGTGAAAACATTTGGTGAGGGCACAGGAGCGGAGCTATGAAAGGAGACTGCTTGGAGCTTGGAATGGAGAGTATTAGCTCTTCACTGACCTGCCTTCCATTCTATGCCGTCTTGATCTCTTCTTTGTCATTGAATACTCAACTCACTGCTCTCAAGTTGAATTCAACTCATAGTGCCCCCTCCTTGGGTTTCCAAGGCAGTATCACTATGGAAGTAGATTGCCCAATCTTCCTTCTAAGGAGTGGCTGGTGGGTGTGAACCGCCAGCCTTCTGATTAGCAGTCAAATGCCTTAGGCACTATTCCATTAGTAAGCTATGCAAAGGGCCCTGCTGGCACAATGGTTAGGTGATTATCTGGTAATCAAAAGGTTGGTGGTTTGAACTAGGGCTTCAAACTTGGTCAATCTGGTTCAATCATGGCCAATGAATGACACTGGAATGGACCTGAATTTTTTTAAAGTAGGTGAATCAGAATGCTAACTGGAATGGGAAAAATTACAGGTTGAAACCCTCCTAGAAACTTAATTTCCCTTTTAGAAAATAAGGGTAGCATGTGCATTGCAGTGTGGTAGTTAGGTTTGCGTGTCAACTTGGTTGGGCCTGGTTGAATCGCTGGGCAGCTCAATCATATTTCCTATGATGAGACTAGTAATCAGCTCCATGGTGGACTCTACTGTGAGCAGCTGAGTAGCTGCTTTAGGGATGTGGTCTGCTTCCTGTATATAAGAAGTCTTGGAGAATGGTCTCTATGTTATGGCATGCTTGAACCTGCATGTAGCCATGTCGTTGTTCAGCAGCCTGCCCTGCTCTGCCCACCTTGGGACTTTCAATGGACTTAAATTAATGGTCTGCCATGTGGTTTGGTAACATCGGGACTATGCCTTTTTACTTGTCAACCTTGGGTTTGTCAGTCTCAAAAATCAGCAGCTGTCTGAGTGAAGAAAAGCCTCTAGTTCCAGTGGGATGGGAGCAAGAGGCAGAGCTGAACCCCAACGTTGATGGGCTTTCACACAGCCCCTAGAGCCTGGCACTTTCAACTTGGACTTAAAGCCTCCAAATTATAAGAACAAACTCCTGTTTGTTAAGGCCATCCCATTTGCAGTATATATTCTTGTCAGAGCGGTACTAGGTAACCAAAACATATAGCAACCAAATCTTTTGACTGGCTGAGTTGAAAACAATGGTGCCCAGCTCAAAGGTGGTGGATGACCACACAGCTTTGAATGTGTGTCATGCTCTCCATAGTCCCGGCAATAATGCAGTGTCATGCATCAAGCTCCTAAGGGGAGTCTCCCATTCCAGGGCTTCGACCCATAATTTTTCCCATTCCATTTACCATTCTGGATCACCCAAATTGATCTGTAAATATTTACAGCCTTGGAAACCCTGTGGGTCCTCTATCCTAAAGGGTCACTATGAGTAGGGATTCGAATTTATGAAATGGGTTCCGTTTTTTTGTTTGTTTGTTTGTTTTTGATATTAGGCTGTGTGCTTCACAGGCATGGTGAGATTGTATGTAAGAGCAGGTCTGAACTGGAAAGTGAGAATTACTGTATCAAATGATACCAATTAAACCATGACAAACAGCAGGAGAAATTGGAACTTGGGCTTTATCTTTTAGGTAACATAAGCATGCACTATATATGTTTTTAAAACTGGTTAAGCTTTCCTACTCATTTCTCCTTCTCTTCCTCCTGATTATCTCTCGCCATCAAAACAGGAGCTGTTTTCATTGACAGAAGTATCAAGATAACAAGTCCTTGAAATGGGGTCTCAGATTCAAGGACAACTGAGTGTGCTCTCTCATGAAGCTGATTCAGGAACCTGGGACAGTCATGCCCATACACCACCACGCAAGGTCAATCTGTGGAAGCAGAAGCTTGAATATACTTTGGATAGATTTGTCTAAGTTTTTTCATGGATGACTGAATCATAACACTGTAGTTCTGAAAAAGGTCTCCCATTTTCTACTCTCTTGCAGTTTCTTCCAGCATGAAGTTACTATTCCAGTACCAGTACCAGTTACCGTGGTGACCTGATATATGGCAGAGTAGCACTGTGTTCCATAGGGATTTCAATGGCTGTTTTTTAGAAGTAGATTGACATCCCTTTCTTCCAAGGTGGACTTGAACCTCTAACTTTTTGGTTTGCAGCTGAGTATATTAACCATTAAACCACCCAGGGATTCTGAAGTTATACAATATTTTTTAGTCACATCACCTAAAGGAGAATATTTTGAAAAACAAGTCTACTGTCACTTGCAATTGTGGTTTGTGACAATGGTGATTTAAGTTCAGAACCTTGTGTACATGTGTGCGTTGTTCTTATTTTTTGGGAGGGTGGGGAATAAACTTGGAAGTATTTTTAGAAAAATATTTCTGATATATTAGCAACAATACACTTTATTTCCTTGTGCTTTTTGACTAGCCTATATCACCTATCGTAGTCTCTTGGTTTTGTGTGGAATTATGTGCTGCATCAAGTAGTTTTGATGTAAGCTTAAGGAAAAAATAATTTGGATGTTATTGGAAGGTAAAATTATATGACATTAAATGCCTGGTGTTCTCAAAAACAAATCTTATTTTATGTGCAACTGCTGTTACCGTTTATCCATGCCTCCTCTCACTTCAGCTAGCATGGAAAATCCTTTCAGATTCCTACTTCAGTCACTTCCTCCAGGAATTTTTTTTAACTCCCTCAAAGTGCAGCTAAGTCTCCTTCCATAATGCCCCCATATAACTGCTGCTTTAAGCCTCTGTCACTAAACCCAACACACTGGTTTAATTAACCATCCATTTATGTGATTGTCTCAGTCTTTAAACCAGGTTTTCTTGATTGCTCAGGGCAACATACTGTTCATCTTTTTTGGCCCCAGGGCCTACCATAGAACCTCACACCTGGTAAGCTTTAAAAAAATAAATAAATTGTATATA
>NW_006921637.1:9581288-9602496 GCF_000298275.1 Orycteropus afer afer | reverse complement strand
ATATATATATATATATATTATATATATATAGTGTTTCTTGTAGATGATTACATTAGCAAGTTAGGCTCCCATTTGACAATTTCCACACAAGTCTTTCAGTGACATTAGCAACATTTTTCACAATGTGTCAACATTATCTGTGATTATGTTCTGGTTGTTCTGTTTCCAGTACCCTAGTTTTCCTGTCCTCTTATCTTCTTATCTTTGCTTTAGAGTAAATGTTGACCTTCAGGTCTCATACAGATGGTTTTTTAGTAGAGCACCAATTGTACAGGTACCTGGTAGGATTTTAAGAAACATTAGGTGAATGTATGAATGAGGGTTAGATACAACCTCAAAGGTTATCATTTATTAATTATGTAGGACTCATATCTGATACATATTTTTCTTCTCTGAAAATGTCTTGTCAACGTCAAATGAAACAAGAGAGAATTAAAAAGATACTGAGTGAGGTCCTGCCAATGAGAAATGAGTAAATTGCTAATGTAGTTTTGAAGTATTTATTTTATAATTAAATAAATGCACCAGAGAATTTACAAGATAGAATTCTCACTTTCCACATGTGAGAACTGGATTTGATTCCTGGTCAATGTGCTTCATGCACAATCACCATCTGTCAGTGCAGGCTTGCATTTTGCTATGATTCTGAACAGATTCCAGCAGACTTTCCAGACTAAAAGAAGTAGGAAGAAAGGCCTGGCAATCTACTTCCAAAAATAAGCCAATGAAAACCCTATGGGAATGGTACAGGACTGAGCAGCATTTTGTTTTGCTATGCATCATAAGTTGATCCTGACTTGATGGCAGCTAACAACAGCAATGTAGGTCTAGGAAGAGTTGTATTTTATTAAAGTCAGGAATCCTCCCTTGAGAGTCCTATCTACATGATTAGCAACTGTAGGTGGAACTGAAAATGCTATAAATAAATAAATTTTACGATCCAAATAAAAATCTGGTTGTTAAGCCAGATGTATTTATTTTATCTTCTTACTGGGAAGATGGACCAGTGTGGTCATAAACATTAGAAAATTATGTTTTTTTCACATTTCACCCTACTCCCAAATCACCTTGGCCTATTTCTTTTACATTTTCTAAATACATGTTGTTGAATTTGTTTTATGTGATGACAATTTATTTTGTGCTGATACATGAGTAACATTATTTCATGTAGTTCATATACAGTGTAGTTTTCTTTTGTTGACAGCTGTTCTTTGCAATGCATCGTGCTTTTTACAGCGTTTGGTCTTTCGTAAATTTATCTTTGAACACCTACTTCATTTTATTGACATCTAAAATTTACCTTGGTGCATTCCATATCCATTTACTGAGCTCTATTATACTGTTCAAAATTGAATTTGTGTGGTCCATCACAATAGACTCTGGTAATACCCTTACTGCCTGTGTGACTTTGAACCTTGCTGCCCCTCTGTTTAATAAACTATATATAGGGATAATGATAGACTTGCTTCATGATTCTAATATTAGTTGCCATTCAGAACAAAGTACTTAAAATAGTACCTGACACATAGGAATTGCTCAATAAAATGTTAGCTAAATTAATATTATCATCTTCTTATCATGTGTTTCCACAAATGAAGTTTCCATTGTGATAGTTAATATCACTTTGGTGGTAACAGACAGAGCTGTTTGGGTTTTAGGAGCTCCAGGTTGGTGTTTCATCTTGCTCTTCAGTGTGAAATTTGACTAATCTAGGATTTCATGTGAAGGGTTCTGCCAGCTTTCAAGGCCTTACATAGTCTCATCCCATCCCTCCACTTTTCTGTATTGCTGACTTCCTTGGGTCTTTGTTAGGACTGAGTTACCCATTCATCTTCATGCTTGGTTTAACTACCCAAGTGAACAGAGATCCTTTTGTTAACTTGAACCTTGAATAGTCAAAAATTTCTCAGATTTCTAAAATTTCTCCTTTGCTTTTCACATCTTCCTTCTGGAAATTTTAAGTAATGGAAATTAATTTTGGTTTAAATTGATTCTTGAATGTTAGCCTTTGAAGTCTGTAAACTTATTTTTATAAAAATAGGCCAGGCTTCATTAATACTGTAGAAAATTTTCTACTTTGGAAAATATGCTACTTTAGTAAACTTCAGTAAAATGACTAATGTTAGACAAAATTTTTTGGTTAATTCTAAACTGTTGAGGCTCCTCTGACTTCTGACTTCTGTTTTTAAATGTGAGATCCTATTTCACTGATCCAATGATGCCCTTGAGGGAGTGGGTCTAAAGTTCCTCTGCAGTGCTTCATTCAGTCGGATAGCAAGCTGGCTTGGGTGTTACTCATTTCCTGTACTATTATCATGACAAATACTACTGTCCTTTCATTATACAAACGGAGAACATAATACAGTAAAATCTAATTGAACTTACTTTCACATTACATTCTCCTGTCTTTGGTGTTTATGCTAAATAGGGTGTTGCTGGGTGGCTTACATTTTTTTCCCATTTGATTGGTAGGGACATTTTTGGGTTATTGGTTTTGATGTATCTTTATGTGAAATATTGCTGTGTATGTGTTCCAGTGAGAAACTGGTGTTAGAGTCCGGTCCCACAGCTATCTCTGTATCCCTTGAAGCCATGTTCCTTTTCATATTTAACTAGTGCCTAGCATAGTACCTTGTATGATATAGGACCCATATTAAATCTCTGTAACATTGATTTGTGTTTGTGCCATGACTTTTGCTAAACACTTTCATGGCATTTAACATTTGATTATCAATGACTTTTTGTTTAATTCTAGTCACAAAACTAATTCTGATATTATGGATTAAACTTGGATATCAGATTCCCTTAGCAAATGGAGAGAAGGGGAAGTATTCCTGCCTTTTTATAATCAGGAGGCCTAGAATCCCCTAGCCTTCTTTGTTCCTGGGCATTTCAGCCCTGGAACATCATTTCTGCCAGGGGCTCCCTCTTTGACCCCTGGATCCTACCTCACCATCACTTTCCTCAAGAGCCCCTGCTCTGTGGGATCTAAGATGGTAAGGAAAGAAAGAGAGGAAACCACTAGTAGAGGCTGCTTTATTCTTAGTACTCCTTGTCTGTGGGCATAATATTTAAGAAGTTTAAAACCTCTCTTGAAGGCTGTGGGCCAATCCACTGAATATGTGCAAAATATCTTTAAACTGCTTGGCTGGGAGGTAGGCTGGAGACCCAGATGAGATAATATTTCAAACATAGCATCCTCTTTAAATGGCAGCCTCTAAACAAGTGAGAAAACATATAAAACTTGCAGCTTCTGGAGAAAACCAGCATGTCTCTAACTAGGTCTTGAGATACTTGCAAAGTAGTTGGCATTTAGGTTCATAACAAGATCATCAATATGGTAAGCATCTGGATTATTTTTGAACATAAGAATATGGCTATATTTTCCTTATGGGAGGTTCTACCCATTTTTTTTCCTTTTGGGGAAAGGTGCATAGTTATATATGCTCATCAAAGGCTTCTTATATTACTCACATTCCCTTAATGACATCATCCAGCCTCAATGCTTCCAACATTGACGGCTTCCAAATGTCACCCACACCATTCAGTGAACTCCACACTCATATGTCTGGCTTCATACTTAATGTCTATACTGGATGTCTTCTCAAATTTAGTGTATCCAAAATGAATTCTTGTTTGTCTCCCCAGACTGCTTCCTTCTGCAGTCTTCCTCATCTGTTGATGGCAGCTCTATTCTTCTCACTGACTCTGGGCCAAAACTTTGTGGTCATTCTTGACTTCTCTCTTTCTTACACCTACACTCAATTTATCATGGAATCATGTTGGTTCAACCTTTAAAATATATCTAAAACCTACCTGTTGTACAAGAACAAACAACTCCATCTTAGAAATAAAACCAGGATGTTCCTTAGAAGTGAGGATGGGCCAAACTTCGACTTACTTACTTTGGACATGTCATCAGGAAAGACTAATTGCTAGAAAATCACATAATGGTTGGTAAAGTAGAGGGTCAGTGAAAACAAGGGAAACTCTCAATGGACTAACACAAATAGCTGCAACAATGGACTCAAACATACCTATGATAATGAAGTTGGAACAGGACTAGGCAAAGTTTCATTCTGTTATACATAATGTTACCATGAATCAGAGCCAACTCAACAGCAACTAACAACATTAACAGCAAAATCTGCCTATTCATCATCCACTCCTGCTAACACCCTGGGTTAAGTTATCATGGCCTTTTCCTGGATTATTGCAGTAGCCTCCCAGTTATCTCTGCTTCTATCCTACAGTCTGGTCTCAACACAGCAGCATAAGTCAGACACTGGGAAGTGTTTTCTCTTTCACTCAGAACAAAAGTCAAAATCCTGACAGTGGCTTTCCAGTTACTACAGCTGTATAACAAATCATCCCCAAATTTAATGAGTTAAAATTACTATTTATTATTTCTATACATTCTGTGAGCCAGGATGACTTGTTGCTATTCCATAATGTCGTGGGTTACTTAGACTTAAAGTCTGGGGGTTTGGATTATCTGAAACCTCACTCACTCACATATATGGCAGTTGATACAGGCTATATGCTGAGACCTCAGATGGCCTATGGGCCAAACATCTGCCTGCCATGTGGCTTAGGCTCCCTCAAAACATTAAAGCTGGGTATCCAAGAGTAAGAGGTAGAAGCTGTATTCTAGCCTTGAAAGTTGTATAGCTTCCCTTCCATCATATTGAATTGATTGGAGCAATCACAGCCAGTTCAGTTTCAAGAGGTGGGAAATGTACTCTACCCCTTGACAGGGAGTGGCAAGGTACTGAAAAAGAATGTGGGACTAGAAATATTGTTTTGGTCATTTTTGGAAAATTCAGATTTCTACAGTGGCCTACATGAGCAGAACCTGGATATTTTGTCTGACTTTACCTCTTTATCTCATGGAATATGATGCTCTAACATGTATCTGCCCCAGAATTTGAATACTTGTTGATCTTTCTGCCTGTTTGCCTCATCCCCAAGATGTCTGTTGACTCACTTTCTCCAACATCTTCAAGTGTTTACTCAAATAATGCTTTCTCAGTGATGTCTACCCAAATTATGCTACAGTGCCATTTTGATTTCCTTCTCTTGCCTTTTTTTTTTTTTTTTAAACCCCATGGTATTTCCCACTTTCTAATATTCTATTGGATTTTATGTTGGGCAATCTACTTCCATCCAAGGAGGGGTTGCTATGAGTCGGGTTCGACTTGATGGCACATAACAACAACAGCAATGTAGGATTTTAAGTTTATTATCTTCCCCTACCAGAACATAAGCACCACAGAGTCAGGGACCTTTATATTTTCTGTTGCTGATTTATCCCAAATGCTTAGAACAGTGTCTGGCATATAAATATAAGATGTAAAACATAACATTTCTACTTAGGACATCCTGAATTTGTAGTGCTTATGCAAGATTAACCAGTGAATAAATTACTGTTTTTACAGAACTATATCATGACATCTAAACTCCCACACCAGCATTTGTTGGTAGGTGCCATCAAGTCACTTCCAACTCATAGTGACCCTGTGTAAAACAGAACAAAGTATGACCCTGTCCTACGCCATCCTCACAATCCATGCTATGCTTAAGCCCATCGTTGTAGCTACTGTGTCAATTGATCTCATTGAGGGTCTTTCCCTTTTTCTCTGACCCTCTACTTTATCAACCATGATCTCCTTCTCCAAGCACTGGTCCCTTCTGACCACATGACCAAAATAGGTGAGACCAAGTCTGGCCATTCTAGCTTCTAAGGAGCATTCCGGCTGCACTTCCCCCAGCATAGATTTGTTTGTTCTTCTGGCAGTCCATAGTATTTTCAGTATTCTTTGCTAACACCACAATCCAAAAGCATCAACTCTTCTTTGGTCTTCCTTATTCATTGTCCAGCTTTCTTATGCATATGAGGTGATTGAAAATACTGTGGCTTGAATTGGGTGCAGTTAGTCTTCAAGGTGATAACTTTGCTCTTCTACATTTTAAAGAGGTTTTTTTTGCAGCAGATTTGCCCAGTGCAATACTATGTCTGACTGCTGGTTCCATGAGTGTTACAATTAAAATGAAATAGTTAACAACTTCAATTTTTCTCTATTTACTGTGATGTTGCTTCCTAGTCCAGTTGTGAGGATTTTTGTTTTCTTTATGTTGTGGTGTAACCCATACCGCAGACTGTAGTCTTTGATGTTCATCAGCAAGTACTTCAAGTCTTCCTCACATTTAGCAAGCAAGGTTGTGTCATCCGCACATCACAGATTGTTAATGACTCTTCTTCCAATCCTGATGCCACATTCTTCTTCATATAGTCCAGCTTCTTGGATTATTTTTTCAGCATGCAGATTGAATAAGTATGGTGGAAAGATGCAACCCTAACATGCCCTTCCTGATTATAAATCATTCAATATCCCCTTGTTCTGTTTGAATGGCAGCCTCTTGATCTATGTACCAGTTCCTCTTAAGCACAATTAATTGTTCTAGAATTCCCATTCTTCTCAATGTTATCCATAATTTTTTATAATCTACATAGTCAAATGCCTTTGTACAATGAATAAAACAGGTATATATCTTTCTGGTATTCTTTGTTTCAGCTAAGATTCATCTGACATCAGCAATGATATCCCTCATTTTGCGTCCTCTTCTGAATCCAGCTTGCATTTCTGAAAGTTCCCTGTCAATATACTGCTCCAACTTTTTGAATTGTCTTTGGCAAGATTTTACTTGCATGTGATATGAATGATATTGTTTGTTAGTTTCCACGTTCTGTTGGATCCCCTTTCCTTGGAATGGGCATACATATTGTTATACATGATAGACTATGAGTGGACTGTCTTTGGAAGAATAAAGCAAGGGTGGCACAAATCCTAGTGGTCCCCAGGCTTCATGCTGATTCCTGCAGTGAACACTCGAAGCCTCAGAATCCTTTTCTGCTGGTTGCTCCATGCAACCACTCCATGCATTATACTATTTTTGTAGCATTAAACTGTTATCCTCAAGTTAATTCCAGCTTCTGGTGTGCCCATGGGTGTCTGAGGAGAACTGTGCTCTGCTGGGTTTTCAATGGCTGCGTTTTCAGAAGCAGAATGCCAGGCAATCTTCTGAGGCACTTTGGGATGGACTCATATGTCCAAACTTTCAGCTAGCACCAGAGTGCATTAACTGTTTACACCACTCAGGGGCTGCACTTCCAAACACAAGATATTATTATCAGTACTGACTTGACCACTATCATTTGGTTTTTAGCTTTTAGTTGTATTATGATTTTTTCAGTCTTTGATTGTAGTTCCATCACCTTTGAATGTTTGTTTTGCAGAAACAAGTGTGATGGGAAATACTGTGAAGTACATTGAAATGCTTGAGGATAAACTGCACAGGTAAGGATAATAATTCTTTATTATGGACTCCATGGAGTGTCTGAATTCATTATTATTACAGAATTTAGTTTAAGCTAACAACAACACAAATGATTTGTCTAGTTCAATGATAAATTAAGAAAGAAAAGCACAAAAAAGAGAGTCCTTTGAATTCTGTGAGGGAAGAAACAGGTGTTATTCAAATATCTCCAGCTCTTGACTCATCTTTTAAAAAGTAAGTAGATTAAGGGTCTTGAGGAGATCACAAGATAGTTTTCATGTTCCATAGAAGGAGAAGAATTTCTGTGCATGTTAAATTTGGAATTCATGTGTTGGTCTGTTTTCCCTTTGTTTTCAGTGGTTGAGGGGGTTGTAGAGATTTTAAACCTGGTTATTCATGCCTTAGAATAATATAAAAATGCGTGTCTTAGGTTCTGTTTTGAATCTTGACTCAAAACCAGCGTGAAAACTCCTGGTTGCTTTTTTTTTTTTTTTCTTTAACCCAATTAGGAATTCAGATTTGAGAAATGTTAGGGATGCTGTAGCATGTCAAAATGTTTCTGGTTTTTGTGGCTGTGTATTTAGGAAAATAAATTCCAGCCACTGGGATCTGTTTCTAATTAAGGAAACAAGTACTAGAATGTAATATATGCTTTCTTCCCTTAGAGTCATTTAGTTATATGGAGACTATTTTGCTACTATTTTGGAAATACTTAAGTAATGATTTAGATACGTCATGCCCTGAGCTTTTGTTGGATAAGATAATGTCATTGGCTAAAATATTACTTCTCTCTTAAGAGATGTTAAGAGAGACCACATTGTTGAGTGCTGCTGTACAGGATAAGGAAGTACTATAGTATTTGTTTCTAATGCTTGGGAAACAAGTCCTTTAAACCAAGATAAACACCCCCTCCCCCAATTTGGGAAGGATTAGTAGAAAAGAAACATGCAGGTAAGAAGTAGGTTTCTCAGAAAGTGCTTCTTTCTCTCAGAAAATACCAACATCAGTTACTGTCAAGTGGATCCTTACTGATGGTGACCCCATGTGTGTCAGACTAGAACTGTGTTCCATACAGTTTTTAATGGCTGATTTTTTTGGAAGTAGATCACCAGGCCTTTCTTCTGAGGCACTTCTGGGTAGACTTGACCCTCCCATATTTGAGTTAGCAGCCAAGTGTGTGAAGTGTTTGTACCATATAAGGACTTTCCTCAGAAAGTAGAACAATACTTATCTAGGCTAAGTGCTCTGATTTGAATTTGGCCTTTCTCTTTTCTCATCATGTTCTGAGGTATACTCCTGCCTTATCCCTCTTGATCTTAACTCCAATTACCATTTCTTAGCCATAATTACCACCAAACCCAAAAACCCATTGCTATCAAATCTATTCCTACTCGTAGTTACCCTATAGGACAGAGTAGAACTGTCCTGGTTTCCCAAAGCTGTCTTTACATCTTTACAGACACAGGCTACCATATCTTTGTTTTGCAGAGAAGCTAGTGGGTTCAAACCACAGACCTTTTGGTTACCAGTCAAAACTTTAACCACTGAGTTACCAGAGGCTCCTTATAATCCCCACATACATCATGAGTTCTATTAGGTTATTGGGCAGTGAGTTGTAATGGTAAACACATAGGTATTGGTGGAGAGCTATCCATTTCAATTGTAGTTCACCACTTACAAACTGCATACCCTCAGACAAACTCTACCTTCAGTGTCATTAACTACACAGCTAGAATAAGACTATCTACTCTCCAGGGCCAATATGTGGACTGAATTAAATATTATATGTAAAACACTCACACAGTTGGCAGTCTGTAAGTGTTATCCCTTCACATTCTACTTCTTCTAATCTTCCCTCTCTTCTAAGAGGATTAGAGGAAGATCTAACTGACTAAGCAATCCTGTCCAGAATTGAACTTGTCCTTTTGTCCTCCTAGCCAGCCTCTTCCCATGTGAACCCAGTCCAACGAATGGCCCCACCACCGCCATCTTGTTGCTTATGCTAGAATCATGGATGCATGTTGAGTTCCCTCTCCCTCATCTCCCATTGACAGCTAGTTACTGAGTCCTGTCTCTCGCCCTTTAACATCTCTCTAGCTCATTTACTTTAACAATGGCCCATCTCTCTGCTGAATGAACACGGAGTGGCTTTTACTGCCTTTCTGCCTTCAGTCTTGCTCTTTCCACTTCATTCTCCAGGCAGTCTCGAGTGGGCATCTTAAAATACAAATCCAGTCATTATACTCCCTGCTTAAAACTGTCCAGTGGCTCCCCATTGTGCAAGAACAAAACCAAAGCATCTTACATTGGCTCACAGCACTCTTCCCTACGGCCTCTGTGTACCCTTGAGTGTCATCCATCAACACCCCCACCCCCACTTCACCACTCAGCCAACTGACTCACATTTTCTCATGCTTCTCTGAGAATTTTTTCTGGAAAGAAATGTGTTTTAAAACATTTAGGAGGGGAAATGGACAAGTGATGTCATCCAGGAAGGTATTAAGTTGAACCATATGAAATTACACCCATTGCTTACTTATTGAAATATTTGGGTTCCAGAGACCAGGTCATTATGTGAAAATCTGCAAATGGAGGATGATTACATCATTATATAACTGCCATATAACATCATTACATAACTTCCAAATACATTATTCCATAACTGCCAAATTATATCATTACATAACTGCTAATCCTCTGAGAATCATGACCAGCATTATTCTTAACTCACATCTCAGCATTTGGGACTGCCAAACATATGTTGCTTATGGACAATATAGTTGAACTGTAGACTATTTATTTACTATTGTCATAAGTGAAATACATCATATATAAATTTAGTCGATAAGCGAGTAGTAGATGTTCTGCTTAAAAAAAAATACCATTTTTTGACAATTTCAAATGATACAACCCAATACTTAGGGATTTGAAGTAGTCTTTAGGTGGTTCAGATGGTCTGGACTGATATTGACCACACTCCTTCCTCATGGCACACTGGATGGGTGCTCATCCATTAAGTGTTAGCTTCCCTTCTTTAAAAACTTCCATAACTCCCTAGGCTGAGGAATGTATTCTTACTGAATCATTTTCACCTTCAAAGTACTTAAATCAGTACTGTAAGACTAAGTCTATCTTGTTCAGAACTGTATCATCAGGAATTTGACAGTTCATAATACTCTGTGGGTACCCAATAAGTATTTGTGAAATGAATGGTTGAGTAAATGAATGAAGGAAGACAACTAATTTATGAACACACCAGTGTCATTTTTCATCACCTTCCACTTCTCTTCCCTCCCCTTCAGCAAGGTTGATGCTCCAAAGCCACTGTATTCCTCACTTGATTCACATACCTAGTTACCTAAGACTCCTTCAACCATCTCAGAGGTCTAGGATGTTAGCTGACTTATCCTATACAACTACTTCTGAGGGCTCTTTACATTGCGTTTCAAGCTGTTAAGAGACTTTACTGAAAAGCTTTTGAATTGGTTAAGTAGGGACAGTAGAAAAGAGAAGAAGAAAAATGGTAGAGATCTTTAATCCCTCTGATAGTGCACAGAGTAGCGGACAGAGACTAAGGACTTGGTGTAACTTGCATGTGTGTAGGTACTTATATTTATTGCAACATCAGCACAGAAGGCCAGAGTGGATACTACAGAACTTTTGACCATTGTCAGGCTCTACTTCTGACTGCATTCCTCCCCACTTGGGCTGAGTAGTGATGGTTATTGGATGCTTATGGGCTATACTGAGGATCTGTCACATTCACAGTCAACGTCTTAGAGAACATAAAAGCAGTTTTTAGCACAAGGTACAGTTTTTATAATAGTGGCTACTCAATTGATATTGCAAGATAGTGACTAAAACAACATGCTGATGACTATCTCTGTCATTCATTTTTACTGTCTGTAACATCTCTTTGTCTAGCAGTGGTTTAGAAAGAAAGTGCGTGAGAACTAAACAGACCACTCATTTTTTCATCAGAACAGTACAGAGGACACCCTGAAAGACCAGGGCTACAAAACTATGGCTGGACATAGTTTTGGAGACCAATCCAAATGAGATAACAACAATATATTTGTTATCCCAAAGTACACAAAGAGCTAGAGACCTCAATAATGACACCTAGATTGAGATGGGTTTAATGTTTCTCTTTGATGAGTTCTTTTCCCACTGTATACCAAAAAAAAAAAAAAAAAGTAAATTAGAAAGTTCAAATGTTGTGAGCAGTTCAGAGGGGTATTTTGGAAAAAAAAAAAAAAAAGCAGGCACATATTAAATGGAGATCTCTAGTATGTTGTGGTAGTTAAGTTTGTGTGTCAACTTGGCTGGGCCTGGTTGAGTGGCTGGGCAGCTGGATGTAGTTATTCCTCATTGTAAGATTGGTAATTAACTCCATGGTGGAATGTATTGGAGCAGCTGAGTAGCTGCTTTAGGGATATGGTTGCTTCCTGTATATAGGAAGTAGCTTTGGGCATGGTCTTTAGTTTATGGCACACTTGAACCCTGCATGTAGCTGAGTAATTGTTCAGCAGCCTGCCATTCACTGCCGATCTTGGGACTTTTAATGGACTTGAATTAATGGCCTGCCATGTGGTTTGGTAATATTAGGACTGTGCCTTATTGTCAATCTTGGGCTTGTCAGCCTCAGCAGCCAGCAGCTGAGTGAAGAAAGCTTCCAGCTTCAGTGGGCTGGGAGCAGGAGGCAGAGCTGAAGCCCAAGGTTGAGGGGCTTTCATCCAACCCCTAGAACCTGGCATTTTAAACTCAGACTTAAAGCCTCCAAATTGTAAGAATAAACTCCTGTTTATTAAAGCCATCCCATTTGTGGTATATTCTTGTCAGAGTGGGACTAGGTAACCAAAACATATGCACTTAAAAAAAAATTGCTTTTTAATAATACGAATTATAAGTTAGGTGCATGTATGTTTCTTTTCTTCCTTCTAGAAAGTAGAAATACCTTTTTTTTTTTTTTTTCACCACCCAACCTGTAGCCAAAAGCCAGGGCAGTGGATGCAATTCAGAGCTACATGTTTATTTCACAGATCCATTTTCTGCTGCATTCTTCTCCATTCCCAGTATTACTAACCTTGACTTGGCTGATTCAATAGTATCCCAACAGCCTCACTCTCAGTGGCATCACACCATGTAAGCCAGAGCTTATAATCCTTCTAGGATCCCTTTGTATCCAGGATGAACTGACAAACTTTACCATTCTCTCCATGAAGTGACCATCCTTATCTGTAGTTCACACCTGCACAGACAGCCTGGTGCTCCCGACCATCCGAATTGCTTTGATTCCCTAATTTCCCCATGCTCCACTGCAGGACCTCTGTTCACAGTGCTTCTCTACTGGCAAGCCCTCACCCATAGAACCCCTGGGCACACACTTACTCTCAGCACTCAGCACAATAGTCCCTTCCTTATGAAGCTTTTATGGCCTCCCTCTGTTTCCTTCCTAGTACCTGTAGTGGATAGCCACTTAGAACAGTTTGTTGCAGAGACTTCTATCTGTCCAATTCTATTAGACTATGGGCTTCTTGAAGATGGATCTCATGTCTTGTATGCTAAGTAGCTGGTACACTGTCTAGCGTGTCCTAAACATTCAATAAAAGTATACTGACAGCAAGGATGAATGAATGAAGAACAATTATGTCTTGAAATCTTATTCTCAAATGTTAGATTCAAAGAGTGAAAACTGCCTAAAAAGTTATAATGCTCTAGAAATCCATTTGTTTTGCAAACAAATATTAGTGGTATTTTATTGAATAGGAAAAAAAAAAAAAATCTTAAAGTGATTTATCTACTTATTCATTCAGATTTATTGTTTCCTAAGGTTTTACTTGAGCATATTTTGACCCAGTTCCTTTCCCCTTACAGTCAAGCTTTGCATTAATTTCTATGTTCTCAATTACTACATATTCTTTGTTAGCCATCTCTTTCAAAGAGTGGAAAGAAATATTGAAAATTCTCTCTTTTGTAGATGGGTTTAAATTTTTATTGGTCTTGTATTGTGAAACATTGTATGGGAGAAATTCATTATCATCCAATTGCAAACTCGTGTCTCTGGCACATGAGTAACCCAGCCTTCCACCCTGAGAATGGGTATGCTGGTTCAATTTATATCTTTGGGATTTGTTGAATACATGATTAATAGGAAAAATTCTCTTTAAAAAATTCTAGATTTTATTCCAACTTCTTTCCCCTGAAATTGGATATAAAACCTCTGCGTTGAGTAGCAGATTGTAGGTTGTTTTTGTTTCCTTGTGCTTTGCTGGGTTTCCCACATTTTTGCTTTAAGTGTGGAAAAGGGAACAGAAAAGGTCACCAAAATCTGTTTTGGACATGGAAGTGTTTAAATGTTTCTTTAGAGGCCCCTTTTATCTTTATAAGGAATTATCAAGAATTCACTCTTAAAGTGTTAAGAAGTAAGGATGTCACTAAGGTGCGCCTAATCCAAGCCATTGTGTTTTCAATTACCTCATTTACTTGTGAAATCTGAACAATGATTAAGAAAGACTGAAGAAGAGTTGATGCCTTTAAATTATGATGTTTGTGAGGAATACTAAAAGTACCACGGACTGCCAGAAGAACGAACAAATCTGTCCTGGAAGAAGTGAAGCCAGAATTCTCCTTGGAAGTAAGATTGTTAAGACTTCATCTCACCTACTTTGGTCATGTGGTCAGAAGGGACCATTCCCTGGAGAAGGATGTCATCCTTGGTAAAGTAGAGGGTCAGCGAAAAAGGGGAAGACCCTCAACAAGATGGATTGATACAATGGCTGCAATGATGGGCTCAAGTATAGCAAGGGTTGTGAGGATAACACACAACCAGGCCATGTTTCGTTCTATTGTGCATAGGGTCACTGTGAGTTGAAGTCAACTAGATGGCACTTAACAACAACAAAATCAAGGATTCATGGGTCTTTTCTGAAATTTACTTTGAAATTTAGACATCGATAAGTTTTTTTTTTTTTTTTTAAGTGACTTAGTTCTGTTGTTTTAATTTAATGTTTAGTTTCTAATTATCATGAAATTTCAATAGGGATAGTCTGACAGGAAATGGTAGCCAGGTAAAATTATTCATACTCTAAGGTGGCTAACAGAGATGAGCAAGTTGAGAAAAGAATCTTGGAGGTTTCTGCCTAGACCCTTGACCATCTTCTCAGCCTATTTATCCAGATAGCTGCCTTCACTCCAGAAGTTGGAATTACATTAACATGAGAGTTAGACAGCCTGCTGGAGTTGGACCATATTCACTCAGCAAAAAAGTATTGGCCTTCTATCAACCAGATAGTGTTAGACATGAAGAATATAAAGAATACTAAAGCAATGTCCTGGCCCATAAGACCACAGTGGTGGAGACAACACTGCACACAGAACAATGGTCACATAGGGTAGTGGTGTTTTGGAGACACTCCAGTCATTGCCTGAGAGACTAAACTCTCTTCTTTACCTAAGGTCCTACAGTCTGTCAGTTATTGACAAAAGCAAGTGTGATTTGCTAACCAACCAAGATCTAATGATGAAAACATCTTAGAGCCAAACATGGAATCTTTAGGGTAATTGCTTCGGAAGCGGGTATACCCAAGATGGTCCACTAGCATGTGAAGGATGTTTTAGAATTTCTGTTCTGCTTTTTTTTCATTTCATCCATTTAAATTTTATCTTTAAAAGTATTTTATATGTATACAGTAGTTCATATATATAATTTATGTAACAAATACTAGTGATTCATATTTACAATTTTCTTACTGAAGGATGCACATATTAAATAAATAAATAAAACGACTTCAGAGACCATATTGTAAAGAATATGGCTTTATTTAGTTTGTAATAATGAACCAGGTGTCACTGTCAGACAGAGCAAGGAAGCAGCAGCAGGGATGCAGATAAGGCAAGAGACCCAGACCACACACCCCAAGTGGCAGGAAAGCAGAGAAAAAGCCGAGGGGACCAGGACAGAGTGAAGAGCCACAGCAGGGATCCAGGTAAGGTGAGGGACCCCCAAGTGGCAGGAAAGAGGCAGGGATCCATGTAAGGGGAGAGTGGAGAGGTTCTGAACAGCTAAAGGAGACAAACTTGTCTATCAGTTTGTCCTACTGTGGTGGCATGTTGCTGTGAGGCTTGAGGCTGTGCCACTGGTGTCTCAAACCCAGCAGGGTTGCACATGGGGCACAGGTTACAACAGACTGAGACAGACAAGGGAGAGGAAGAGGCCATCAATTTCTCAAATAATTGGTCAAGGAAAACCTTATGAATAGCAGAGAAACACTGATATGTTACTGAACAACTTTATGAATTGCCCAGAAACATTGTCCAATACAGTTCAGGAGGAAAAACCACTTAGGTGAAGGCTCTCAAAATAGTACTGGGAAAGAGCTGCATCATCATAGTAGAACCAGCCTTAGTTATATGGATAAGGTAAAGCTTTCAAGACCTCCATTTGCTGATGTGGCACAACTCTAATTGAGGAGAAACAGCTGCAAACATCCATTAATAATTGGAACATGTGAAGTATGAATCTAGGAAAATTGAAAGTTGTCAAAAATGAAATGGAACACATAAAGATTGATATCCTAGGCATTAGTGAGCTTAAATGGACTGTTTTGGGCCATTTTGAATAAGACAACCATGTGGTCTACTATGCTTGGAATGACAATTTGAAGAGGAATGATGTGGTGTTCTTCATCACAAAGGATGATTCAAAATCTGTCATGAAGTACAATGCTGTCAGTGATAGGATAATATCCATACACCTACAGGGAAGACCAGTTAACACAACTATTATTCAAATTTATGTACCAACCACCAAAGTCAAAGATGAGGAAATTAGGGATTTTTATCAGCTTCTGCCATATGAAATTGACCAAACATGCAATCAGGATGTGTTAATTATCACTGCTGACTGGAATGCAAACGTTGCAAACAAAGAAGAATCACTGGTAGTTGGAAATTTTGGCCTTGGTGACAGAAATGATGCTGGAAATCACATGATAGAATTTTGCAAGACCAATGACTTACTCATTGCAAATACCTTTTTACAACAACACAAACAGTGGCTATACATGTGGACTTCACCAAATGGAATACACAGAAATCAGATTGACTACATCTGTGGCAAGAGGCGATGGAAAAGCTCAATATCTTCAGCCAAAATCAGGCCAGGAGATGGTTGTGGAACAGGCCATCAACTGCTCATATGCAAGTTCAACTTGAAGTTGAAGACAATTAAAACAAGTCCATGAGAGACCAAATATAACCTTGAATATATCACTCCTGAATTTAGAAACCATCTGAAGAACACATTCAGTGCATTGAACCAATGACTGAAAACCAGAAAAATTATGGGATGACATCAAGAGCATCATCCCTGAAGAAAGCAAGAGGTCATTAAAAAGATGAGAAAAAAAGAAAAGAAAAAAATGGATGACAGAAGAGACTCTGAAGCTTGCCCTTGAGCAGAGAGTAGCTAAAGAAAATGGAAGCAATAACAAGATCAAAGAGCTGAACAGAAGATTTCAAAGAGCAGCTCAAGTAGACAAAGCCAATTACTATAATTTCAGGAAGTGGCATATGATCAAGAACCAATGGTACTGAAGAAAGACTGGGAATTGAGGAATACCCATTGAGATGTTTCAACAAACAGATGCCCCACTAGAGGCAATCACTCAGTTATGCCAAGAGATTTGGAAGACAGCTACCTGGCCAACTGACTAGAAGAGATCCATATTTGTACCCATTCCAAAGAAAGGTTATCCCACAAAATGTGGAAATTATTGAACAATATCATTAATATCACACTCAAGTAAGATCCTACTGAAGCTAATTCAAAAAAGGTTGCAGCAGTATATTGACAGAGAACTTCCAGAGGTACAAGCTGGATTCAGAAGAGGGCATGGAACAAGGTATATCATAGCTGCTGTCAGATGGATCTTGGCTCAAAGCAAAGAATACCAGAAATATGTTTACTTGTACTTTATTGACTATGCAAAGGCATTTGATTGTGTGGGTCATAACAAATTGTGGATGGCATTGAGAAGAATGGGAATTCCAGAACACTTGATTGTGCTCATGAGGAACCTGTACATTGATCAGGAGGCTGTTGTTTGAACAGAACAAGGGGATACTGCATGTTTAAAATCAAGAAGGGAGTGAATCAGGGTTGTATCCTTTCCCCATACTTATTCAATCTGTATGCTGAGCAAATAATCCAAGAAGCTGGACTATATGAAGAAGAATGTGGCATCAAGATTGGAGGAAGAATCATTAACAACCTGCGATATGCTGACGACACAACTTTGCTTGCTGAAAGTGAGGATGACTTGAGGCATTTACTGATGAAGATTGAAGAATACAGTCTGCAGTATGGATTACATCTTAGTATAAAGGAAACAAAAATCCTCACAACTAGGTCTATAAGCAGCATCCTGATAAATGGGGAAAAGATTGAAGTTGTCGAAGACTTCACATTGCTTGCTTCTACAATCGACGCCAATGGAAGCAGAAGTCAGGACATTAGACAATGTATAGCACTGGGCCAGTTGACTGTAAGGGACCTCTTTCAAATGCTAAGGAGCAAAGATGTCTCCTTGAGGACTAAGGTGTATCTGACACAAGCCATGGTATTTTCAATCGCCTTGTATGCACGTGAGATCTGAACAATGAGTAAGGAAGACTGAAGAAGAATTGATGCTTTTGAGTGGTGGTACTGGTGAAGAAAGCTGAAAGTATCATGGGCTGCTAAAAGAACTAACAGAGGTGTCATGGAGGAACTGCAGCCAAAATGCTCCTTGGAAGCGAGAATGGCCAGACTTCGTCTCACCTACTTTGGTCATGTTGTCAGAAGGGACCATTCTCTGGAGAAGGATGTCATGCTTGGTAAGGTTGAGGATTGACAAAAGAGGGGAAGGCCCTCAAAGAGATAGATTGACACAGTGGCTGTGACGATGGGCTCAAGTATATCAAGGATCATGGAGCTGGTAAAGGACTGGGCGGTGTTTCATTCTGCTGTCCATAGGGTCGCTATGAGTCAGACATGGCTTGACAGCACCTAACAATAACAACATCACTGTCAGTATTTGACCACCACATTCACTAGCCTTCTTTCTCTCCACAACCATAGAAGGAAAAAAAAAAAGAGAAAAAGCTAATTATTTTAAAGAAAAATCAGCTCTTAGACTATACAAAAAAAGGTAAGGGAAGTAGAACCATAGAGACTAAAGGGCACGATTAGAGAAGGCAAACAAAAGGAAGTTTAATTTATGGTAGCCATTGGTGACTTCAGGCAAGACTTCATTCAAGGGTGTGATCCAAAACAGCAGTATAACTGAAAACATGAGTGTACTTGTTTGAGGTACATTACTCCAAACTTCTGAAGCACTGATGGTTCAGTGATAGAAGTCTCACTTCCCACACTGGAGGGTTTGTTTCTGGGCCAGTGAATTTCCTGTGCAGCCATCATTTATCTGTCAGTGGAGGCTTGCTTGTTGCTATGACATTGAATGCATTTCAACAGAGCTTCCGTACTAAGATGGACTGGGAAGAAAGGCCTGGTGGTCTACTTCAAAAATCAGGCAATGAAAACCTTATGGCTCTCAATGGTACAATCCACAACTGATCACAGGGATGGTGCAGGGCCAGGCAGCATTTTTGTGCAACATCATGGCAGCTAACAACAACAACCCCAAAACTGACAGAAGCAGGCATGGAGATGGCTCACTCACTTCCTAGCAGAAGTTCAACAATGAATGGAATTCCTTGGATCCCAAATATAATACTCTTTATTCAAAATTATTCTGTACCTGGAACAAAACCATTTCCAATATACATGTATATTGAACTTAAACACTCTTGAGAAAAATTATTTAAGAAATGGCAACCAGAAAATATTTAACTGGCTGCATAGGAAACTGCATCCTCCCTTCTTTGTACAAAGAGAAGGAAAGCAAATGCACACAAATACCTTCATGTATGTTTTCTTACTTTGATTTTATTGTTTTGTCACTGCCTTATGCCTTCCACCTACCCCACTTAGCAGGCTTAAGTCAAACACATTATTGCTACTCAGACTTTACTCTCTTGGAACATTCAGTACATTTCTCACTGCTTCTTAGCTGCCTTGATCCCTTAGTGTTTTCCTCTGCAGCCAGAGAGAGAGAGAGAGAGAGAGAGAGGGAGATTCTCAGGTTCTTTGTTTCCATTCCATGATTTAGCATGCCCCTCTACACCCGGCTCCATGGCCAGCTATGAATGATTTGTGGCAGCTCAGTGCCTCTTTGTCATTAGCAGAAGGAGATGTGTAGGATGCAAACATAGGAAATACTACAGCCCCTTCTCATCCCTTCTTTACCTGTGGTGTCTCTACTTAGTTGAATCATGTCTGTCCTTCTAGGTCCAACTTAAGTTCTACTGTCTTATTGAAGCCCTCTCTACCTTAGATTACAGTGTTTTCTTGTTCTTCTGGCTCATAGCTTGTCCTCTTTCCACCTTTCCCTTGCTGCTTAGGTGGACACACTACCTTGGCGCATTAGTTTTCCTTTCATTTGTCCATGTTCTGCTTTCTCACCTCAACTGCCAGCTTGTGGCTTAGACTTTACACATAGTGAATACTTGTGAATTCATTCATTGTTTGGTATAGATATCTGTAATAATGGCCTAAATGGTTCCCTTTTAAAACCAGGTAGATTAATCCTATCAATATGATCCTATCAATTTGAGTGAAAGCCTTCAAGAAAATAGTCCTTGTAGAATTTGCCCAATTTTTACAATTGAAGCCACTTAGCTATACTATCTAATTTTCGAAGAGAAGCAATCATCTAAAAGATAAGTTTGAAATTCAAACAGATAAGAAAATGTAAATCACTTAATTCTACAAAATTCTATAATGTCAATTTAGTAAATAATTATTTAAATTTGATTTTTTGCCTTATTTCATCTTATGCTATAAAAACTCTAAGGATACTTAAAATAAGGTGTGCCTGATGCAAGCCACAGTATTTTCAGTCACTGCATGTGCAAAAGCTGAACAATGAATAAGGCATACTAAAGAAGAATTGATGCCTTTGAATTGTCATTGTTGTAGGTGCTGTTGAGTCATCTCTGACTCATAGTGACCTCATGTACAGCAGAATGAAACACTGCCTGGTCCTGTGCCAGCCCCATGATCCTTGCTATACCTGAGCCCATTGTTACAGCCACTGTATCAATCCATCTCATTGAAAGCCTTCCCCTTTTTCCTTGTCCCTTCACTTTGCCAGGCATGATGTCCTCCTCCAGGAAATGATCCCTTCTTACAACATGACCAAAGTAGGTGAGACGAAGTTTGTCCATTCTTGCTTCCCAGGAGCATTCTGGCTGCACTTACTGCCAGGACAGATTTGTTGGTTCTTTTAGCAGTCCATGGTACTTTCAGCATTCTTCACCAACAGAACTCAAAAGCGTCAATTCTTCTTTGGTCTTCCTTTTTCATTGTCCAGCTTTAATATGTATATGATGTGATTGAAAATCCATGGCTTGTGTCAAGCACACCTTAGTCTTCAAGGAAACATCTTTGCTCTTCAGCACTTGAAAGAGGTACTTTGAAGCAGATTTGCCCAATGCTATGTTGTTGTTGTTGTTAAGTGCCGTCAAGTGGTTTCCGACTCATAGCGACCCCATGCACAGCAGAACAAAACACTGCCTGATCCCGTGCCAGCCCCACAATCCCTGCTATATTTGAGCCCATCATCGCAGCCACCATATCAATCCATCTCATTGAAGGCCTCCCCTTCTTTTGTCGACCCTCCACCCTACCAAGCATGACATCCTTCTCCAGGGAATGGTCCCTTCTTACAACATGACCAAAATAGGTGAAACGAAGTCTGGCCATTCT
>NW_006921637.1:9548330-9579119 GCF_000298275.1 Orycteropus afer afer | reverse complement strand
ATAAAATTCTTCAATTTCCTCATCTGTGGCTTTGGTGGTTGGGGCATAAATTTGAATAACAGTCATATTAACGGGTCTTCCCCAATGCTATATGACATCTAATATCTTGACTGCTGGTTACATTGGTGTTGATTGTAGAACCAAGTAATATGAAGTCTTTGACAACTTCAATCTTTTCTCCATTTATCATGATGCTGCTTATTGGTCTTGTTGTGAGGATGTTTATTTTCTTTACATTGGTATGTAATCCATACTGCAGACTGTAGTTTTCAATCCTCAGCAGTAAGTGCTTCAAGTCATCCTTACTTTGAGCAAGGAAAGTTGTGTTGTCTGCATAACATAGATTGTTTATGAATATTCCTCCAATCCTGATGCCTCATTCTTTTTCATATAATCCATCTTCTCAGATTATTTGTTCAGCATGCAGATTGAACAAGTATGCTGAAAGGATACAACCCTGATGCATTCCCTTCTTGATTTTAAACCATACAGTGTCCCCTTGTTCTGTTCAAATGACAGCCTCCTGGTCTATGAACAAGTTCCTCATGAGCACAATCGAGTGTTCTGGAATTCCCACTCTTCTCAATATTATCCATAATTTGTTATGACCCACCCAATCTAATGCTTTTGCATAGTCAATAAAACACAAGTAAACATCTCTCTGGTATTCTTTGCTTTGAGCCAAGATGCATCTGACATTAGCAATGATATCCCTCACTCCATGTCCTCTTCTGAATCCAGCTTGTATTTCTGGACTTTCTCTGTCAATATACTACTGTAACCTTTTGTGAAAAATCTTCAGTAAGATTTTATTTGAGTGTGATATTAATGATACTGTTTGATAATTTCCACATTCTGTAGGATCACCATTCTTTGGAATAGGTACAAATATGGATCTTTTCCAGGCAGTTGGCCAGGTAGTTGTCTTCCACATCTGGCATTTGTTTTGTTGTTGTTGTTATGTGCCATCGAGTCGGCCCCGACTCATAGCGACCCCTCCTTGGGTTTCCGAGGCAGTATCACTACGGAAGTAGGATTGTCCACCCTTCCTTCCGAGGAGTGCCTGGTGGGTTTGAACCACCAGCCTTCTGGTTAGCAGTCAAGTGCCTTAGGCACTATGCTACCAGAGCTCCCTAACTTCTGGCATAGTCATGTGATTTCCTCTAGTGCGGCATCCATTTGTTGAAACATCTCAATGAGTATCCTGTCAACTCTTGGAGCCCTGTTTTTTGCCACTTCCTTCAGTGCAGCTTTGACTTCTTCCTTCAATACCATTGCTTCTTGATCATATCCCACCTCCTGAAATGGATGAATATCGACCAATTCTTTTTGGTACAGTGACTGTGTATTCCTTTCACATTCCTTTGATGCTTGCTTCATCATTCAATATTTTGCCCATAGAATCTTTCAGTATTGCAACTTGAAGCTTAAATTTCCTCTTCAGTTCTTTCAGCTTGAGAAATGCCAAGCATGTTCTTCCCTCTTGGCTTTCCAACTGCATGTCTGTACACATTTCATTATAATAATTGACTTTGTCTTTTCAAGCTGCTCTTTGAAATCTTCTGTTAGCTCTTTTATCTTGTCATTCCTTCCCTTTGCTTTAGCTACTCTCCTTAAAGGCCAAGTTTCAGAGTCTCTTTGACATCGCTTTTGGTCTTTTCTTCCTTTCCTGTCTTTTTAATGACCTTTTGCTTTCTTCATGGATGATATTCTTGATGTCATCCCACAATTTGTTCTTTAAATGGTCTCTAAATTCAGGAGGGATATAATGAAGGTCATATTTTGGCTTTCACAGACTTGTTTTAATTGTCTTCAACTTCAACTTGAACTTGCAAATGAGCTGTTGATGGTCTGTTCCACAATAAGCTCCTGACCTTTTTTGTCTGAAGGTATTGAGCTTCTCCATTGCCTCTTGCCACAGATGTAGTCAATCTGATTCCTATCTACTCCATCTGGTGAAGTCCATGAGTATAGCCACCATTTGTGTTGTTGTAAAAAGGTATTTGCAATGAATAAGTCGTTGATCTCACAAAATTCTATCATGCAATCTCCTGCATTATTTCTAAATTTTCCAACTTCTGGTGATTCTTCTTTGTTTCTAACTTTTGCATTCCAGTCACCAGTGATACTTAGCACATCTTGATTTCATGTTTTGTCAATTTCAAACTGCAGAAATTGGTAAAATTTTCAAATCCTCATCTTTGGCTTTGGTGGTTGGTGTGTAAATTTGAATAGTAGTAGTATGAGCTGACTTTCCTTGTAGGCATATGGGTATTATTCTATCATTGACAGCATTGTACTTCAGGATAGATCTTGAAACATTCTTTGTGACAAAGAATTCCACACCATTCCTCATCAGTTTGTCATTCCTGGCATAGTAGCTCGTATGGTTATCTGATTAAAAATGACCCAAACCAGTCCATTTCAGCTCACTAATGCCTAGGATACCAATCTTTATGTGTTCCATTTCCCTTTTGACAACTCCCAATTTTGCTAGATTCATACTTCATACGTTCCATGTTCCGATTATCAGTGCATATTTACAGCATTTTTTCTCATATTGAGTCATGCCGCTTCAGCAAATGGAGGCCCTGAAAGCTCTACTTTACCCATATAATTAAAGTAGGCTCTACTCTGATGAGGCAGGTCTTTCCCAGTCATATTTTGAGTACCTTCCAACCTGAAGGGCTCATCTTCTGGTGCTGTATCAGACAATGTTTCAGGGCTATTCATAAAAATTTCCAGTAATATATCAGATATTGATTACATTTCTTCATGTTGCAGATCCTTGTCACTATCTTTTTGCAAATTATACCACCAGGTCAGTTCCCTCTAAGCAAAATCCCCTTTCCCCATCTATCCC
Source organism: Orycteropus afer afer (assembly GCF_000298275.1). Taxonomy (NCBI): domain Eukaryota; kingdom Metazoa; phylum Chordata; class Mammalia; order Tubulidentata; family Orycteropodidae; genus Orycteropus; species Orycteropus afer. The sequence continues at coordinate 9,576,256 of NW_006921637.1, read as the reverse complement.
AGCCCTGGTAACAACTAATAATCCTTGGTTTCCATGTATTTGCTTATTTCTTATAAGTAAGGTCATGTAGTATTATTGAGTTAGAAGAAGATTATATATATTAAATTAACTCACTCACTGCCATCTAGTCAAATCTGACTCATAGCAACCCCTCCTTGGGTTTCCAAGGCAGTATCACTATGGAAGTAGATTGCCCAATCTTCCTTCCAATGAGTGGCTTGTGGGTTTGAACCACCAGCCTTCTGGTTAGCAGTCAGATGCCTTACGCACTATGCCACCAGAGCTCCCATATATTGAATTCCAAAAATTCCAAAACCAAACTCACTGCCATGGAGTTGGGTCTGACTCATAGTGACCCCTCCTAGGGTTTCTGAGGCAGTATCACTATGGAAGTCGATAGCCCAACCTTCCTTCCGAGGTGTGGCTGGTGAGTTTGAACCTTCAGCCTTCTGGTTAGCCGTCAAATAAATGCCTTAGGCACTACACCGCTAGAACTGCAAGACAATTGAGCAAATATGGCCTGGAAAAGGTACAGCCAGAATACTCCTTAGAGCAAGGATGGTAAGACTTCATCTCATGTACTTTGGACAGGTTATCAGGAGGGACCAGTCCTTGTAGAAGATGTCATGCTTGGTAAATTAGAAGATCAGCAAAAAAGAAGACCTTCAATGAGATGGATTGACATGGTGTCTGCAACAGTGGCTTAAAACACAGCAATGATTGTGAGGATGGCTCAGGACTAGGCAGTATTTTGTTCTGATGTACGTAGAGTCACTATGAGTTACAACAAATTTGACAGCACCTAAGAACAACAACAATAACAAATAATAATAATGCATCAACACATAAAAATGCATACAGACAAAAATTATTCATAAAATAAAACAATACGGCCTAAATTAAAAAGACCAGAAAAATGAACATAGAATTATCAGCAAGCCCAATCCTCAGCATATATCCAGAAGAAGTGAAAAGAGTACACAAACAGAAACTTGCACACCAATGTTTATTGTAACACTTTTCAAAACAGCCAAAAGGTGGAAATAACTGAAATGTCCTTCAGCATATAAATGAATAAGAAAAATATGGTATATACATACAATGACATATTACTCAGCCATAGAAAAAATGAAGTCCTGATGCATGCCAGAACATGGAGGAAACTTAAAAACAATATGCTGAGTGAGATAAGTCAGATACTATATGACCTTACTTATCAGAAATAAGCAAATATAGAGAAACCAAGTTTTTAGTTGTTACCAGGGCTGGGATGGATGGAGAAAGTGGATTTTGCTTAGGTGGAATGGAATTTATGTTAATGGAGGTGGAATAATTTGCAAAAGGATAGTGACAAAGGTGTGCAACATGAAGAAATGTAATCAATGTCACCAAATTGTACATGTGGAAATTATTGAATTGGTGAAGACTTTGTTATGTGTTTTTCACCATATACATGCACAACCTACACAAATTAAAAAAAGATAAGGAAAAAAGGAACAATAAAGGTAAGGATTATATTGGTACATTTACATAGCTATTAGACTCACTTTACTCTCCTAGACCCTGAATTAAATATGGACTAATGTATGTGAAACTAAGTAATTTAAAAAAAATGTAAATTATATAATTTATAATAAACTTCACAGGTCTAGATTTACCTTACAATTCACTGCAACACTTTTAAGACTCTTTCCAATAACTGATAAGGTTCACTTGGAAATAAATATTTCCTCTGAAATGTTCAGTTATATGCAGTTCTTCATAAAGAGAAAACATATCTCCCTCCTCTAGAACCTTGGTTCCTCCATAAGGAAAGTCTTTCCATCAGGGAAACAAAGGAAGACTCCAACCCTTGTACCCCATCTTGATTCTACATCCAGTCCACAGGGGGGTATGGAAGAGGAATCCACTCTTCTGCCTTCCCTTCTCAGTTCACTGAGCAGGAGAAGGACATGACATAGTAATTAATAGAAAGGGTTTCCCACTCCAAGAGGCACTACTATATAAAACACCTTCAAACCAATCAGACAAACAAAACTCCATTCCTATTGCTCTTTGAGGTAGATAGGTAGCAACTTTGTTCCCTACTATGGACCTCCCCCCACTCCTGTGGTCCTTCTGGAGGCTTGATTAGGGAGGGGATCTCCCCCCCCACAACTCATTGAATATTTATTTATTTATTTATTATTGTGATTTGGATGACAGTTTACAGAGCAAATTCATTTTCCATACAGCAATTCATACACATTTTGTTTCATGACATTGACTGCAATCTCCACAAAGCAACAGCTCTCTTCCCATTTCTTCATAATTACCTTTTGCCTGTGTCCATCTTTCCTATACTCTCTTGCCCCCTGAGCTATCTTCCTGTGCAAATAATGCCTTTCTATTCTCCCATAATTGATTGTTCTAAGGAGTGTATCTACGTGGCATTAATGTTCACTCTATATGCCTGTCTATTGCTTGGCTGGAAGCTACAGGAGTGAGTTCAATTCCAGGCTTCAAGAATAAGTAGGGGGTATAGTTTGGGGGTTTCACCAGGCTTTATCAGACCAGTAAGCCTCGTCTTTTATATGACTTTTGAGTTTTGTTCTCCCACTCTATCCAGGATCTCCTGCACTGATCCCTTTCTGAGTGGTTGACAGTGGTAGCTGGGCACCATCTAGTCCTTCTGTTCTCATGGTCATATAGGCTGAGGTTCACATGGTCCACTAGTCCATTGGACTGATGTTTGTTTCCTTGCATCTTTGATTTTCTTCATTCTTCTTTGCTCCCAATGAGGAGACACTAATTGTTGCATCTAGATGGCCTCTTGCAGACTTTTAAGACCTCAGGTGCTACTCAACAAAGTAGGCTGTAGAACAATAGAACAATGTTTTTGTGTGGTATGCTATGCCAATCAAGCTTGATGTACCCCATGACCATGGTCCTGACCCCACAGATCCAACAGCTCATTCCATCAGGACAAGTGACTGTGCCTAGGAAGTTATCATAACTTTGCTCCCTGTTAGTTTTATTTATATGGACATTCTTATAGTATATACAAATATATATAGAGAAATATCATCTGCCAACCTTATATATGGTCGTGGGTATATTCCCTTTTGCCTAGACATACCTGATTATTCAGCCTGTCTACTCATCTATTTACCCACAGATTAATGTTTGTTATCACTGATAACTATGGTGAGGGTCCTGAAGTTACCTAATTAATAGTCTCACTCCTAGCTGGTACCTTTATAAGGTTAATAAATCTCTTCAAGACTTGATGTTCCATCATTAAAATGGAACAATAATAGAATAAGATGAATGTTTCTGGTGTACAATAAGGACTCAATAAATGATAAGTAAGGAACTCTGGTGGTGCAGTGCCTAAGGCATTTGACTGGCAATCAGAAAGTTGATAGTTCAAACCCACCAGCTGTTCCATGAAAGGAAGATGAGGCAATCTATACTTCCTTAAAGATTTACCACCTTGGAACCTGAATAAGGGTTGCTATGAGTCAGAATTGACTCAATGGCAGTAAGTTTAAATAAGTATTATTTCATTAATAGCAGTTATGACACCATGAAATTATTTTTAAAAAGTACATTAAAAATCTTCTATAACTGGACAAGAATCCTAGATCTTCCTGTTGAAATTCTGGGGAAAGGAGAGATGTTTGCCTATAGCTAATAGCATTCAGTAAGGGCCTATAAACCTTGCTGATTGTCCAAGCACCACTTCTTTTGCTGCTGGCCTTTTTGCCAGCTGCTACAATGCCCTGCAGAGGATGGAAAGGGAGAAATGATGCTGAGGTAATTGAGTTCTTGGTAACGTCTGTGACAGAAGGTTCAGTGCCTCTCATGATTCCTAAGATCAAGTGGTTAAGTTCCTGTCTTTGGAACCAGTCTGGCTTATTTTGGAGTGGTTCAGATTGAGAAAAACCTGACCTAAGTCATCACTGAAGCATCTCCTCAGTGTGTAACTGAGCACCAGGGCTGATCTGACCTTCTTATGGAATGCAAAATGAAACCACCACAAACTCAGATAGTTTTGGTAGTACAGTAACTCCAGTATACTTGCTTCTCTCTCTCTGATATTTTCTTTGTTGTTGTGTTCTGTTGAGTCAACTTGACTCATAGCAACCCTACAGGACAGAGTAGAACTGCTCCATTGGGTTTTCAAGGTTATAATCTTTATGTGAGTAGACTGCATTATCTTTCTCCCATGGAGCTCCTAGTGGGCACAAACCACCAGCCTTTTGGTTAGCAGGTGAGCACTTAACCTCTGTGACACCAGGGTTCCTTATTTTCCTTTCAGAAAGCAAAAGTACTGCTATAGAGAAGGAGATGGAAAGAGGATAAAGAAGGAAGGATTAGAAGTGAAGTCTTCTGGGACCTATCTAGTGAAGAGTTTTCAAAGAGAAGAGATTTTGGGTAGCGTAAGCAATATGGTAAAAGGAGAAATCAGAGTTTTGATGGTGGGGATCAGTATTAAAATGACAGACTATGTGTAAGGAAGGAGAGTCTTAGTCACTTGCCATCATCATTTTCTTTGTCATTAACACTTCAACATTTAATTAAATGTGATACTGTTTGTTAGAAAAGATATCCTGAAGAAAAAAAAAAGTGACTGAGATTTTAACTGATAGAGGATAGACAATCAGGAGACAGATTAGAATTTAAAACAAATGGTTTGGTAGCTAACTCCACTGTGAGTTGTATAGATCAACCCAAAGTTTCTTTACTGTATAGCAGTAATATGAAAGGTCTGCCCTCTGAGATCAATTAATAAAATCAACCAATATTTAAGGATGCCCAACACTTGTCAAGGTGCCTCCAAACCACACATACTGCTGTGAAGTCATCTCTGACTCATAGTGACCCCTCCTTGGGTTTCCCAGGTAATATCATTACGGAAACAGATTGACCAACCTATCTTCTGAGGAGTGGGTGGTGGGTTTGAACTACCAGCCTTCTGGTTAGCAGTCAAATGCCTTAGGCGCTACCCCACCAGAGCTCCCTGCCAAGGTGCCTAGTGACTGAGAAAAGAATGGTCCTTCTTTCTTTCTTTTGTTTAAGTTGGTTGAAGGACATTCAGCTCTGATGACTATGTTAGACTGAACTAAGGAAGGAAGTCAAGTAGAATGTGTCTACTCTGCCCTATGACCTGGGTGCTGATTATCACCCCAGTTGTGACAACATGCTTCATAGTCAGCACTTTTAAAGGTATCTGCCACATTTTTTAAAATAGACAATTATAATTAATCAATAGGGAATGTCCAAGCTAAGATTAATTTTACAAACTCAAGAGAAACCATGATTGCTTGACTGTTTGTGATACTTTTTGTCTGGGAGTTTAGAAATCTTGCAGAAAAAGTAATTGCTGTGTCAGTGAAAATCCCAGTAGGTAGATAACCAATTTGTCATTAATTAAATGGAAGACTTTTAATGATTCAAGGAGGTATTGTCAAAATTGTATGATAGTTTAATTTGCTAACATGGTGCAAACCTGTTAGCTTCAGAGGCAAGATTAATAACTATACAACTCTGCATGGAATTTTCCACTCACTTCTAGTGTGCAGTCATTTTTAAGACTCTGCTCAACACCCTTATCTTACTTTATCAATGACAGTTCTGCAATAGCCATGGCAAATATAGGTTAGATGAAAATATTATACATAACATTTTCTGTGACTCATTTTGCTTCATTTTTCCTCTTCCCCCTCTGCTCCAGCCACCCTGAGTCATACAACAGCTGTGAGAACATTAGCTCCAAAGGAGTGAGCTGCAGACATTGTATGTACTGGGCTGAATCCCATTATATCTTGGAGCCCACAGTGGGATGTGTTCTAAATCCCTTATCACAGCCGCCTCAGGAGGAAAATAATTTTTTCCTTCTGTTGCTCCTGAAGTAAAGATAACATTTCTTGAGCGGCAAGTATTTTATGTGATTGTCTTGTATGCTAAGCCTCAACAGATAATTCTGTAGCTCCATTCATTACAGAAATAGAGCCTTTCCATTGTGCTGCTTAAAAAAAAAACAAAAATAAAATAACTCCCCAATAGAAATCATAAAATTATTCAGTGGACTAAGGGGGAGAAGAGACTCACCAAGATGACAACTTGTGACAATTACACAAAGCAATTTGACTGAGTTATTTCCTTTATTATTCCATAAATGGGAAAATAAACTAATACCTTGGTTATAAGCTGTGGTTTCACAATAGGTATGTTCCACTAGGGCCTATTGGTAATGATACTGCACCATTGAACTTTGCAAATGAGCTCCAGCCTGTCTCTTAATTGACTCTCTGTCTCTAGAATTTTCTTGATTTATTGCTCCTCAGTAGACTTTTCTTTTGTTTAGATGATAGCATTTGTCAACTCTTGTAGTTACATCATGGAAATTGTTCTAGGGGACTGCCTCAACACAAGTGTGCTAATTGGTGTAGCTTATTGGAGCATGAAGGAAAGATGTGCTTCTTGAAGATGTCTTGGCCTCCTGCATGCCAAAGGAGCAGGGTCTCATCTGGAGTATGTTTCATCTGATTCTGTACATCAGACTATGAATCCCTTCAACTAGAAGAGTTTAGTGAAGTGTACCTATATGACTTCATAACTAATTTGGTCCCAGCTTCATCATATAGGTTGTCAGCATTAGCATCCATGACAGTGAGAGCTTGGCTTCTTGCCTCAAACTGCTTTAGTCTAAGTAGGAATGAGAATTCTTCTCTAGGATTCAGTGGGATAGTATCTAGAGATTCAAAATCCAAGAGAGAGATTCCTAAAAACAAACTAGCCAGTCTTTTGGTTTCAATCCTGGTGATTACCTCTCCAGGTCTGACTCTTACTAACAGCTACTAAACTTCATGCCATTAGGATTTTGGAGGTAGATGGAGAAAAAAGTAAAATGTTGTGTCAGCCTCTTGCTCCTGTAGTCCATGCTGAATTTTTACCTGTATTTAAGAGTAGGAAAATGAATTAAACTGGTTCTAAGGTTTAGGAAAAAGCAAATAGTCCACCTCAGAGAGCAATGACCACATATATATATTACTTAGAGGGCCTGTGATAGTAGATTCTAGCTCTTCACATGCCCTTTCTATCCCCACTACTTCTTGCCTTAGTTACCTCATTGACTGATCCTGGTTAATTGTAATTATTTTCTAACACTGGACAAACCAGATTCAGTTTTTACTCTTTCAGGGAAGAACAGATAAGCCTTTGGGAGATAGCATCAACTTTATTAAAAAGTCTCAAAGCAAAAATTTCAGAATGAGGCTTTCTGGCCTGGCAGCACTTTTTGGTCAGGGTACACTTTGCCAGAGTCTCTTAGATCCCAGCAGCTCTACCTTGATCATGGATACCAGTGATCTGATTTCAATATGTGATAAGAGGCATCTTTATGTTGTTGTCGTTGCTGTTGTTATGTGTTGTAGAGTCGTATCTGACTCATAGCAACCCCTCCTTGGGTTTTCAAGGTGGTATCACTATGGAAGTAGATTGCCCAACCTTCCTTCCAAGGAGTGGCTGGTGGGTTTGAACTGCCAGTCTTCTGGTTAGCAGTCAAGTGCCTTAGGCACTACACTACCAGAACTCCTCATCTTTAAGTATGTGTGTATAAACATCAATAGCAACCCCCAAAGCCTTAACAAACATTTCTTAACAACAGAGGTTATTGGATTCAGGTTGAAAAGAATCAAGAAGCTAGGCATCAGTTGGAAAAAAATAGTAGCATTCATAATCATAGCCCATCAATCTGCATGGTATTCAGAATCTTTTCAGGGCTCAGCTGATCAACAGTTAGAAAAACAGACTGTTTAATCACTGGCAGGCAATTTACGACCCAAGAACCCTCTTCACTCCCACCTCAAGCTAAGCTCAGGCTATGGCTGCAGTTCTGAGTTAGTAGTTGTTCTTATAGGCTTAAATATTTATGTCTACAAAATGGTATTTCCTGCAGCTGTGCCCCTCTAGCTGCTACCATCTCCAGAACTCACACACCAAGCAGAGCTGAGAGGAGTCAGGGCAACAGAAGGGAACCTGTTTCTGAATATCTAATGCCTGCTCTAGAGGGCAAGGTTTGTATGCAGGGCTGGGCCTTCTGTGTCTGTGCGTGTGGCTTCTGAGCCCATCTCTGCAAGTTTAGCCTCTCCATTGCTTCAGAGTTTGAGCTTGATTGCACACACACACACAAAAGACATTCTAACCATGATAGCCATGTAAAAATAAACCCAACAGTTTTAAAAATTGACATTATTGCTCATTTTGGCTTTTTTTTTTTTTTTTTTTAAGTCATGAAAATAAATACCAGCACATATGTTCAGGTTCTCAGAAATCATGTAGATGAGCCTAATAAAAATCTGGAGATAGACATTGGTTCACCAACCCCCTCACATTCACATCACATGGATTTTTAGGGGAAACTTAGCATATATGCTATTTGGTAGCTACTTCCAGTCTTTTAACTTCTAAACTAAAAAATCCTACACAGACCTGTAGGTAATACAAGAAGATGGTTGTTGTTGTTGTTGTTATGTGCCGTCGAGTCGGCCCCGACTCATAGCGAACCTTCCTTGGGTTTCTGAGGCAGTATCACTACAGAAGTAGGATTGCCCAACCTTCCTTCCGAGGAGTGGCTGGTGGGTTTGAACCGCCAGCCGTCTGGTTAGCAGGCAAGTGTCTTAGCCACTATGCCCACAAGAAGATGGTAGGGTTGATTAAAACTTTTACAACAACATTTAGTTTTAGGCACCTTAGTGATTTTTCTGCCAGCTTTTAAGTCTAGTTCATCATTGTAATAAAATGAACAAATAATAACAATGTATATAGTAATTTTCTTCAAGATATTCAAAAGCCTGTGGAGAAATTTAAAAATCATTTTAGCTTTTGTTCATTAGGTAACCTATTAAGTAGCTAAACAGTCGCTAAATAGAGAAGTGTCTCTTTGGGTTTTCAACAGAGTAAGGCCAAGTCCTTCCTTAGTTCTGTGACTTCTACAACAGTAGGTAAGAATAGGATGTGGGCCACTGTGCACTCCCCCTTCTTGCCCAACAGTATTTCTCAGGAGTGACAGTGACATACATTTTGATGCTAAGTCTTCATTGTGGCCTTGTGTATCCTATCACCAATTCCGTATGTACCTCCAGAGCCTGAAATGAGCTTGAGACATCATGGTGTATTGGAAAAGGGAGTGTTTGAAAATACTGATTATTTCATAGCCCTTGGGCCTCAGCCCTGACTCCAGCTCTCAGCCTCCTAGGGAGCCCATTGCCACCACTTAGCAGAGAATGGAGTGTTTCTGAAAAAGAGCTGGCACAAAATAGCTACTGCAAATGTGTTCAAGAAAGAGCCAGTCCTGACCTTTCTTGCAGAGGTATCATAGGGAAGACACATGTTTGGACATTGAAAGATAGCTTCTCCTTAAATTTATCTAGGATAATAGGAGTTCTCATTCTAAGTTCCACATTAGAGAACAAACCAGGAGGGAATGCATATTGAGGAAAGAGATTATTAATAGATTATTTGGAACCTGAGAGGCTGGATAGTTATTTTCCCAGAATAGGAATTTCTTTTAAGGTGTCCCTGTTGTGCTTAACTCCATATGGGCCTTGGCACTGAGAAACTCACTGAGGAAGTCACTTCTCAGAAGACCATCAAACCAAAACAAACAAAACAAGAGGATTTAAAACTGATTAAACAAACAAAACTCACTGCCATCAAGTCGATTCTGACTCATAATGACCCCCATTGGGTTTCCAATGTGGTAAATCTTTGTGGAAGTAGACTGCTCCATCTTCCTTTCGTAGAGCTGCTGGTGAGTTTGAACTATCAAGCTTCTGGTTAGCAGTCAAATGCCTTAGGCACTGTGCCACCAGAGCTCCTATTAAAACTGATTATTTGTGATTTAAACACTCTAAATACTATATCACCAGTACAGTTAGAAGTTGCAATAAAGATAGACTAATTTAAGACATTTTCAATATTTATTGGAAAACTGGAAATGAGATACAATGATAATATCAATAAACCAAAAGAAACCCACTGCCATTGAGTCGATTCTGACTTATAGTGATCCTGTAGGACAAAGTAGAACTGCCTCATAGGGTTTCCAAGGCTGTAAATCTTTACAGGAGCAGACTGTGTCATCTTTCTCCCACAGAGTAGCTGGTGGGTTCAAATTGCTGACCTTTTGGTTTGCAGCTGAATGCCTTAACCACTGCACCACCAGAGGTACTTGATAGTATCAACAGCCAATTTTTATTGAAAGATAACTCTGTATCAGGCAATCTGCTACATACTTAAAATGGATTATTTCATTTAAACCTTCTAACAAACCAAGGAGATACAGGCTCTATAATTAACCCCAATATATAAAGCCCCAGAAGGTTGGAAAGTGGAGGCAGCTTGCTGAAGGTGAATACATTGTCCTAACCAACCTCCCTGAGAACTCCCATTCTTCAAGACTAACACTGAGACATTATTCTTGAGCTGAGATGGTACAGCCATATGAAACTTGAAAGCTTTATCTTAAAAGTTGAATTTCATTTTAAATTCCTTTAGCAAGATTAAAAAGAAAAAAATGTTCACTATGGAAATTTTAAGCATATACAAAACTAGAGAAATTATAATGAACCCCATGTACCAATCACACAAATTCAACACATGGCCAAATAGTGTCACCTATATTTCCTCCTACTTCCCACTATATTAATCTCTCATTGCTGCTATAACAAATTATCACAAACGTAGTGGCTTAACAAAACACAAATTTTATGCTCTTACTATTCTGGAAGTCAGACGCACAATTAGTTTCACTGGGCTAATGTCAATATGTTGACAGGGCTGTTTTTTTTCTGGAGACTTTGGAGGAGAATCTATTTCTTTAATTTTTCCAACTTCTAGTGGCCACTTATACTCCTTGGCTGTGGCCCTTTCCCCTATCTTCAAAGTACATCACCCCCAATCTCTGCCTCCATCATCAATGACCTTCTTCTCCACCTCCCTTATAAGGACCATTATAATTGCATTGGCCTTTCATAGATAAGTCAAGATAATTTTTCACCTCAAGATCCTTAACTTAATCATATCTGCAAATCTCTTTTTCTATATAAAGTAATATTCATAGGTTCTAGGGATTAGGTTATAGGCATGTGTGTGTGTGTGTGTGTGTGTGTGTGAGGGTATTATTCAATTTACCACACCTACCTTACCTCAGTTTGGAATATTTTGAAGCAAACATTAGACATAGTATTTAATCCATAAATATGTCATTACTATTGTAGAGAAAAAAAGTCTCTAACTCTGTTAAAGGAAATTAAAGAGAGTTATTGAGGCCAATATGTCATTCAAATGGGAGAATGTGAAAACTTCAGGGTCTGTAGCTCATGAATCCCAGGGAGGGGCATAAATCACACATAATTATAGTGCCTTAGGAGGAATTACAAACACAGTATTCTGATTGGTTACAGTGATTGAGGCAAGAGAAAACAAAGTGTGACCTTTAACATTATTAGTTACATTAATACAACTGGACACATTGATCAGTTAAAAGACACACTTATAAATGTCTGCAATTTTGGAAGGGTCACTGTCTTAAAACAATAACAAGATAGCTACTATCTGGAACAGATTGTTAAATATTACCACATCCAGAACAGTAGATCTCTTGAAGATTTAACAAAGAGTTTGATAAAGTTTGGTTACAGATTTGCAGTTTTAGCCTATCTGCAAAACCTTAATAATAGGGTTGATTCCTAGCCATTAAGTTTAAGTCTCTGTGAAAGGTTGACTCTGAGCTTTTAGAATTATTTCAGCCTTTCACCCATTTTTACTTTAGATGTGTATTAGAGGCTTTTGTTTTGTTTTGTTTTGTTTTTAACTAGGGTGAATGAATATCCTTTCACATATTCATACATAGTCAATGTGTATGCTGAGCAAATAATCCCAGAAACTGGACTATATGAAGAAGATCACAGCATCAAGATTGGAAGAAGACTCATTGATAACCTGTGATATGCAGATGAGACAGCCTTGCTTGCTGAAAGTGAAGAAGTCTAGAAGCACTTACTGATGAAGACCAAAGGCTATACCTTCTGTATGGATTACACCTCAACACAAAGAAAACAAAAATCCTCATAACTGGACCAATAAGCAGCATCATAATAAATAGAGAAAAGATGAAAGTTGTCAGGAATTTTACTTGGATCTACAATCATTGCCCATGAAAGCAACAGTCAAGAAATTAAACATTGTGCATTGGAAAATATGCTGCAAAAGACCTCTTGCAAATGTTAAAAAGCGAAGATGCCACTTTGAGGACTAAGATGTGCCTAACTTAAACCATGGTATTTTTAATTACATCATATGCATACAAAATCTGGACAATGACTAAGGAAGACCAAAGAACAATTAATGCCTTTGAATTATGGCATTGGTGAAAAATATAGAATGTGCCATAACTGCCAGAAGAACAAATAAATCTGTCTTAGAATCAGTACAGCCAGAATGCTCCTTGGAAGTGAGGATGGTTAGACTTTGTCTTACATACTTTTTGCATGTTATCAGGAGGAACCAGTCCTTGGAGAGAGACATCATACTTGGTAGAGTGTCAGTGACAAAAAGGAACACCCACAACAAGATAGATTGACACAGTGGCTGCAACAATGGGCTCAAACATAGCAATGATTATGAGGATGGTGCGGACTGGACAGTGTTTTGTTCTGTTGTACATATAGGGTTGCTGGGTTGAAATTAGCTCATCCTCACTTAACAACTGTGACTAATAATCAAGAACATCGTTTCATGTTTCTTGACCACTTGATTATCTTTGTTGGTGAAGTGTTTATTTATGTCTTTTGCCCAATTTTAAATTGGAATGTGTTTTTGTTGTTGAGCTGTTGAAATTTTCTATATATTTTAGGGATTAGACCTTTATCAATGGCACCAGTGAGGTTTTTTTTAGGGGGGGTGGAAGCAGCTTTAAGGGTGGTCCAGAAGGTGAGCTAGGCATGGGGGTGTTTGGAGGCAGCTTTAAGGACAGCAAGGAAGGAGAGCTTGGTGTGGAAGTATTTATAAGCAGCTTTAAGGGCTGCCCAGAAGGAGAACTGGGTGTGGAGTTTGGAGCAGCTTCAGGGAGGCCAGGAAGTGAGCAGAGTGGTTTGGAACAACTAAAGGAGGTGAACTGACAAGGAGGTTGTCAGTTTGTCATCCTATGGTGGCTTGTGTGTTGCTACAAGGCAGGAGGTTATGCCACTGGTTTTGCAAATTCCAACAGGGCTATCCATGGTGGACAAGTTTCAGTGGAGCTTCCAAGCTAAGAAAGACTCAGAAGAAGGAAGAAGCCATCCACTTATCAAAGAATTGCTAATGAAAACCTTATGAACAGCAGTTAAACACTGTCTGACATAACTTGAAAACTTTACAAATAGCTCTGAAACACTGTCAGATATAGTGACAGAAGAAGAGCCCCTCAGGTTAGAAGGCACTCAAAATATGACTGAGGGAGAGCTGACTCCACAGAGTAGAGCCAACCTTAATGATATGGATAAAGTAGAGCTTTGGGGACCTCCATTTGCTGATGTGACATGACTCAAAATAAGAAGAAACAGCTGCAAACATCTATTAATATTCAGAACATGGAATGTACAAAGAATAAATCTAGGAAAATTGGAAGTTGTCAAAAATTAAATGGAATGCATGAAGATTAATACCCTAGGCATTAGTGAGCTGAAATGGACTGGTTTTGGTCATATTGAATCAGACAACCATATGATCTACTGTGCTGGGAAGGACAAATTACAGAGGAATGAGATGGCATTCATCATCACAAAGAATGTTTCAAGATCTATCCTGAAGTACAGTGCTGTCAGTGATAGAATAATATCTATACACCTACAAGAAAGACCAGTTAATACAACTATTATTCAAATTTATGCACCAACCACCAAAGCCAAAGATGAGGAAATTGAAGATTTTTATCAACTTCTGCAGTCTGAAATTGACCTAACATGCAATCAAGATGTGTTGATTATCACTGTTGATTGGAATGCAAAAGTTAGAAACAAAGAAGAATCACTGGTAGTTGGAAAATATAGCTTTGGTGATAGAAATAATGCAAGAGAACACATGATATAATTTTGCAAGACCAATGACTTCTTCATTGCAAATACCTTTTTTCAACAACACAAATGGTGGCTATACACTTGTACTTCACCAGATGGAGTAGACAGGAATCAGATTGACTACATCTGTGGCAAAAGGCAATGGAAAAGCTCAATATCTTCAATCAAAAGAAGGCCAGGAGCTGATTGTGGAACAGACCATCAACTGCTCATATGCAAGTTGAAGTTGAAGTTGAATATCATTTTAAAAAGTTCACAAGAACCAATATATGACCTTGATTATATCCCTTCTGAATTTAGAGACTATCTAAAGAATAGATCTGATGCATTGAACATCAATGACCAAAAACCAGAGGAATTGTGGGATGACATCAAGAACACCATCCATGAAGAAAGCAAGAAGTCACTAAAAAAAAAAAAAAAAAAAAAGGAAAGGAAGAAAAGACCAGAAGAGACTCTGAAACTTGCCCTTAGAGGAAGAGTAGCTAAAGCAAATGGAAGAAATTACAAGATAAAAGAGCTGAACAGAAGATTTCAAAGAACAGCTTGAGAAGACAAAGTAAATTACTATAATGAAATGTGCAAACACCTGGAGCTAGAAAACCAAAAGAGAGGAACATGCTCAGCATTTCTCAAGGTGAAAGAACTGAAGAAAAAAATTAAGCCTTGATTTTCAATATTGAAAGATTCTATGGGCAAAATATTGAATGATGTGAAAACATCAAAAGAAAATGGAAGGAATACAGAGTTACTGTGCCAAAAAAAAATTAGTCAATGTTCATCCATTTCAGGAGATGGCATATGATCAAGAACCAATGATATTGAAGGAAAAAGTTGAGGCTGCACTGAAGGAAGTGGTGAAAAACAAGGCTCCAGGAATTGACGGAATATCCATTGAGGTGTTTCATCAAGCAGATGCTGCATTGGAGGCACTCACTGGATTATGCTAAGAGATTTGGAAGAGAGCTACCTGGCCAACTGACTGGAAGAGATCCATATTTGTACCCATTCCAAAGAAAAGTGATCCCACAGAATGTGAAAATTATCATTAATATCACATGCAAGTGAAATCTGGATGAAGATATTTCAAAAATGGTTGCAGCAATATATTGACAGAGAGCTTCCAGAAATGCAAGCTGGATTCAGAAGAGAATGTGGAATGAGAGATATCATTGCTGATGTCAGATGGATCTTGGCTGAAAGCAAAGAATACCAGAAAGATGTTATCTTATGTTTTATTGGCTCTGCAAAAGCATATGATTATGTGAAGCATAACAAATTATGGATAACATTGAAAAGAATGGGAATTCCATAACATGTAATTCCACTCATGAGAAACCTGTATACAGACAAGGATGCTGTCATTAAAACAGAACAAGGGGATACTTCGTGGTTTAAAATCAGGAAGGGAGTGAGTCAGGGTTGTATCCTCTTACCATACTTATTCAATTTGCATGCTGAGCAAATAATCTGAGAAGCTGGATACTGTGAAGAAGAACATGGCATCAGCATTGGAGGAAGACTCATTAACAACCTGCGATATGCAGATGACACAAATTGATTTGCTGAAAGTGAGGATGATTTGAAGCACTTACTGATGAAGACTATAGTCTGCAGTATGGATTACACACAATGTAAAGAAAACAAAAATCCTCACTGGACCAATAAAGAGCATCATGATAAATGGAGAAAAGATTGATGTTGTCAAAGACTTCATATTACTTGGTTCTACAATCAACAGTAATGGTTGCAGCAGTCAAGACACCAGATGATGTATTGCATTGGGCAAATCTGCTGCAAAAGACCTCTGTCAAGTGATAAAGAGCAAGGATGTTTCCTTGAAGACTAAGGTGCACCTAACACAAGCCATGGTATTTTCAATCACCTCTTATGCATGTGAGAGCTGGACAATGAATAAAGAAGACCGAAGAAGAGTCGATGTTTTTGAGTTGTGGTGGTGGACAAGAATACTGAGAGTACTATGGACTGCTAAAAGAGCTAACAAATCTGTTCTGGAAGAGGTGCAGCCTGAATACTCCTTGGAAGTGAGAATGACCAGACTTCATCTCACCTACTTTGGTCATGTTGTCAGAAGGAACTGTTCCCTGGAGAAGGATATCATGTTTGGTAAAGTGGAAGGTCAACAAAAATGGGGAATGCCCTCACCAAGATGGATTGACACAGTGGCTACATCGATGGGCTCAGGTATAGCAGGGATTATGAGGCTGGCCCGGGACCAGGCAGTGTTTTGTTTTGTACATAGAGTCACTATGAGGTGGAGATGAGTCGACAGCACCTAACAACGACAACAGTGACTGCAGAGTGAGGGAGGAGCCAATAATAGGGGTTGAAACAAGTCACTGATAGTGAGCCCTAGTGTTTGGGATAAGGCCCCATGGAAAGGGGAAGGCCTGTGGTGGTTTTAGACACTACACTCTGGGTAGCACCCCTTTTGATTAAATCATGACAGAACTGGATAATCAGCTGTGCTCACCCAGAAGTGCACTGGGCCCACAATAGTGAATGGTGACTGGAGAAGTGAGTTCTCCCATGTCCCCTGCCACACCTTCCCAGTGACAAGAGTTGACCCTCCCCCTGCCCTCACCAACCTAGGTGGTAAGGAAGCACCACTTGCTACCCCCCACACTCACCCAGTTATCTCAGACCATATTGTTCCACTAATGGGCACCCACTGCACTGTGCCCCTAGTAGACAGAGCCACATGACTGCAGATTGCCCTCTGTGTGCCCAATGCCCATGTAATTGTCTGGGCATGCTATTACAGAACAAGACTCATGGGTAGCCTCTACCATCAGAGGTGCACACACATGAAGAGCACACACCAGGCTCCCGCTACCCCTGTAGGCATGAGCTCCCATAAATCACACAACATCTGCCTACAACCACTATGGCCAGTGGTGTGAGTCCTAGCAGATATGATGCCATGTGCCTGCTGTCCTAGAAGCACAGGTGACCACAGCTGCACCATCCCCTTTTTTCCTTTTCTTTTTTCCATTTCTTCCTTTTTGTTATTTTCTCTCTTCCTCTTTTTCGTCCATTGTTTTTACTCATTTTCCCTTGTCCTCCCTGTTTATTTTATTTGATTTGCCCCATCTAGTGGAAGGTGGACAGTGTTTCTCCACTAGTCAGCTGCACCTACCACATCTACCATCTACCACACTACCCACCAGGGAAACGCCCTCACCTGCTTCTGCAACACTGGATCAAAGACAGATGGAAGACAACACCTGCTCACATTGCCCACAGCAATGACAAGCAAACAGAGACCCATACCCACGTTCCCACCCATTACTCTACCCACCAGAGTCATTTCTCCATAATTGCCAAAAGAACAAACAAATCTATCCTAGAAGAAGTACAGACCCAATAGTCCTTAGAAACAAGTGTGGTGAGACTTCATCTCACATACTTTTTATAAGTCTACAGGAGGGACCAATACTTGGAGAAGGACATCATGCTTGGTAAAGTCAATGAAAAAGAGGAAGACCCTTAACAAGATGGATTGACACAGTGGCTGCAACAATGGGCTCAAACATAGCAAAAATTGTGAGGATGGTGCAGAACCAGGCATTGTTTTGTTTTGTTGTACATAGGTTTGCTGTGATTCAGCACCAGGGATGGGCACCCCAGTGCTGACAAACTAGTAACCAAAGTAGCATGCCTGCCCTGCCAACCCAGATATACCAAAACATGCAAAAAAATATTGGAAAGAAACAGACACATAACCCACAAATAAATAGAATAACTCCAAAATGTCTCAGAGACAACAGGCAACTTCAAATCAAACAAAGAAACAGGATAAGATAGTCTAATCAAGTGATCAAAATAAAGAACTAGGAAGCCTGCCCAAGGAAGATCAGGTAATTAAATAACCTGATAAGGAATTCAAAAGATTTCCTTCTAAGAGCTCAAGGCAACTTCAAACAAATTCAAGAATATTGACAATACCTTAGAAGAATTTAGGAAAACAATACAAAAGCAAAATGACAAAATAAATGAACAAGTAGACACTATACAAAAACAGCAAGTAGAAATTCAGATTAACACTAAAATCTTGGAGAGAGATTACACAATGGAAGGATAAAAGAGTAGAATCAAATCAATACCAGACTGTTTTGACTATGTGGTTGTATATAGGTTTTGAGATCAGGGATTGTGAGGCCTCCTACTTTGTTGTTATTCTGTAGTAGTGCTTTCCTTCTCAAGAGTCTCTATCCTATCTATATAAAGTTGATGATTCAGTTTTCTCTCTCTTTAAAGAATGATGATGGAATCTTGACCAGGATTGCATTACATCTATAGATTGCTTTGATTAGTATTGTCATTTTTACAATGTTAAGTCTTTCTATCCATGAACATGGTATATTCTTCTGTTTATGTAAGACTCATTTGGTTCATTGTATTACTATTTTGTAGGTTTCTTTGTATAGGTCTTTTGTGTCTCTGGGTAAATTTATTACTAAGTACTTCATCTTTTTTCAAGTAACATATCAGAGCAGGTTTCATGGCTATTCATAAAGTTTTCAGTGGCTGGTTTTTCAGAAGTGAATGTCCACATTCTTTTTCCCAGGGGGGAAAAAAAAGTTTCCCTGTGTTTTATTGACTATGCAAAAGGCATTTGACTGTGTAGATAATAACAAACAATGGATAACTTTGTGAAGAATTAGAATTCTAGAGCACTCAATGGTTCTCATTAGGAGCCTGCACATAGACAAAAAGGCTGTCATTAGAACAAAACAAGGGGATACTGCATGGCTTAAATTCAGGAGGGGTGTACATGAGGGTTGTATCCTTTCACCATACTTATTCAATCTGTATGCTGAACAAATAATCTGAGAAGCTGGACTATATGAAGAATGTGGCATCCTGATTGGAGGTAGAACAGTTAACAACCTGCAGTATGAAGATTACACAACCTTGCTTGCTGAAAGTGAAAATGACTTGAAGCACTTACTGATGAAGATCAAAAACTACAGTCTTCAGTATGAATTACACCTCAACATAACAAAAATCTTCACAACTGGTCCAGTAAGCAACATCATGATAAATGGAGAAAAGATTGAAATTGTTAGGGATTTCATTTTACTTGGTCCACAATCACCACCCATGGAAGTTGTTGTTGTTATTATTTGCCATCGAGTCGGCCCCAACTCATAGCGACCCCTCCTTGGGTTTCCGAGGCAGTATCACTATGGAAGTAGGAATGCCCAACCTTCCTTCCAAGGAGTGGCTGGTGGGTTTGAACCGCCAGCCTTCTGGTTAGCAGTCAAGTGCCTTGGCCACTATGCTACCAGAGCTCCCATGGAAGTAGCAGTCAGGAAATCAGACGTCATATTGCACTGGAAAAATCTACTGCAAAAGACCTCTTTAAAGTGTTGAAGAGCAAAGATGACACTTTGAAGACTTAAGATGTGCCTGATCCAAGCAATGGTATATTCAATCACCTCATATGCACATGAAAACTGGACAATGAACAAGAAAGACCAAAGAACTGATGCTTTTAAATTTTAGTGTTGGCAAAAAATACCACGGACTGCTAGAAGAACAAACAAATCTGTCCTGGAAGAAGTGCAGCCAGAATGCTCCTTGGAAGTGAGAATGGCCAGACTTCGTCTTACCTACTTTGGTCATGTCAGAAGAGACTATTCTTTGGAGAAAGATATCATGCTTGGTAAAGTAGAGGATTGGTGAAGAAGGGAAAGATCTCTAACAAGAAGGATTGACACAGTGACTGTAATAATGGGCTCAAGCATAACAAGGATTGTGAGTATGGTGCAGGACTGGGTTGCTATGAGGTGGACTCAACTTCACAGCACCTAACAACAACAGCTTCATCTTCTTGGTGGCTGTTGTAACTGATATTGTTTTCCTGATTTCCTTTTCAGAGTTCTCATTCTTAGTTTAGAGGAATCCAACTGATTTTTGTATGGTTATCTTGTACCCTGCCACTTTTCTGAGTCCTTCTATTAGTTCTGGTACTGTAGTGCCTAAGGCATTTGACTGCTAATGAGAAGGCTGGAAGTTCTAACCCACCAGCCACTCCTCAGAAGGAAGATTAGGTGATCTACTTCCATAGTGTTACACACTCAGATACCCAAGGAGGGCTCACTATGAATCAGATCTGACTCAACAGGAGTGACTTTTGTTCTATTAGTTCCAGTAGTTTTCTTATTGAATCTCTAGGGTTTTCTATGCATAGAATCATATCATCTGCAAATAGAAATAGTTTTACTTCTTCTTTGCCAATTTGGATGCTTTTTATTCCCTTTCTTGCCTTATTGCCCTGGGTAGGACTTACAATACAATATTGAATAGGAGTGGTTATTAGGGGTCACCTTGTCTAGTTCTTGTTTGCAGGGGGAATGTTTTCAGTGTCCCTCAATTGAGAATAATGTCAGCTGTTGTTTTTGTGTATATACCCTTACTTATGTTGAAAATTTTCCTTTCTATTCCTATTTTGCTGAGAGTTTTTGTCAAGAATAGATTTTGGGCTTTGTCAAATGTCTTTTTCTTCATCAATTGATATGATCATGTAGTTCTTTTTCTTTGTTTCATTTCTGTGGTAGATTATGTTGATGCTTTTCTAATGTTGAACTATGCTTGCATACCTGGTATGAATCCCACTTGGTCATGATGTACATTTTTTTTAATATGTTGTTGGATTCTATCAGCTGGTATTTTCTTGAGAATATTTATGTCAGTGTTTATGAGGGATTCTGGTCAGTAATTTCCATTTTAATGATGTCTTTACCTGGTTTTGGTATCAGGGTTATGCTTGCTTCATAAAGTGAGTTTGGGAATATTCTATGCTTTTCTATGTTCTGGAATAGTCTGAGTCATATGGTGTCAGCTCTACTCTCAATGTTTGGTGGAATTCACCAGTGAAGCCATCTGGACAAGGACTTTTATGTGTGTGGATTTTATTTTTTTCATGACTTGTTCATTTTCCTTTTTTTGTGATGGGTCTGTTCAAATTTTCTACCTCAGGTTGTGTTAGTTTGGTTGGTAGTGGGTGGCTAGAAATTTATCTATTTTGTGTAGATTTTCAAACTTGTTGGAGTACAGTTCTTCATACCAAAAAAACAAACTCACTGCCATTGAGTCAGATTTGACTCATAGTGACCCCTCCTTGGGTTTCTGAGGTGGTATCACTATAGAAGTAGATTGCCCAACCTTCCTTCTGAGGAGTGGCTGGTGGGTTTGAACCCACAGCCCTCTGGTTAGCAGCCAAATGCCTTAGCCACTATGCCACCAGAGCTGTTATTATCCTTTTTATTTCAATAAGTTCTGTTATGACATAGTCTATTTCATTTTTTTGTTCATGTTATTTGCATCTTCTTCTTTTCTTTTGCCTGTGGTTTGTCAATTTTACTAATCCCTTCAAAGAACAATATCTGGTTTTATTTATTCTTTTGTTGTTTTTCTATTTCATTAATTCTGCTCAGATCTTTATTATTTCCTTTCTTTTGATGACTGCAGGCTTTTTTTCTGTTCTTTTTCTAATTTTTGGAGCTATTGGGTTAAGGATTAATTAAAGGGTTTTATTCTTTCTTCTTTTTTGATATATACATTTAATGCTATAAATTGTTCTCTGAGCACTGCTTTTGCTGTATCTCAAAGATTTTGGTTTGTTGTGTTTTCATTCTCCTTTGATTCAATGACTTTTTAAATTCTAGTTTTCATTTCTTATATTATCCAGTAGTTTTTAAGCAGACTATTATTCAATTTTTGTCTGGTTTTTTTTTCCCCCTTGATCTTCCTCTTTTTGATTTTATAGCATTGTAATCTGAGAAGATGCTTTGTAGCATTTTGATATTTTAAATTTATGGAGGCTTACTTTGTGGCCTAACATATGTTCTATACTGAAGAATGTTCCATGTGCACTGGAAAAGAATATATATTTTGCTCTTGGGCGGTGTGTTCTGTATACGTCTATAAGGTCAAGTTGTTTGATTGTGTTGTTTGGATCTCCTGTAGCTTTGTTAAATTTCTTTCTAGTTGTTCTGTCCTTCATAGAAATCAGTGTTTCCGAGTGGATTTGAAACAAGTGGGAGTGTAGGCATGAGTTGCTGATTGTGCAGGGCAGCTGAGAGCAGACTGCATGGTTGATGGCTACTGTCTGGCATCAGTCCAATGTTGGTGGAGTGGGTGGTTGTTCTTTCCCTGTGGGTGGGCCAGCAAATGTGGGTGAGTATGGCTAGGTAGAGTCACTTGCTCTCAACTGCTGGGAAAAGATAGTAAGGAAAAATAGGGAGGGAGTAGAGAGGGGAAAGGAAAAGAAAAAATAGACTAGAGAGAAGAGGGAATACATAAAAGGAAAGAAAAATAGAAGAAGAAAAATGAAAAACAAGTGTGGCACAGTACTGGCATAAGTGGTAGCACAGCTTCAGTTAAAGTGTGGCACTCATCTATGGGAGCATGCACCACCAAATATGGAAGTTCAGGGGTAGCACTCTTGAAGCTGTGGTGGTGGGGGTATGTGCTCAGCTGGATCAAAAAGAGAAAAAGGAGAAGAAGAAGAAGGGGAGGAAGAAATGTGAAGGGAAGTGGAAGAAAATTTAAAATAAATGGGGGGTAGGAAAGAGGGAAGGTATGAGAAAAAGTGAGGAAAAGAAAAAGGAAAAAATAAGAAATAGATGCAAGTGTTAGCCTACAAAAACAGCAGCAACAGGAACACAGAGCTCAGTCCAGGGGAACATACACTGGCATCTATGGAGGCATGGAGGCAGATGCTACTCACAATGGGGGAGGGTGGGACCAGAAGAAAAAAAAAAGATAGGGTGAAGAGGAAGAAACAAAATTATAGAAAGAAGAGGAAAACAAGAGGGAGCTGAGGGAAGAACCAAGAGTTTAAAAAGAAAAAGAAAGAAAGAAAGCAACACAGTATTGGAAAAAGTGCCACCCACAAACAGCTGCTCAGGAATGTAATGCTTGATCTGCTGGAGTGAGAACTTCTGATTAGTGAGGGGCAGGGGCAGATGCTGCTAACTGCGTGGGAGGAGGAGGCATGCCTCTCACTCTTTTGGATTCAAAGAAAAGAAAAGAAAAAAGGGCATGGGAAGAGGAAGAGGGACAAAAAAAGAAAAATGGAAAGAAAAAGCAGGGGGAGATGGAAGAACTAAGCAGAAATTTAAATTTAAGAAAAGAGAAAAAGAAAAATGGCACAGCAGAGACAGTGGGAGGAGTTTGCCAGTTACCAGGTGGGTGAGGGTGGGGAGAGCTATACCTTTGGCCACCAGGAGGTTATGCAAAAGAGAGAAAAGAAACATCTCTCTGGTTGTCTGATCACTAGTATGGCTCCCGGTGCAGTCCTGGGCAAGTAGCGTGGTTATCTGGTTCCCGCTCTGATCAAAATGTTTCTTGCAGTAATTCAAAATGATCTCTCTATGCGGATTGGCAGCTTACAACTCTGTGTTCACTGTTTCCATTCAATCTCTTCCCCTCATTGATATTTGATCTACTCATTTATCCTTTTCTTTGAAGCTCTGAGATCCAAAATTGTCATCTGTAGCCATTTCTCTCTCTTTTTTTTTTAATCTTTTTTCAGATGGTCTGGATAATGTATTTGCCTAATCTGCCATACTGGAATCTCTGCAGAACAGACTGTTTTAAACTTACGATGATAAAAATAAGTTATAGGGTAACCACAACCAGAAACCTTCTAATGAAGAAAGGAAAAAAAAAAAAAAAATCGTAAGGACTTAGCACACAGTCTGTAGTAATGAAGAAAATGAAAAAAGAATCTGATAACAAAATGAACTCACCACAGAAAAATGTACAGATCAAAGAAATGGGCTCTTTAAGCATTGTATAATGTTCTTAGTGTCTTATAATGAATTTTGACTTAAAGTTTATTTTGTCAGATATTAATATAGCCACTTCTGCTCTCTTTTGGTTACAGTTTGCTTGGCATATTTTTTTCCATCCATTGATTTGTAAGCTTTTTTTTTTTCTTTTTTTATCTTTGTGTCTAAAGTGTGTCTCTTACAAACAAGATATTCATGAGTCATTTTTTTTAAATCCATTCTGCCACTCTCTCCTTCTCAACTAGTGCATTTAATCCATTCACATTCAGTGTGATTATTGATATATATGAATTTACTGTTGCCATTTATTAATCCTTTTTTTGGGGGGGCGGTTAATGGTTTCTTTATTCTTTTCTACTTTCTGTGTTGAGTTATTTTTGTATATGGACTTTCTTTTCCTGTCATTTGTTACTGTTATTTTTGCTTACTTTTTTTTTTAATTTATTTTCTTGTTCTGTGTATTGGTGAGTAGATTAATGACTTTTCTTTGTGGTTATGTTGAAGATTACACTTCCCATCCTGTATTTAAAAAAAACAAACAACAAAAAAAACTGTCATATTTTGTGATTACCTTGATTTTCTTCCCATATGAAAATTCTGTGACTACACTCTTCATACACTGTTTTGTTTTGAAGTTGATGCCATTTACATCTTTATATCTCTGTTTTCTTTTAATCAATTTTGTAGGTTTATTTTACTTTTGTGAAGTGTTCACCTTTTATCTGGACGATGCTGTCTTGTGTCTTTGTCTCAGGTTGTTGTCATTGGTTTTCCATCCAAAGGACTCCCTTTAGTATTTCTTACAGGGTTAGCCTTAAAAAACAAATAACAACAACAACACCAAAAAAAAAAAAAAACCTCACTGCTGTTGAGTTGATTTGACTCATAGCGACCCCTCCTTGGGTTTCTGAGGTGGTATCTCTACAGAAGTAGATTGTCCAATCTTCCTTCCGAGGAGTGGCTAGTGAGTTTGAACCACCAACTTTCTAGTTAGCAGTCAAATATCCTAGGCACTGCACCATCAAAGCCTAGTGGTTATCAATTCTCTTAATTTTTTTTTTGTCTGTCATTGTCCTAATTTCACCCTCAGTTTTGAAAGACAATTTTGGTGGTTATATAATTCTTGGTTGGCATTTATTTTCTTTCTGAGTGTTACATATGTTATCCCGTTGTCTTCTTGCTTTCATGGTTTCTGAAAATAAATCACCAATTAATCTTATTGAGCTCCCTTTGTAAGTGATATTTCTCTTTCCTTGAGCTGCTCTCAGAATTCTTTCTTTGTTATTGGTGTTGGAAAGTTTGATTATCATGTGTCTCGGTAAATTTCTTTTATAGTCTATCTTGTATGGGGTTTCTTGAACTTCTTAGATTGACATCTTGTTGTCTTTCATGATATTTGGACATTTTCTGCCATTATGTCTTCAAAAGTTCTCTCCACACTCTTCCCCCCACTTCCCTTTCTGGGATTCCTAATATACATATATTATTCATTTTATGGTGTTGCAAATAACTCTTTCACTATCTTTGTTTTCATCATTCTTTTTTCTGCTTGTTCTTTAAACAAATTGGTATAAAGAATTTGTCCTCTATTTCACTGATTCTTTCTTCATTGATTCAATTCTAATTCTGTGTCCTTCCATTGCATTGTTTATTTTTATTTTATTATTAAGCTACTAGATTTCTAGTTGTTTTAGTATATTTTTCCCCTCTATTGAGTTTGTCATTTTGTTCTTTTTATGTTTGTGTGTGATTTGGGTGAAAATTTACAGAGCAAATACATTTCCATACAACAGTTTACATACACTTTGTTTCATGACATTGACCACAGTTTATCACAATGCAACATCTCCCCTTTGACTTCCTCCCGATAGTTACCTCTTCCCTGTGTCCATCCCTCCATGCACACCTGCCCCATGAGCTGTCTCCCTGTGCATAAACAGACCTTCTTTCTTCCATGTTTGTTCTCTCCAAGGAGTGTATCTACCTCAGGTAAATGTTCAACTCAGATGCCTGTCTATTGTTTGGCTGGAAGCCACAGGCATGGGTTCAATTCCAGACCTGAAGGGCAGCTAGGGGCCATAGTCTCAGTGGATCCACTAGGCTCTATCAAACCAGCAAACAGCCCCCCCTTTTTTTTCCCAAATGATGTTGAGTTTTGTTCCACATTGTTCTCCCTCTCTATCCAGGATTTCCTACATAGATCCTCTTCCAAGTGCTTGACATTAATAGCCGGGCATGATCTAGTTCTTCTGGTCTCATAGTCATATAGGCTGCAGATCGATGGTGTACCAGTCACTAGGACTAATTGTTTCCATGAATTTTTGGTTTTCTTCATTCTTCTTTGCTCTGGACGAGGAGAGACCCATCATTGTATCTAGATGGCAGCTTGCAAGCTTTTAAGATCCCAGTCACTACTCGCCACAGTAGGAGGTGGAACAATGTTTTGTGTAGTATGTTACATCAATTGAGCTTGATTTTCCCTGCGATTATGATCCCAAGCCCACAGGTTCAACTACTCGGTCCCTCTTGGAAGCTGGCTGTGACCAAGCACTGACTACAACCTTGCCCCTTGTAAGCTCTACTACACAGCTGGAAATTCAGATCATACACATAAAGTTATAGGACCATTGTCTGCTAACCCTATATATGTTTTTGGGTACACTCCCCACTTCATACACATACCTAATAGTTCAGCCTGTCCACCCATCTATCCATCCATATATATGTGTTTGCCTTCACTGACAACATCATACTATATGTGCAAAAGGGTTCATCTTTGTTGTCTGTACGTCCCATATACCACTCTATGTCTTTCTCTTCCTCAGTGCCACTATATTGATCACTCACATTTGGTAAATTGCTCTTCTCTTCACCCAAATCAATACTTATCTCTATCTATCTAACAGTGTTCCCTCCCCTCCCCTCCCACCCCTGGTAATCAACAAAGAAAATGTCCTTCCATAGATAAACATTTCCTTGATTTTTAAAATAACAGAGTAATACAATATTTGCCCTTTTGTGATTGATTTATTTCACTCAGCATAATGTCCTCCAAGTTCATCCACATTATGTGGTGTTTTGCAGATTCTACATTATTCTTTGGGGTTTCATAGTATTCCATCATGTGTATGTACCATAGTTTGGATATCCATTCCTCAGTTGATGGACACCTAGGTTGTTTCCATCTTTTGGCTATTGTAAATAGGGCTGTGATGAACATGGGTGTGTGTATGTCTATTTTTGTCATGGCTCTCACTTCTTTAGGATATATACCTAGTAATTGAATGGCCAGGTGAAATAGTATTTCTATTTCCAACGTTTGAAATAATCACCATATTGCTTTCCACAATGGTTGTACCATTTTATAGTCCCACCAGCAGTGTATGAGAGTCCCAATCTCCCTACATCCTCACCAGTATTTGTTATTTTCTGTCTTGTTGAACTTCACTACTAGTGCTGGGGCAAGATGGTCTCATTGTTGTTTTGATTTGCATCTCTCTAACAGCTAATGATGAGAAAGTCTGCTTCCGGAAAGACAACAGCCTTGAAAACCCTAATGGGCAGTTCTACTCTGTCCTATGGTTGCTATCTCTCTGGATGCTCCTCACCTAGTGTCTTGGCATTCCTGAAGAAAGCCTAAGAGGGCTTGCCACCTGAGGGCGCCGGACGTGAGTTAAGCCTTTTCCCGCTGCTTGTGGAGAGATCCAGGGCTCGTTTGCTAGACTTTCCATAAAGAAGAGAACTTTATTTCTCACAATTTTGAAGACTACACGTTCAAATAGTCAGCCCCAGGGTTACAGGTGAGGAGAGACAACTCAGGAATGCCCAAAGCAGCAGGCAGGAAGAGCAGGAGAAAGGGGATTAAAAGCCAGGAACCTGGACAGAAGAGCAGTCAGCCCCAGGGATACAGGTGAGGAGAGACAACTCAGGGACGCCCAAATAAGCAGGCTGGAAGAGCAGGAGAAAGGGGATTAAAAGCCAGGAACCTCGACAG
>NW_006921637.1:9526079-9541715 GCF_000298275.1 Orycteropus afer afer | reverse complement strand
TGCTGAGAAATCAGAGCTTATTCTTACTGGCTGTCCTTTGTAGGTAACTTTTTGTTTTTCCCATGCTGCTTTCAGGATTCTGTCTTTGTCTTTGGTTTGGTGATTTTGATGATGATATGTCTCAGTGATTTTCTTTTGTGGTCTATCCTGTTTGGGGTTCATTGGACTTTCTGAATGGATATATTCTCATCTTTCATCATTTCAGGGAAGTTATCCTCCAGGAAATATTGGACAATTTTCTCAGTGGTTTTATTTTTCTCTTCCTGTTCTGGAATTCCAATGACATGTAGATTATTCTTTTTTATAGTATCCCACATCAACCTTACGCTTTCTTCATTTTGTTTTGATTTTTTTTTTTTTTTCTGATTGATCCTTTTCCAAAGAAGAATTCAGGTATTTGTCTTCAATCTTATTAATTCTGTCTTCCATTTCATCGATTCAACCCCTTTGCCCTTCCAATGTGTCATCTATTTCTGACAATTTAGTATTAATCTTCTGAATTTCTATCTGCAGATTTAGAATCATTTCTAAGTTTTCATTTATTTTGTCATTTTGTTCTTGTATTTTCTTCCAAAATTCTTCTAAGGTTTTTTCTTTGTTTTCTTTGTTCTGTCTCTCAATCCTTTGAAGATACCTAAATATGACTTTTTTTGAATTCCTTATCAGAGAGTTCCAATGCTGCTTCTTCCTCAGGGATGTGTTGTGGGTCTGTATCCTGTTTCCTTGTTTCTACAACTTTATCTTGCTTCTTTGTGTGGACTGTGATGGTCTGTTGTCCTCGAGGCATCATGGTGTTGTATTTAGATCTCTGTTAACTGTTTGTGAAGAGCAGCCCAGGCTCTTCTTGGTAGTTTTTTATTGTTAGCCTGTTGGTGGAGAAGGAGGTGGTGGCTCTCCCTCAGTAAGTGAAGTTGGAGGAGTTGTGGGTGTAGTTGTATCTTATGGGGACTGTTGTCTCCCACTCAGTTAGACAAAAATTGCAATTAAATAACCATCCAAAAACTGAAAGCACATGGACAAAAAATACTCCAAGTAATCACACAGGAACAGTAACCAAAAATAAAAGGGGAGAAAAGAAGAAATAAACAAGAAAACCTGCAATATCTGGGGACAGGGCACTAAGAGGAAAAAAGGTAGAGAAGGAGAATAATGAAGAAAAAAAAAATGGGTGAAAGAAAAGAAAATAAGGAATGTGATTACCCATGAGATAAAAAGGGGGAAAAAAAGAATTTAAATTAAAAAAAAAAAAATTAACTAGCAGCAGGGAAAAGAAAAAAAAAATGGTATAAACTAGGACCTGGGAGGGGAAGAATAATAAAAAGGAAAAAAGTATTAATAATAATAGTAGTTTTAAAACAGACACATAGAAACAAATTAAACACCAGAAACAAAGAAAGAGGAAAAAATAAATAAAAGGCAAAAATTCAGCGGAGGACCGGGCAGGGCACCCAGCCTCTCTCCGATCACACAGACTGGGATGGAGTTCTGCAGGCACAGAAGGTGGGTGGGAGTGGGGGGTGACAGCACCTCCCCTTAACCAAGTGTGTGTGGGGTATAAGAGGTTATAAGAGTATAAGCATGTAAGAGTAACAAGAGGAATGTCACACCTTTTCAGTCGTGTAGGTCTGGAGTGTCCTTGGGGTTATTGGAAAGCAGAATCTCTTCTTAAGCCCCTGGAATCTGGTAGAGTGCCATCTCTTTAAAATTCCAAAATGGTCAGCCTGCTTGTAAACATTCAAAATGGCAGTACTCTCCAGACAGGCAAAAATCCACAGCTCAGCCTGTCTTCCTCTTCACCCGGTGCTTCCCCTTTTACTCCACAGCCAACAGAGCAGTCCTCTGTGCAGTCCCTGGCTAGCAGGGCTGATTTTTAGGTTAATTCTTAGGTCTTACCACCACTCGGGAATCTCCAAGCTGTCTATGCCATCAGGATCGCTCAGGCTCACTGCCAGACTGCAGGTCCGTATGTCTCCTTTTTTTTTTTTTTTTGTATTTTCATGCAAATTCTTCTGCTAGTTGGGGTTTAGTCCACTTCTATATCCTTCCCTTCAAGGCTCAGGGGTCCAGGATTATCTTCTGTTTCTGTGTTAATTGGTTTCCCTTTTCTTTGTTGAAGAGGGTCTGTGCAGACTTTTTTCCTATTCCTCTATCTTGGAATCAGTCTGTCATTTGGTTCTTGTATTATTTTCCTGACTTTTAGTTTAATTTTTAGTTCTGAATTTTCCTTGATCTTTTTGAGAGGCCTAAATATGAATCTTTTGAATTCTTTGTCAGGTAATTGTATTATCAATTATTTCTCAGGAAGTTTTTTCATTAATTTATTTTGCTCATTCGCTTGAGCTATTTTATCCTGTTTCTTCATATAATTTTTAATTGACGGCTGTCTGTGGGGCATTAGGTTTTATTTTATCTGTTTCTTTGTTGATTCTATGTTTGTCTGGTTTGTATTATCTTGCTTTTGTTTAGATGTATCTGAAACTTAGCTTTTTCTCTTTCTCTTTTTATTTTCTACTTCCCTTTGTATTATTTTAATGGTTATTTCGTAATATTGAATTGTGTATAACTATTATACTGCCAATTGATTAGTCTATGTATAGGTTTGGTGCTCTTGGTTGCCTGGGTATGCTTTCTTCTTACAGGTGATTATGGTGGGTCACACAGACATGGAAGTCCTATGTTATTAGGTGTGTGCGACTTCTCCTAAAGGATTGTGTGGTGGTGCATGAGCAGGTCCTTTCCTGATGTAAGATGCTGAGTGTCATGTGGTCAGGATACTTTCACAATTCTTGAGGGATAATTCATTCCCTTTGAGTTTGCATGAACAGTCAGAGTCACCCCTGAATTGAGGGATGGGTCACAGGATGGGGTGGTTGGTATACAGCTTGGAAGCCTGCATGGCTAGGGAGAGGTTCACAAGGCAGGGTGAAAAATCTCACTCAGGCAAGAATGGTCTCTTGGTGGAAAGAGGAGGGGCCTGGAGTCCCACTCAGCCAAGAAGGGTTGGCAGAGCAGCACATGGAATCCCATTCAGCCAAGTGGGGCTCAGAAGGGAAGGGCTCAGAAAGCTCTTTGGCTGTGGGGGTCAACTGGTCAGGGCATGGAGTTCCCACTTAGCTAGGAGGGATCTGTTGGTTGTAGAAGGAGTATGGCAGAGGCCTGTGTATATGGTATGGGTGAAGGGCAAAGTGGACACTGCTTGAATTTGCACCTCAGGGAGGGGAGGCAGACAGGGTAAGGACCATGTACATTAGTTCATACCACCTGTGCCTCAAGAAAGGGAAGGGAGCAGAATGGGGCTTGTGCCATTAGCACAGAAGGCCTTCACCTCAGCAAGGGGAGGAAGTTGGCATGAGGACTGTGCATGTGCATGTTAGCACAGACAACCTGCATCTCAGGGAAGGGTTAGGGTTAGAATGGGCCTTAAGCCTCTTAGCGCAGATAGTAGGCAATCCTGGGATGAGTGGGGAGTGATGCTAAGCTTGGAGGGATGGGGGAGATGATGGCCTGCACCAGGCTGGTTCTGGGGGATGAGGCTTCTCATTGTTACTCTGTGGGTTGGCTTTTTGCTGAGTGTCTCCCATCTAAATGGCTGGGTGCTTCCACTGACAAGCAGTCCCTGCACTAATTCATAGTTCCTTCTCTTCTTAACAGTCACCAGGAGAACTAGAGGTCACAGCCGCCCTTCTGTACCTCCCCTTGGTCCTCTGTAAGTATTCACTCCCTGCCTATTCTGTCTCCTACCCTTAGGCTCCAACTTGCTTAAAAGCTACTCCATTCCCACTCTTCACCCTCTCGGGGAGTGCCTTGTCCCAGGATGCATTTTACCTGCCTTGTCATTTCTTTCTAGGGTTGTTTACACAGAGCCTTTGTCATCAGTTGTGTTCTTCTTGAGGTTGCTTCCCTGGATTTCTCACTTCTGGTTGTTACTTGATACCATCACAAAATGGCCATGCTTTGCTACACTGGGTAGCAGAGTGATGTCAATCTGCAAATCTCTGTTTCCTGCTAGTCTCATCCTGTCTCTCCTTCCAATTGGTGCTCTAGTTTTTCAACATTCAATATGATGTTCTGGGATCTAAGGTCATTATCAAGTCTTTGCTGTTGGGAATTGATATGGTATGCCTAACTAAGACATCATCTTAAACAGAAATCTGGGTGTTGGATTTTGACAAATATTTATTCTGCATTTATTGCAAGGATTATCTGACTTTTCTTCTTTAGTCTGTTGATGTGCTGGATTACATTAAATGATTTTTAAATGTTGAACCAGCCTTGCATGCCTGGGATAAATCCCACTTTGACCATGAGTTTATAACTCTTTTTATACGTTGTTGGATTCAATCAGCTGGTATTTTGTTGAGAATTTTTGTATATTTGTTCATGAGAGATGAACTATAATTATCCTTTCTGGTAATATCTTTGTCTGATTTTGGAATTACTGTAATGCTAGTCTAATAGAATGAGTTAAGAAGTATTCCCTCCGTTTCTGTTTTTTTCTGGAAGAGATTGTAAAGAATTAGTGTTAGATCTTCCTTAAGTGTATAGTATAATTCACCAGTGAAACAATCTTAGCCTCTTGCATTTTTTTAATATTAATTTTTGTTTCAATTTCTTTAACATATATAGGACTGTTCAGAATCTCTACTTGTTACAGTCTGGGTTTTACTACTAAAAGATACTACTTGTATCTTTCAAGGAATTGGTGTATTTTATTTAAGTTATCAGATTTGTAGGTATATAGATGTTCATAATAATCCTTTATTGTTGTTTTGATGTCCATAAGATCAGCAGTAATGACACCTCTTTCATTTCTGATATGTAACTTGTCTTTTCCCTCCTTGGCTTATCAATTTTGTTAATCTTTTTAAAGAGCTGATTTTTAATTTTGTTAATTTTCTTTCTTGATTTCCTTTTTTAAATTTTATTAATTTACACTCTAATTTTCATTATTTATTTTCTTATGCTTTTTTTAGAATTTACCATTCTTTTATACTAAAATAGAAGTTTACTATATTTAGATCTTTTTGCATTTGTAGTATACTCACTGTATGTTATAAATGTCCCTTTAAGGTAGGGAACTCTGGTGGCATAGTGCCTAAGGCATTGACTGCTAAACAAAAAGCTGGCAGTTCAACCCACCGGCCGCTCCTCAGAAGGAAAATTTGACAATATATTTTTGGAGAGGTACTGCCTTGGAAACCCAAGGAGGGGTTGCTATGAGTTGAATCGACTCGATGGCAGCGAGTTTGGGTTTTCTTTTTTAAGCATAACTTTTGCTGCCTCTTTCAAATTTTGTGAAGTTGTATTTGTATTTTAATTTAGTTTTAATTATTTTTTAATTTCACCTCATGATTTTCCTTTGGCACATGTGTTACTTGGAATTGTGTTGTTTCATCTTCCAATATTTTGGTATTTTTCTGCTCTTTCTGTTACTGATTTCTAGTTTTAATTCCATGATAGCCATTATACTTTGTAGAATTTCAATTCTTTTAAATTTTATAAGGTGTGTTTTATGGCCCAGATCATGATCTATCTTGGTGAATGTTCTATGTGAACTTGAAAACTGTGTGTCTTCTGCTGTTATTGAATGAAGTGTTATATATATGTTAATTAAGTCCAGTTATAATTTCATATATATCTTTAGTGATTTTCTTCCTATTGTATCTGATAATTTATGATAGAAGGATGTTGAAATCTCCAACTATAATAAACTATAGCAATGGATTCATCTATTTCTCCTTACAGTTCTGTCAGTTTTTGCCACATGAATTTTGATGCTCTGTTGTTAAGTGCACACACATTCAAGGTTGTTATGTCTTCTTGGAGAATTGACTCCTTTATCATTATGTAATGCCTTTCTTTATCTCTGATAATTGTTTTTGTTCTGAACACTGCTTTTTTTCTGAAATCAATATTGCTAACTCAACTTTCTTTTAATTGTTGTTAGTATGTTATTGTGATATACTATCCAGACTCTCTAAAACAAAGACTTGATAAATCAATTGAAATGGATATGAATGAGGATCTTGGAACCCAGAACTTCAAAAGGAAAGGATAAAGAAGTAGATCAAACACCAGTTAGAGGAAGGGACTAATGTGAAAACTGTGAACAAGGAGGCTATGGAGTGGTGAGTAGCTAATGGGCCTGGCACAGTGCAGCCATTTTGAATGATTGCAAGCAGCAATCCAGTCAGGACAGTAACCAGATAACTGGTTCCACTCATTCAGACCAGCACTGGTACCCACATCAGTGGTTGGCAACCAGAGAGATGTGATCTCCCCTCTTACCATGCATAACTTTCCAGTGATCACAGACATGCCTTCCCCCATACGTACTCATTCAGCAGCTGGTCATTTCCCTCACTGTCTCTTCTGTGCCATCTTTTTCTTTTTTCATACTTTATGCTTCTTTCCTACCCTTTTTCTTTTTCTTTTTTTCCTTCTTCTTACCCTTCCCCATTTTTTGATACCATGGTATGGGTCCTTGGCCTCACTGCCTCCTTGGTCATTAGAGCCCTCTCTCACACCTGGATAGGCAAAGGAATAGAATTGAATAAATGGAAGACAGAATTAGTGAAACTGAAGACAAATTTCAATACTAATCTGTTAGAAGACAATCAGAAAAAAAATTAAAAAATAAAAATGAAGAAATGTAAGTATTATGTGGCACAACATCAAGTGGAATAACTTACATATGATCAGAATTCCAGAACAAGAAGAAACAAAAAAGTCATCTAGAAAAATTGTCAAAGATTAGTTGGAAAAGAACTTACCTAATATCATGGAAGATGAGACAATATACATTCTAAAAACTCAATTAACCCCAAATAGGATAGGCATCAAAAGAAAATCACCAAGCCATAATACACTACATAAATAAACAATCAATATAATCTACCACATAAATAATTTTACAAAAATAAAATAAGAACCTAATGTTCATATCAGTCGAATCAGAAAATGAGTTTGACAACATCCAAAACCCATTCCTAATAAAAACACTTAACAAAACAGGAATATAAAAAAATTCCTCAACATAATTAAGGGAATATATACAAAACCAATGGCCAACATTATTGTCAATGGAGAGAGACTGAAAGCATTCCATTTACAAAGGGAGACCACACAAGGATACACTTTATCACACTCCTATTAAATATTGTATTGGAAGTCCTAACTAGAGCAATAAGACAAGAAAGGGAAATAAATGGAACAGAAAATAGAAAAAAAAACAATAGAAGTAAAACTGTCTCTATTTGCAGATGATATGATCTTATACATAGAAAATCCCAAAGACTCAGTAAGAAAAATTACTGGAACTATTTGAAAGTTTCAGCATGGTGCCAGAGCACAAGACCAACATACCAAAATCAGTTGGATTCTTTTACACTAACAAAGAGAACTTTGAAAAGGAAATCACGAAAACAATACCATTTACAATAACTACCCAAAAGATGAAGTAACCAACCCATTTCCATCGAGTTGATTGTGGCTCACAGCAACTCCTATTGGGAGTCCAAGGCTGTAAATCTTTACAAAAGTAGATTGCCTCATCTTCCTCCCATGGTGCAGCTGGTGGATTTGAATCACTGACCTTCTGTTTAGCAGTCAAATATCTTACCTACTACACCACGAGAGCTCCTTAAGAATAAATCTGACCAAAGATACAAAAGGCCTATACAAAGAAAACAACAAAACATTGTTATAAGAAAGCAAAAAAGACCTACGTAAATAGAATAATACACCATGCTTATTATGGATAGGAAATGAGCTCCGGTGGCATAATGCCTAAGGCATTTGACTGTTAACAAGAAGACTAGTGGTTCAAACCTACCAGCCACTCCTCAGAAAGAAGATAGGGCAATCTACTTTTGTAGAAACCCAAGGAGGGGTCACTATGAATTGAATCAACTTGATGGCAATGAGTTTGTTTGTTTGTTTTCTTTCTCTTTATGGATAGGAAGAGTAAACATTGTGGAAATATCAGTACTTCCCAAAGTGATCTACAGATATAATCCAATTCTGGTCCAGAGCCTATCATTTTTCTTTAAAGGGATGGAAAAATTAATCACAAACTTTGTATGGAAAGGAAAGAGACACCAGATACGTAAACCCCTACTAAAGAACAAGAAGAAAGTAGGAGGCCTCATACTCCCCAGTCTCAAAACCTATACAACCACAGTAGTTAAAAGAGCCTAATGTGGTATAATGGCAGACATATAGACCATTAGAACAGAATCAAGAACCCAGAAATAAATCCCTCCACCTATGGACAAGTGATCTTTGACAAAAGGCCAAAGCTCATTAAATGGAGAAGAGATTGTTGTTGTTGCTATGTGCCATCAAGTAGGACCCGACTCATAGTGATCCCTCCTTGGGTTTCCGAGGCAGTATCACTATGGAAGTAGATGGCCCCATCTTCCTTCTGAGGAGTGGATGGTGGGTTTGAACCACCAGCCTTCTGGTTAGCAGTCAAGTGCCTTAGCCACTATGCTCTTTAATAAATGGTGGAGATAAAACTGGATATCTATTTGCAGAAAAATGAGAAAGTACCCTTCTCACATCATATACAAAAATGAACTCGAGTTGGACCAAACTCATGAATGTAAAGCCCAAAACCATAAAGACCATCAAAGCAAAAATAGTGACAAACTTATGGGCCCTAATTCATGGTAGAAATACACTGTCAAACACAACTAAAAAGACATAAATATCAGAAAATGAAATAGATGACTGGGACCTCCTAAAAATTAGACACTTTTATGCACATCGAGAGACTTCACCAAAGGAGTAAAAAGAGAACCCACAGACTGGAACAAAATATTGTTGTTATTATTATATGCCATTCAGTTATCTCCAACTCATAATGACCCTATGTACAGCGGAAAGAAACAATGACTGCTCCTGTGCCAGCTCCATGATTCTTGCTATACCTGAGCCCATAGTTGTAGCCACTGTGTCAATCCATCTTGTTGAGGGCCTTTCCCTTTTTCATTGACCCTCCACTTTACGAGCATGATATCCTTCTCCAGGGAATGGTCCCTTTTGACAACATGACCAAGGTAGGTGAGATGAAGTATTCTCACTTCCAAGGAGCATTCCGGCTGCATTTCTTCCAGGACAGATTTGTTAATTCTTTTAACAGTCCATGGTACTTTCGGCATTCTTGGCCAACACCACAAGTCAAAAGCATCGACTCTTCTTCAGACTTTTTTATTCATTGTCCAGCCCTCACATGCATATGAGGTGATTGAAAATGCAATGGCTTGTGTCAGGCTCAGTGTTCAAAGAGACATCTTTTCTCTTCAGCACTTGAAATAGGTCTTTTGCAGCATATTGGCCCAGTGCTATAAGTCATCTGATATCTTGACTGCTGCTTCCATTGGTGTTGATTGTAAAACCAACTAATATGAAATCCTTGACAACTTCAATCTTTACTCCACCCACCATCAAGTTGTTTATTGGACCAGTTGTGAAGATGTTGTTTTCTTTATATTGAGGTATAATCCATATTGCAGACTGTAGTCGTTAATATTCATCAGTAAGTGCTTCAAGTCATCTCTTTTTCAGCAAGCAAAGTAGTGTCTTCTGCGTATCACAGTTTGTTAATGAGTCTTCTTCCAATCCTGATGCCGTGTTCTTCTTAATATAATTCAGCTTCTCTGATTTTTTGCTCAGCATACAAGTTGAATAATCATAGGGAAAGGATACAACCTTGATGCACTCCCTTGATTTTGAACCATGCAGTATCCCCTTGTTCTGTTCAAATGACAGCCTCTTGGTTTGTTATGATCCACACAATCAATTGCTTTTGCCTAGTCAATAAAACTCAAGTAAACATCTTTCTGGTATTCTTTGCTTTCAGCCTAGATCCATCTGACATCAACAATGATATCCCTCATTCCATGTCCTCTTCTGAATCCAGCTTGCATTTCTGGGAGCTATCTGTCAATATACTACTGCAACCATTTTTTTATTATCTTCAGTAAGATTCTACTTATGTGTGATATTAATGATACTGTTCAATAATTTCCACATTCTGTGGGATCACCCTTCTTTGGAATGAGCACAAATATGGATCTCTTCCAGTCAGTTGACCAGGTAGCTGTCTTCCAAATCTCTTGGCATAACCGAGTGATTGCCTCCAGTGGGGCATCCATTTGTTGAAACATCTCAATGAGTATTCCATCAATTCCTGGAGCCTTGTTCTTCTCTAATTCCTTCAGGGCAGCTTCAAATTCTTCCTCCAATACCATTGGTTCTTTATCATATGCCACCTCCTGAAATGGATGAACATTGATCAATTATTTTTGGTACAGTGACTGTGTGTATTCCTTCCATTTTCTTTTGAGTCTTCCTGCATCACTCAATATTTGGCCATAGAATCTTTCAGTATTGAAACTTGATGCTTAAAGTTTTTCCTCAGTTTTTTAGCTCGAGAAATGCCAAGAGTGTTCTTCCCTTTTCATTTTCTAAATCCAGGTCTTTGCACATTTCATTATAGTAGTTGACTTTGTCTGCTTGAGCGGCTCTTTGAAATCTTCTGTTCAGCTCTTTTCTCTTGTCATTTCTTCCATTTGCTTTAGCTACTCTTCACTCAACGGCAAGTTTCAGAGTCTCTTCTGATACCGATTTTGGTCTTTTCTTCCTTTTCTGTCTTTTTAATGACCTCTTGCTTTCTTCATGGATGATGTTCTTGATGTCATCTGACAATTCCTCTGGTTTTCAGTCATTGGTGTTCAATGCATCAAATTTATTCTTTAGATGATCTCTAAATTCCAGGCATATTATCAAGGTCATATTTTGGCTGTTATGGACTTGTTTTAATTGTATTAAACTTCAAGTTGAACTTGCATATGAGCAGTTGATGGTCTGTTCCACAATCAGCTCCTGGCCTTGTTTTGGCTGCACATATTGAACTTCTCCATTGCTTCTTGCCGAAGATGTAGTGAATATGATTTCCGTGAATCTGGTGAACTCCATGTGTATAGTCATCAGTTATGTTGTTGCAAAAAGGTATTTGCAATGAATAAGTCACTGGTCTTGCAAAATTCTATCATTCAATCTCCAGTGTTATTTCTATCACCAAGACCTTATTTTCCAACCACTTGTAACTCTTCTTTGTTTCTAACTTTTGTATTCCTGTCACCAATGATAATGAACACATCTTGATTGCATTTTCAGTCAATTTCAGACTGCTGAAGTTGGTAGAAATTTTTAATTTCCTCATCTTTGGCTTTAATGGTTGGTGGGTAAATTTGAATAATAATAGTATTAAGTGGTTTTCCTAGTAGACATATAGATATTATCCTATCACTGACAGCGTTGTACTTTAGGACAGATCTTGAAACATTCTTTGTGACAATGCATGCTACACCATTCCTCTTCAATTTGTCATTCCTAACATAGTAGATCATATGGTTTTCTTATTCAAAATGGCCCAAACCAGTCCATTTCAGCTCACTAATGCCTAGGAGGGAGCTCTGGTAGCATAGTGCCTGAGGCACTTGACTGCTAACCAGAAGGCTGGAGGTTCAAACCCACCAGCCACTCCTCAGAAGGAAGATGGGGCAATCTACTTCCGTAGTGATACTGCCTCGGAAATCCAAGGAAGAGTATCTATGAGTTGGGTCTGACTCGATGGCACATAACAACACAACAACAACAGTGCCTAGGATATTCCATTTCATTTTTGACAACTTCAAATTTTCCTAGATTCATACTTTGTACATTCCATGATCCAATTATTAATGGATGTTTGCATCTGTTTGTACCCATTTTGAGTCATGCCACATCAACCAATGGAGGTCCTGAAAGCTTTACTCTATCCATATCACCAGGGTCGATTCTACTATGATGAGGCAGCTCTTCCCCAGTGTAATATGAGTGCCTTCCAACCTGAGGGGATCGTATCAGACAATGTTTCAGGGCTATTAATAAAGTTTCCCAGCAGTGTATCAGACAGTGTTTCACTGCTATTCATAAGGTTTTCTTTGGCCAATTCTTTGAGAACTGGATGGCCTTTTCCTTCTACCAATTTGGAAGCTCCGCTGAAACCCATCCACAGTGAGTAACTCTGCTGGCATTTGAAACACTGGTGGCATAGCCTCCAGCTTCACAGCAACATGCAAGCCACCACAGGATGACAAACTGACAGATAAATTCATCTCCCTTAAGTGTTCCAAACCCCTTCACTCACTTCCTGGCCTTCCCCCTTACCTGTATCTGGGCATTGGCCCTGGCTTCCTGCTTCCTGCCTGGGGGCTCTCTCTCAGTTTACCTATATTAGGCAATAACAAATTGAACAAGGAGCTAATCTCTAAATTTTATAGAAAATTTCAACACCCTAACAACAAAAAGGCAACTAATACAGTTTTTTTAAAAAATGGGAAGAGTATATGACCTGACATTAAAAAAAAAAAAAAAAAATACACACACACATGCAGGCAACTAACAAACACAAGAGGAAATGCTTATAGTCATTATCCATTAGAGAAATGCAAATCAAAACAACAATGAAATATCATCCCACCCCAGCATTAATACAGAAAACAACAAATTCTGGCAAGGATGTGGCGACACTGGAACCCTCATACACTGCTTGTGGAACTATAATATGGTGCAACCACTGTGGGAACATGGTATGGTGCTTTCTGAAGAACCTGAAGATAGAATAACATATAATTCAGAAATATCATTTCTGCTAGGTATGTCAGGCTGGGTTCTCTAGAGAAGCAAAACCACTAAAGCTTATACATACATATATATAGAGAGAGAGAGAGAAATTTATCTTAGGAAAATGGCTCATACACTTATAGAAGCTGGCATGTCCCAAGTTCCTGGATCAAATGTCAATCTGGAAGCTTTTCACTACTCACACAGCTGCAAGGGCTAATGAGCTCAAGGTTGGCAAGTAGTATACTGGCTGTTGACTCTGACAGATGACAAATCCAAGATCACCAGGCCAAACGGTGGCCTGTTCACTCACGGACAGTTGTAGGCAGTATAACAGGATCCAGCTCCACTGAAGAGTGTCTTTTTTTCCAGTATGTCCATATATATATTGGAAGCAGGCCACACCCCACACTCCATTTCAGTGGAGTAGTATATGCTCAAAACATATTCATCCAGTCTCATCATAGTAATAACCATACCACAACTGCTTAAACCACTCAGAATTGTGGATCAGCCAAGTTGACACACAAACCCAACTCTCACAGTCCACCGCTTGTCAACTAGGCAGTTGTATACATCTCCTTAACCACATATA
Source organism: Orycteropus afer afer (assembly GCF_000298275.1). Taxonomy (NCBI): domain Eukaryota; kingdom Metazoa; phylum Chordata; class Mammalia; order Tubulidentata; family Orycteropodidae; genus Orycteropus; species Orycteropus afer. The sequence continues at coordinate 9,528,445 of NW_006921637.1, read as the reverse complement.
ATCTCTAAATGAGGACAATTAAAAAGTCATATTTGCACCTAAAATGATACACTAACACACGTACAACCAAAGTGCACCAACCGTGTTTACATTTAATAGTTTATAACAGAAGAAAACAAAAATATTTGATGCACACATACAATGAAGAAATATAACAATCACAGTTCTCATTTCTGCAACTGATTATGTGGTCATAGCTGATATTCAGAACTACCTTCTTCAACCACCCATTCCATATTTCCCTTGCCCTCAGCAAGCACCTCAGCTGGTCATGGTTTTTTGCCTGGTGAGGTGCCCCAAACCTCATTCCTGAAGGGTCTGGGCCATTAGTAGTCATATCAGAATTGGGTTGCTGTAGTTTTCCATTGACTTTAATCACAAGGCATGGCAGTACTAAGAGACATGCTAAAGAATCTCTTGTATTCCAGACATATTCTTCTTTACTTCCATTATATGTCAATCCAATTTCCCCTAGATAATCAGGATCTATCACACTAGAGAGTACAGTTACACCCTTCTTTGTCTGTTGATCCAGAGGCATGAGGAAGCCAAAATAGCCAGATGGCATTCTTAAATTCCAGTTCAATGCAATGAGTATTGTGTCTCCAAGTGGAAATTTTCCTTTCCTTGGGACTCAGATCTCCAGGCCTGCAGAACATAGGGTCACAGGGCAAAATTTTTTGAATGGGTCACTAGGGGTAATAGTGAATGGTACTATTCCCATTTTCACCCCTTGGTTCCTGGATTTGTGAGTCCTGGCTATTGGAGAAACAGCACCATATATTGGATGCTGGTTTAGAGCATATATAGCCTCCTGAAGAACTTTGTCCCAGCCCTTAAAGGTATTACCACCTCGGTGGTGCCATAAGTGTGTTGTCAGTAGGCCATGCCATTGTTCTATCAAGCCAGCTGTTTCAGTATGATGGGGGAACATGGTAAGACTAGTGAATTCCATGAGCATAGGCTCATTTCCATGCTTCACTGGCTGTGACGTGAGTTCCTTGATCCAAAGAAATACTGTGTGGGATACCATGATGGTGAATAAGGCATTCTGTAAGTCCACAGATGGTAGTTTTTGGAGAAGCATTGTGTGCAGGGAAGGCAAATCCATATTCAGAATAAGTATCTATTCCAGTAAGAACAAAATGCTGTCCTTTCCATGATGGAAGTGGTCCAATGTAATCAACCTGCTACCAGGTTGCTGGCTGATCACACTGAGGAATGGTTCCATGTTGTGGATTCAGTATTGGTCTCTGCTGCTGGCAGATTGGGCACTCAGCAGTGGCAATAGCCAAATCAGCCTTGGTAAGTGGAAGTCCCTGTAGCTGAGCCCATGCATAACCTCTATCTCTCCACTATGGCCACTTTGTTCATAAGCCCATTGGGCGATGACCAGAGTATCTGGGAAAAAAGGATGACTGCTTTCCACTGAAAGTGTCATCCTATCCACCTGATTATTAAAGTCCTCCTTTGCTGAGGTCACCCTTTGGTGGACATTCACATGAGACACAAATATCTTTACTTCTTTGGCCCATTCAGAGAGATCCATCCACATACCTCTTCCCCATACATCCTTGTCACCAATTTTCCAATCATGCTCTTTCCAAGTCCCAGACCATCCAGCAAAGCCATTGGCCACAGCCTATGGAACTGTATGCAATCATACATCTGGCCATTTCTTGTTCCATACAAAGTGAACAACCAGATGCATGGCTCAAAGTTCTGCCCATCGGTTCCCTTCACTGCTGTCCTTCAGGGAAGTCCCAGAAAGGGGCTACTGTGCCAGTGCTGTCCACTTATAAGTGGTGCCTGCATATCATTCAGAACCATCTGTAAACTAGGCACAAGTTTTTTCTTCCTCAGTCAACTGACCATAAGGAACTCCCCATGAGGCCATAGGTGCAAACTGGGAGAGGGAAGGTAATGTGACTGGAGTGGAGACCATAGCCATTTGGGCCACTTCCTCATGCAGCTCACTTGTGCCTTCAGGTCATGCTCGACCCTGATCTCTGATATACCACTTCCATTTAATGATAGGGTGCCACTATGCACTTCCAACTTTATGACTCTGTGGGTCAAACAACACCCACTTCATGATGGGCAGGCTCAGTTCTCATGGTGACTTGGTGGCCCATGGTTAGGCATTCAGTCTCTACTAAAGCCCAGTAACAAGCAAGAAGCTGTTTCTCAAAAAGAGAGTAGTTATCTGCTGAGGATGGCAGGGCTTTGCTCCAAAATCCCAAGGGTCTGCACTGTGATTCACCAACAGGGGCTTGCCAAAGACTCCAAATAGCATCTCTATCTGCTACAAACACTTCAACCACCATTGGATCAGCCAGATCATATGGCCCAAGGGGCAGAGCAGC
>NW_006921637.1:9518568-9524849 GCF_000298275.1 Orycteropus afer afer | reverse complement strand
GGCTTGAACCTCTGGATGTTCTCTGTCAATATACTGCTGCAAACGTTTCTGAATTATCTTCAGTAAGATCTTACTTGTGTGCGATATTAATGATATTGTTCTGTAATTTCCACATTCTGTGGGATCACCTTTCTTTGGAAAAATAAGGAGTAGGTTGCCTCCAAAATCCAAAGAGGCCCACCAGATGTTGTGCCTCCTTTTTAGTTGTGGGAGAAGCCAGATACAATAACTTACCCTTTACTTTAGTAAGAATATCTTTACATGCCCCACACCACTGGACCCCTAGAAATTTCAGTGAGGTGGAAGGTGCCTGACTTTTTGTTGGGTTAATTTCCCACTCTCTAGCATGCAGATGCCTCACCAATAAATCTAGAGTCATTGATACTTCTTCCTTACTAGGTCCAATCAGCTTAATGTCATCAATATAATGGACCAGTGTGATGTTCTATGGAAGGGAAAGGCAATCAGGATCCCTATGGACTAAATTATGACATAGTGGTGGGGAGTTAATATACCATTGAGGAAGCACTGTGAAAGTGTATTTTTGGCCTTGCCAGATGAAGGTAAACTGCTTCTGATGGTCCTTTGAAATTGGTATTGAGAGAAAAGCATTGGCCAGATTAAATAGCTGCATACCAAGTACCAGGAGATTTACTAATTTGCTCAAGCAATGAAACCACATCAGGAACAGCAGCTGCAATTGGAGTCACCACCTGATTAAGTTTGTGATAATCCACTGTCATTCTCCAAGATCTATCTTGTTTTTTTCACAGGACAAATAGGCAAATTAAATGGGGGATGTGATGGGAATCATCATCCCTGCATCCTTCAAGTCCTTGATGGTGGCAGTAATCTCTGCAATGCCTCCAGGGATGTGGTATTGCTTCTGGTTTACTATTTTTCTAGGTAGAGGGAGTTCTAATGGCTTCCACTAGGCTTTTCCTAACATAATAGCCCTTACTCCACATGTCAGGGACCCAATGTGGGAACTCTTCCAATTGCTCAGTATATCTATTCCAGTTATGTATTTTGGAACTGGGGAAGTCACTACAAGATGGGTTCGGGAACACACTGGACCTACTGTGAGATCCACCAGAGCTAAGACTCCATCAATAACTTGACCTCCATATGTCCCCACTGTGGCTGGTAGGCCACAATGATGTTTTGGGTCTCCTGGAATTAATGTCAGTTCAGAGTCAGTATTCAGTAATCCCCAAAAAGTCTGATTATTTCCTTTTCCCCAATGAACTTGTGAAAGGCCTCAGATCCCTTTGGGGATGGCTGGGAGAAAGATTGACATTATAAATTTTGACATTATAAATTTTTGGCAGTGTAATGGGGTCCTTCCTCAAGGGGACCCAGCCTCCCCTTCATTCAAGGGGTTGTGGGTCTGTAAACTAACTCAAGTCTGAGAATTGATTGAGAGGCTGTGACTCTGTATTCTGGCGATTCAATCTAGACTGCTGTTCATGTGACCTAGAATTCTTCTGTCTGTACAGACCAAGTAAATATTTAGTAGGTTTGCCATGTATTTCACTCCTAGGAGCACCATGCCTAAGTAGCCAATGTCGTAATTCCACATGAGTCAGAGTATTCTGATTATTGTTTTGATTCTACTGTCCATGATAGTAACCATGCTCACCTGGTCTTTGTCAATTAACTGCTGACACTTGGACCCTAATACCAATCAGCCCCATCGTAGTTAAGTGTCTTAATTCAATTATGGCAGTTCCCACTGTCAAATTCAGCTTATATAAAATAGCAAACACAACAGTCTTCAAGGATGCTGGGGCACCCTCCACAAATTTGTTCCTCACTGCAGTGGTAAAAGGTGTGTCTTCTGGGCTCTCCATTTCTGGGCCTAAGAGTCTAATCTAATATAACATGCCAATTTCCCTAAGCCTCTGGACACCTTCTTCTACATTATATACCAAGGCAGTTCTGGTACTTCAATTTGACTTAAGGTAGGCCACCACATAATCCATGCTTCAATAAGCCAACCAAATAAACTATTAGATCCAATCCTAACCTCTCAAGCTGAATGAATGAAGAATTCATACTTAGTGGGCCTAAATCAATAAACTCAGACTGATCCAATGTTACATTCCTTGCACCATTATCCCACACCCTCAGTAGCCATTCCTACACAAATTCTCCAGGTTTCTGTCTATACATGTTAGCAAAATCAAGTAGGTCTTTTCAAATGTAGCATACCATTTCCTCAGTCACACTTTGTATTTCGCCTTTTGAGGCTCACTTGGACTTAACTTTAGTTATAGGTCTAGCAACAACAATGGATGGTTGGGGAAGTTCCTGAGAACATTCGGCAATGTCTTCCCTGGCATCTACCTCAATGACCCAGCAGAAACAGTCAAGTCAATCCCATAAAATGGAGGTGGAAGGGATAATGGTTTTATAGTAATCCCTTCAGATGGAAGGGATTCAACAGAATTTACAGGCTCCATATCCTCATCTTCCTAACTGTCTGCCCATATGTCCCCATTCCAGATTTCAGGGTCCCGATTTTTCTCAATCAATGCCTTCACTTTAACTTCATACACCATTCTGGGTTGGCAATTCAATTGGCATTGTAATTCAGCCACCCATAAAATAAGACTCTGGGTTTGGTTTTCAAAAATATCAGCTCTGTTACTAGAAGAAGTAAGGCTTTCTTTCAAGGCACAACTGGAAATATTGAGGTCTTTTATGCAGCACTCGAGTTGTGACTCAGCAGCCCTGAACTCATATCACTCACCACTTTGTCTAGTGTAAGTAGGACCAACCAGCCAGCTTCCTTATATTCCTCATGCTGACAAAAGTTTCTAGAGTCAAAGAAGAATGAAAACACAACATAACAAAGTCTTTGGTACACACCAAAACAGTGTTCAGAGGACAATTATAAAAAGAAACACACACATAAAAAAAAAAAAAAATCAACATTTCAATTCAACATATTCAACAGTTAGAAAAAGTATAGCAAAGAAAGCCTATAGTGACTAGAAGACAAGAAATAATAAAGATTTGAGCAGAAATACATGAAATAGAAAAAAAAAAAACAGGAACAATCAACAAGACTAGAAGTTTGTTCTTTGAAAGCATTAATAAAATTGAGAAACTACTAGAACATGTAACAAAAGGAAAGAAAGAGAGATGCAAATAATGTAAATAAGAAATGAAATAGGCAATATTGCGACAGAACCTACTGAAATAAAAAGGATAATAACAGAATACTACGAAGAACAGTACTACATCAAATTTGAAAACCTAGAAGACATAGATGAATTTCTAGAAACATATTACTTACCCAGAGTAACACAATCTTAGGTAGAAAATCTGAACAGACCCATCACAAAAGATGAAATTAAACAGATCATAATAAAAGTTCTTCTACCCCCAAAAAAGTCCTGGCAGCAATGGCTGCAGTGGCAAATTCTACCACACCAGTTCTACTCAAACTATTCCAGAACATAGAAAATGATGGAATACTCCCAAACTCATTGTATGAAGCATTCTCTAAAATGATGCAAGCATAACCCTGTACCAAAACAAACCAAAGACAACAGTAAAAAAGAAAATTATAGGCCAAAATCTCTTACGAACATAGATACAAAAATTCTCAACAAAATCCTAGCCTATAGAGTCAAACACTATATGAAAGCAAGAATACATCATGACCAAGTGGGATTTATACCTGGTATGGAAAGATGGTTCAACATTAGAAAAACAATCAATGAAGTCCACCACAAAAATGAAACAAAAGTACCACATGATTGTATCAATCAATGCAGAAAAGGCATTTGACAAAATTCAACACCCATTCCTGATATGCTTAGTAAAATTGAGGGTCAGTAAAAAGGGAAAAGACCCTCAAAGTGATGGACTGACATAGTGGCTGCACCAGTGGACTCAGGTATAGCAAAAATTGTGAGGCTGGTGCAGAACTGAGCATTGTTTCGTTCTGTAGTACATAGGGTCACTATGAGTTGGAGCCAACTCAATGGCACCTAAAACAACAACAGCATTCCTGATAAAAGTGCTCAACAAAATAGGAATAGAATGGGAATTCCTCTTCACAAGTAAGGGCATATATACAAAACCAACAGCTAACATTATTCTCAATGTAGAGAGGCTGAAAGCTTTCCTGTTGTGAACAGGAAACAAACATCTATGCACATCAAAAACCTTCACCAAAACGGTAAAATCAGAATCTACAGACTGGGAAACAACTTTTTACAATGACATATCGAACAAGTCTCTAATCTCTAAAATTTATAGAGAATGTTAATACTTCAACAAAAAAATACAAACAATTTAATTAAAAAATGGGCAGAGGACATGGACACTTCAACTAAGGAGATCAAGTGATAACAAATGAAGAAATGCTTGAGTTCATTAGCCATTGAAAACCAAACCCCCTGCCATCAAGTTGGTTCCAACTCATAGCGACCCTAGAGTAGACCAGGTCCACAGGGTATCCAATGCTGTAAATCTTTATGGAAGCATTCTGTCTCATCTTTCTCCCATGGAGTGGCTGGTGGATTCAAATCACCAACATTTTGTTTAGCAGCTGAATGCTAACCAATGATAGCCAATAAAGAGGTGCAAATTAAAACAACAATGATATATCATCTCACCTCTGAATAACAGCAAAGTTCAACAAGATAGAAAACAACACATTCTGGTGAGGATGTGGAGAGTTTGGAATGCTCATACATTGTTGGTGGTACCGCAAAATGGTACAACCACTGGAAAATAGTTTTGCACTTCCTTAAAAAGTTGGAAATAGAAACACCATATTATCCAGCAATTCCACCTCTAGGTATATATCCTAGAGAAATAAGAGCCATGGCATGAACAGACATATGCATACACATGCTCATAGCAGCATTATTCATGATAGCAAAAGGATAGAAGCAACCTCAGTGTCCATAAATGGATGAATGGATAAACAAACTATGGTACATAAAAAACTATAGAATATTATGTAATGTTAAAGAATAATAATGAATCTACAAAGCATTTTATAGTATGGATGAAGCTGGAGGACATTGCACTGAGTGAAATTAGTCAGTCACAGAAGTCCAAGTATCATTTGACATCTCTATCTTTGTAACTTTCAAAGACTGTTTCTTTTTGGGAGTAAACTTTTTCTTGACTATTTTTACTGAAAAAAAAAAAAAACAAACTCACTGCTGTCAAGTCAGATCTGACTCATAGTGACCCCTCCTTGGGTTTCTGAGGTGGTATCACTATGGAAGTAGATTGCACCATCTTCCTTCTGAGGAGTGGCTGGTGAGTTTGAACCACCAGCCTTCTGGTTAGCATTCCAATGACTTAGGCACTATGCCACCAAAGCTCTTAAAAGGAATCACAATAAGAAGTCTTGGATAGAGTGGAGCGAAATGTGGAACAATACTCAAGATCATAAAAAAAAAAAGACATGGTTTACTTGTCTGATGAAGACTGGTGGAACCCTGGAGAGAGTAGCCACTGGGCACCCTGCAAGTTAGGACCTGGACTTAATCCCTGTGACTCAGCTGACAGCCAAATGATGGACCTATAAGGAAAATAGTAATATCTGGAGGATATTCACTCATTATATCAATCAAGCATATGAGGTCAAGAGGACAGCATTTGCCCAGAGGTAGAGCTAGGAAGGGGGAGGGAATGGAAAGGAAGAGTGAAGGCATAGGGAGGAAGTGGGAAGAATGCTGTTACAGTGTGGGGATTGCTGTAAATGTCACAAAACAGAATGTGTATGGATTGTTGAATGGAAAACCAACTTGCTCTGTAAAGTTTCACACACACACCCCCCAAAAAATGTGAGTTCTACATACAGGGAACATGCTATTAAAATCAATGGCTTGTTTATTTCCTTTCAGTCATTACTCACTGAGAGAGGCACAAAGGTCAGTCAGCTTTTGGGCCGCTGCAGGGTAAACAATTGGACTTGTATTGTGTTGGAGTTTAAATAACCCTGTTTTCTAATATCCAATATGGGCTTATCCAGTTGTTGTTGTTAGGTGCCGTCAAGTTGTTTCCGACTCATAGTGACCCCATACACAGCAGAATGAAACACGGCTCAATCCCACGCCGGCTCCATGATCCCTGTTATACTTGAGCCCATCATCACAGCCACCATGTCAATCCATCTTGTTGAAGGCCTCCCCCTCTTTCGTTGACCCTCCACCCTACCAAGCATGACATCTTCTCCAGGGAATGGTCCCTTCTGACAACATGACCAAAGTAGGTGAGATGAAGTCTGGCCATTCTTGCTTCCA
>NW_006921637.1:9481172-9516862 GCF_000298275.1 Orycteropus afer afer | reverse complement strand
ATATATAAATAAAATATTTATATTTATATATGTATAAAATGTACATTTCTGTGGCTAATGTATTGTTGGACCTCATTTTTTAATTCACTCTTACAGTGTTTGTCTTTTTATTAGTATAGTTAGAACATTCACATTCAAATTATTGTTCATACAGCTGGATTAATATATCAGATTTATAGCTATTTTTCATTTGTTGCCCTTGTTCTTTGTTTCTTTTTGTGCCTTCTCTGGTTTTTAATTGAGCATTTTGTATAGTTGCATATCATACTCTCTGTTGTCAGGTGCTTTCGAGTTGGTTCCAACTCATAGTGACCCTATGTACAACAGAATAAAACATTGCCCTGTTGTGCTGTCCTCACAATAACTGTTATGTTTGAGCCCTTTGTTGCAGTCACTGTGTCAATCTATCTGATTGAGAGTCTTCCTTTATTTTGTTGACCATCTGCTTTACCAAGCATGATGTGCTTCTCCAAGGACTGGTCCCTCCTGATAACATGCCCAGTGTACATGAGATGAATTCCCACTCTTCTTGCTTCTAAGGAGTCTTCTGACTGTACATCTTCCAGGACAGATTTGTTGGTTCTCCTAGCATGTAATATTTATTCTTCGTTAACACTGTAATTCAAAGACATCCATTGTTCTTCAGTTTTCTTTATTCTTACCCAATTTTCACGTGCGTATGTGGTGATTGAAAATCCGGTGGCTTGAGTAGGCAAATGTTAGTCCTCAAAGTGCTTTTTAACACTTTCAAGAGGTTTTTCACAGAAAATTTGCCCAATGCAATATATCGTTGATTTATTGACTGTTCCTTCTCTGAGTGTTGATTATAGATCCAAGTAAAATGAAATCCTTAACAAATTCAATCTTTTCTCTATTTATCATGATGTTACTTATTCGCCCAATTGTGAGGATTTTTATTTTCTTTATGTTGGGGTGCAATCCATACTGAAGGCTGTAGTTTTTGATCCTCATCAGTAAGTGCTTCAAGCCTTCCCCACCCTCAGCAAGCAAGGTTTTATCATCTGCCTATTAGAGTTGTCAGTGAGTCTTCCTTCAATCCTCATGCTGCATTCTTCTTCATATGGTCCAGCTTCTTGGATTATTTGTTCAGTAGACAGATTGAATAAGTATGATGAAAGGATGCAATTCCTATGCACACCTACCCTGATTTTAAGCCATGAAGTATCCTCTTGCTGTATGTGAACAACTGCTCTTGGTCTATGCACAGTTTCCACATGAGCACAATTAAGTGTTCTGGAATTACCATTCTTTGCAATGTTATCCATAATTTTTTTATGATCCACACAGTCAGATGCCTTTGTGTAGACAATACAACACAGATTCTACTTTGGCTCTCAAGGACTTATTTTAATTTTCTTCAACTTCAACTTGAACTTCCATATGAGCAATTGATGGTCTGTTCCACAGTTGACTCCTGACTTTGTTCTAACTAATGATTTTGAACTTTGCCATAGTCTTTTTCTACAGATGTAGTCAATTTGATCTTTATTTATTCTATCCAGAGAGGTCCACATATATGCCATTATGTTGTTGAAAAAAAGTATTTGCAATTAATAAGTCTGCAAAATTCTGTCATATAATCTCCAATTTTATTTCTATCACCAAGCCCATATTTTCCAACTACAAATCCTTTTTTCCCAACTTTCACAGTCAAATCACCAGTATTATCAAGGCATCATGATTGCATGTTGACCAATTTCAGACTGCAGAAGTTGATAAAAATATTCAATTTCTTCATCTTTGGCATTAGTGGTTGGTGTGTAAATTTGTATAATAGTCATATAAACTGGTCTTCCTTGTAGGTGTATGGATATTATCCTATCACTAACAGCATTGTACTTGAGAATAGATCTTGAAATGTTCTCATGATGAATGAAATGCATTTCCTTTTCAATTTGTCATTCTCAGCATTGTGGGCCGTATGACTGTCTGATTAAAAATGGCTAATACTAGGAGCTCTGGTAGCATAGTGGCTAAAGCACTTGACTGCTAACCAGAAGGCTGGCGGTTCAAACCCACCAGCCACTCCTCGGAAGGAAGGTTGGGCAATCCTACTTCCGTAGTGATACTGCCTCGGAAACCCAAGGAGGGGTCGCTATGAGTCGGGGCCGACTCGATGGCACATAACAACAACAACAACAACAATACTAGTCCATTTCAGTTCACTAATGCCTATGATATTGATCTTTATGTGTTCCATTTCATTTTTGACAACTTGTAATTTTCCTTGATTCATACTTTGTATATTCTGTGTTCCAATTATTAATGTATTGAAACTGCTGTATGTTTGCAGCAGTTTCTTTTCATTTTGAGTCATGCAACATCAGGAAATGAAGGTCCTGAAAGCTTTATTCCATTACTTTCATTAATGTTGACTCTACTTTAAGGAAGCAGCTCCTCCACAGTCATATTTTTAATGTGCTCTGGTGGCATAGTGCCTAAGGCATTGGACTCTAACCAGAAGGCTGGCAGTTCAAACCCACCACTGCTCCTTGGAAGGAAGATGAGGCAATCTACTTCTATAAAGATTTTACCACCTCAGAAACCCAACAGGGATCACTATGAGTCAGAATCTACTCATTGACAATGAGTGTGTGTGTGTTTATGTGTCATATATATAACAAATAAAATTGCTTAAGAATTCTTTGCAGTTGTTTTTGTTTATCCTTACTCAGGATATACAATTAAATTACAGTGTTTTAAAGTCATTTTAATTAATTCCCTTTGGTGTAGCTACATTACTAACTCAGTGCAATTAGCTAAATGCAGTTAGGCTTATTTTGTTTAATATTGTTTCTATATTTAGTGATTTTTTTTTTATAAGCATATAACTCAAACTATGGCACAGTGCCTAAGGCATTTGACTGCTAACCAGAAGGCTGGCGGTTCAAACCCACCAACCACTCTCTGGAAGGAAGACTGGGAAATCTACCTCTGTAGTGATACCACCTCAGAAACCCAAGAAAGGTCACTGTGAGTAAGGGTAAACTGCTAACCAGAAGGCTGGGGTTTCAAACCCACCAGCCACTCCTTGGAGAAAGATGGGGCAATCTACTTCCGTAGTGATACTGCCTTGGAAGCCCAAGGAGGGGGTTGCTATGAGTTGAAATTGACTCCATGGCAGTGAGTTTTTAGTGCAAAAAAAGAGGCTCTTTTCAATTATTTAAATGCTGCATGTGCAGCAGCAAGTGAAGTTGATTCTGATAAAGAATTTATCGTGAATAGGGGTTCAATCACTTGAAGATGAGGGTAGATTTACATAACAGTAAATAGCAAGTAGGAGTAGTCAGATGTTCTGACCTGGGGACTACCTGTATAGGAAATGGAATCCATTATGCCATTCCAAAAAAAAAAAAAAAAAAACCAAACTACCAACCTCACTGCCACGGAGTGGGATCCAACTCATAGCAACCCCTCCTTGGGTTTATGAGGCCATATCACTACAGAAGTAGATTGCCCAGTCTTCCTTCCAAGGTGTGGCTGTTGGGTTTGAACCACCAGCTTTCTGGTTAGCAGTCAAATGCCTTAGCACTACACCACCAGAGCGCCATTACTCACCTTCTTATCTTAGACCTACCTGTTAGTCTATTCAATCAGTATAGGGTGAAGTCATAAAGAAGGAGGAATGATAATCCTTTTTAGATTTAGGTTTTACATCTATTTTTGTGACCCATTCTGTGCTAATATTTGTATTTTCCTCCTCATACTTACCATCCCAAGATCTAAGAACTGATAATCGTTGTAATAAATTGTATATGCTGACTTAGGAAATAATGTTTATTTTTCAACCTGATGGTTTGCCAAAAAATATTTTTACATTGATATATGAGTTGGAGACGACTCGACAGCACACAACAACAACAATATGATAACAATGGTTAATAACAATTAATAGTCCATCAAGAGCATGTGCCATTGAAGGATATTTTGTTTGTTTCTAATTTTGTAATATGTCAGTTTTAAACATTTATTTATCTCTGCTCAAATCTTTTCAGCCTTAAAACTCTAAATTAATGGGGACTTATGCTATTTAAATAATCATTTGTGTTCTTACTTTTATCTGGTCCCATTTTCTAGAGGTGAACTTCATAGGAAATACATAGAACTTCCCAACAAATTTATTTTTCTCAACAATTTCCAAAGAAGAAAAATATGCAAAGTATAAGGAATAAGGACAAGCAAGAAAAAACTTCCTTTAAAAAATAAAAAAACTCTTGTGAAAATCTTCTTTCTTAATTCCTTTTCTAACAGTTTTCCATACTAGCTATTGTGAAATGTGTTATACCAGATTTAATATCAGAATGAGAGAAACAACCTATTTTGGCCAGATGGCAGAGTGTTTTAGGGCTTTCTAGTGGAATAGAATCTCAGTATCCACAAGGCAGCTTCTGGGTCCTGACACTCAGAATGATCCTCAGTGAGAAGCCTATCAGTAATTATCTGCATGCTCAGCACTGTACCTAGAACCCCAGAAAACTATGGACTTCACATATTTCTTTTGGTATGATAAAGAGAAGACAATATATGTTTATAAAAAAGAATTCCAGATATTTTCTGAATTCTAGGAGTTGAGAGGAGAATTTGAGCTGCCCTCTTCCAGAATATCAAGAATGATATAGTTCATTCATGAGGCTGAAGAGAACCAGTCAGACCAGAAGGAAAGATTATTGGGATGTGATGGACAATGCAATTTTTTAGATAGCATACGGCCAGTTTGTTATTGCTGTTAGTTGCCATTGAGTTGGCTCCACTTCATGGTGACCTTATGGATAACAGAACAAAATGTTACCCAGTCCTGTGCCATCTTCATGATTGTTCATAAGTTTGAGCCCCTTGTTGTGGCTGTTGTATAAATCTGTGTCATTGAGAGTTTCCCTCCTTTTTACTGATCCTCCACTTTATCCAACTTGGTGTACTTTCCTAGCGATTGACCTTTCCAGATGACATGTCCCAAAGAAGTTGAAATCTTGCTTCTAAGGAGCTTTCAGGTTGTATTTCTTCTGAGATTGATTTGTGTGCCATTTTGGCAGTTCACAGTATATTCATATTTTTTACCTACACCACAGTTTGAACATATCACTTCTTCTCTCTTCCTTTCTTATTAACCAACTTTTCCATGTATATGAGGTGATTGAAAAGATGATGGTTTACTCAGATGCACCTTAGTCATCAAAGTGACATTTTTGCTTTTTAAAACATAAAAGATGTCTTTTGCAACAGATTTGCCCAATTCAATACTCTGATTTCTTGACTTCTGATTCCATGGACAGTGATTGTTGATCCAAGTAGAAGGAATTAGGATGCCTTAAGAGGTAGACAAATAAGTTTAGGTCTGATGAAACAAGTAACAGTTGTTCTGAACAAGGGGAAATAGAGGTATAGTTTGATTTAAAAAGAAAATAGTTTTTTAGGATTGGCTAGCACACTATTCAGAGTAGATTAAAAGGGGTAAGAGCTCTGAAATTAGAGAGACCAGAAGGAGGCAGAAGAATTGATGTATTTGAATTGTGTGTGGTGTTGGCAAAGAATATTGAATATACCATGGACTGCAAGAAGAGTGAACAAATTTGTCTTGGACAAAGTACACCTGGAATGCACTTTAGAAGTAAGAATGATCAGACTTCATCTCTTGTACCTTGGTCATGTTATCAGAATCAGAAGAGAACATCCCCTGGAGCAGGATATCATGCTTGGTAAAGTAAAGGGTCAGTGAAAAAAGGGAAGACCTTCAATGAGATTGAATGACACAATGACTGAAATAATGAGCTCAAACATAACAAAGATTGTGAGAATGGTACAGGACTGGGTAGTGTTTTGTTCTGTTGTTCTTAGGGTCACGGTGAGTTAGATCTGATTGAATGACACCTAACAACAAAACTAAGGGAGCTATTAAAATAGTGAAGACGACAGCTCACCAGAAGGCTGGCAGTTCACCCACAAGCCACTCCTTGGAAGGAAGATTGAGCAATCTACTTCTGTAGCGATACCACCTTGGAAACCCAAAGAAGGTTTCTATGAATCTGATCCAACTTGATGGCAGTGAGTTTGGTTTTTAGTTTTAATGCCATGGAGACCTGACTAGACTGATGATACTCTTGGAGAAGAGTGGGGAGAAAAGTGGGGAAAAGAACAAATTTAAAACAAAAATCTTGTATCTTAGTGACTGATGGACCATGGAAAGTAATAGAGAGGTACACTACTGAGAATCAGCAACTGGGAGAATGGTTGTTATGGAGTGGATTGTGGCCCCCAAAATATGCATTGAATTCCTGGTCCTTTAACCTTTGTATGTGATCCTGTTTGAAAATAAGATTTCGTTTGTTTTATTAATTAGATAATACTAAAATTAGGTGGGTTTTAATCTAATCATTTCTGAGTTATAAAAACAGCAGATTAGACAGAGCATGAACTCATGAGTTGGGGGTGTGGATACAGATGCTATGAGAGGATTTTCTACAAGCCAAAGAACCAAAGAATGCTTTTGACTACCTACAAGGAAAGATCATGATCTGGATTTTTAGCCTCCATAACTCCAGGAAAATGAACTTTTATTCTTTAAAGTCATCCTCTTGTGGTATTTGTTTTATGGCAGCACTAGAAAAATAATAATAAATTTACTGGCATTCACTGAAGGCATATGGATATTACCCTAACACTGACAGCATTGTACTTCAGGATAGACCTTGAAACATTCTTTGTGATGCCAAATGTGATGCCATTCCTCTTCAATGTGTCATTCCCGGCACAATAGATCATATGATTGTCTGATTCAAAATGGCCAATACCAATCCATTTCAGCTTATTAATGGGTAAGATATCTTTATGTGTTCCATTTCATTTTTGACAACATACAATTTTCTTAGATTCATGCATTGTATATTCAAAGTTCAGATTACTAATAGATATTGCCAGCTGTTTCTTCCCATTTTGAGTCATGCTCCACCAGCAAATGAAGGTCCCAAAAGCTTTACTGCATCCACATTAAAGTCAGCTTTACTTTGAGGAGGCAGCTTTTCCCAGCTGTATTTTGAGTCCCTTCCAACCTGAAGATTTCAACCTGAGGGTCTCATCTCTGATGCTATATCAGATAGTGTTTCAGGGCTATTCATAAAGCTTTCCAGTAATATATCAGGCACTGCAAAGATGAAGAAAGTGAAGACTTTTGCCAACTATTGCAGTCTTAAGTTGACCAAATAGCAGTCAAGATGCACTGATGATTATTGGTGATTAGAATGCAAAAGTTCCAAGACCAATGATTTATTCATTTTGAATACCTTTTTCAACAACATAAATGGCAGCTATACACATGGAGCTTGCCAAATGGAATACACAGAAATCCAGTTGACAACATCTGCGGAAAGAGGTGGTGGAGAAGCTCAATATCTTCAGCCAAAGCAAGGCTAGGAGCTGCCTCTGGAAGAGATCATCAATTGGTCATATGCATATTCAAGCTGAAGCTGAAGAAAATTTTAAAAAGTCCATTAGAGCCAAAATGTGACCTTGATTATATCCTACCTGAATTTAGAGACCATCTGAGGAATAGATTTGACACACAGAACATCAATGACTGAAAACCAAATGAGTTGTGGGGTGCTATTAAGGACATCATACATGAAGAAAGCAAAAGGTCATTAAAAAGACCAGAAAGAAAGAAAAGATCAAAAAGTATGTCAGAGAGACTCTGAAAATTACTCTTGAATGGAGAGTAGCTAAGGCAAATGGAAAAAATGAAAAGATAAAAGAGATGAACAGAAGATTTTGAAGAGCAGCTGGAGAAGACAAAGTCAATTATTATAATGAAATGTGCAAAGACCTGTTATTAGACAACTAAAAGGGAAGAACACACTTGGTATTTCTCAAGCTGAAAGAACTGAAGAAAAAAAATCAAGGCTTGAGTTGCAATATTGAAAGATTTTATGAGAGAATCCTGAATGATGCAGAAAGCATCAAAAGAAGATGAAAAGAATGCACAGAGTCACTGTAACAAAAAGAAATGGTCGCTGTTCATCTATTTCAAGAGATTGCGTAAGATCAAGAACCAATGGTATTGAAGGAAGAAGTCAAAGCTCCACGGAAGGAATTGGTGAAAAACAAGGTTGCAAGAATTGGCAAAATATCAATTGAGATGTTTCAACAAAAGGGTGGTGCTCTGGATGCACTTACTCATCTACGCCCAAAATTTGGAAGACAGCTACCTGGCCAAGTGACTGGAAAAGAGGCATAATTTTACCCATTCCAAAGAAAGGTGATCACACAGAACATGGAAATAATTGAACAATAACACTAATGTCACAGAAAAGTAATTTTTTTTCTTTTTTAAATTTTTATTGTGATTTGGGTGAAAGTTTACAGAGCAAATTCACTTTCCATACAGCAGCTCACTTATACTGTATCTCATGACATTGACTGCAATTTCCCACAGTGCAACAGCTCCCCTCTCACTTCCTCCCCATAGTTACCTCTTCTCTCCTTCCCTCCCACTCACTCCTGCCCCCTGAGCTGTCTCCCTGTGCATACATAGCCCTTCTATTCGCCCATGATTGATCTCTCCAAGGAGTGTATCTACCTAATGCAAATAAATATTCAGCTCATATGCCCGTCTTTCGTTTGGCTGGAAGTCACAAGAGTGGGCTCAATTCCAGACATGAAGGGCAACTAGGGGCCAGAGTCTCAGTTGTTCCATCAGTCTCTATCAGAGCAGAAAACCTGGTCCCTTTTTTCCCAAATTATTTTGAGTTTTATTCCACATTGTTCTCCCACTCTATCCAGTATCTCCTACATAGATCTCCCTCCCTCCGAGGTTGACAGTGGTAGCCGGGCACCATGTAGTTCTTCTGGTCTCATAGTCATATAGGCTGAGAACTAACTGCTTGATGTACCAGTCACTTGGACTAATTGTTTCCATACATCTTTGTTTTTCTTCATTCTTCTTTGCTCTGGACAAGGAGAGACCCATTTTTGCATCCAGTTGGCTGTATGCAAGCTTTTAAGATCGCAGTTGCTACTGACCAAAATAGGATGTAGAACAATGTTTTTGTGTAGTATGTTATGCCAATTGAACTTAATGTCCCCTGCAACTATGGTCCCAAGCTCATAGGTCCAACTACTCACTCCCTCTGGGTAGCTGGCTGTGGCCAAGAAGTGACCACAACCTTGTCCCTTGTCAGCTCTACTATATACCTTGGAATTCTTACAGAACATACAAATATACTTGTAGAAACATTGTCTGCCAAACCTATACATGGTCATAGGCACACTCACCCCTGCATAGACATACCTAATAGTTAAGCCTATCCACCCATCTATCCACCCATATATCAATGTTTGCCTTCACTGACAGTACTTTATGTGCAAAAGGGTTCATTTTTGTTGTCTGTACCGCCCATGCATCTTTCTTGTTTTCCTGTTCCTCAATGCCACCATGCTGATCACTCATGTTTGGCACATTGCCCTTCCCTTCACCCAAATCAATACTTATCTCTACCTATCTAGCAGTGTTCCCTCCTTTTCCCTCCCACCCGTAGTAACCAACAAAGAAAAATTCCTTCCATATATAAACTTTCCTTGACTTTTTGCAATAACAGACTAATAAAATATTTGTCCTTCTGTGATTGACTTATTTCATTCAGCATTATGCCCTCCAAGTTCAAACACATTATATGGTGTTTTGCTGATTCTACATTATTCTTTAGGGTTGCATAGTATTCCATTGTGTGTATGTACCATAGTTTGGTTATCCATTCTTCTGTTGATGGGCACCTAGGTTGTTTCCATCTTTCTGCTATTGTAAATAGTGCTTTGATGAACATGGGTGTGCACATATCTGTTCTTGTCCTGGCTCTCACTTCTTTAGGATATATACCTAGTAATGGAATGCCTGGGTCAAATGATATTTTTTATTCCAAGTAATCAGTGTACTGCTTTCCACAGTGGTTGTATGATTTGACAGTCCCACCAGCAGTATATGAGAGTCTCAATCTCTCCGTATGCTTGTCAACGTTTGTTATTTTCTGTCTTGTTCAACTTCGCTATTAGTGCTGGGGCAAAATGGTATCTCGTTGTTCTGATTTGCATCTCTCTAATGGGTAATGATTGTGGGCATTTCTTCATGTGTTTGTTGGCCAACTGAATATCCTCTTTGGTGAAGTGTCTGTTCATGACTACTACCCATTTTTTAATTGGATTATTTGTCTTTTGGTCATTGAGGTGTTGGAATTTTGTATAAATTCTAGAGATAAGTCCCTTGTCAGATATGTCATTGCCAAATATTTTTTTCCCAATCTCCAAGTTCTCTTTTGACTCTTGGAGAAGTCTTTGGAAGCACATAAAAATTTAATTTTTGGAAGGCCCATTCATCTAGTTTATCTTCTGGTGTTTGTGCATTTTAGGTAATGCTTTATAGTCTATTTATGCCATATATTCAAAACCAAACCAAACTCACTGCCATTGAGTCAGTTCAACTCAGAGCAATCCCTCCTTGGGTTTCCAAAGAGTGGCTGGTGGATTTGAACCACTAGCTTTCTGGTTAGCAGTCAAATGCCTTAGGGAAATTTGCCCCTAGTTTTTCCTTGAGGAACTTTATAGTTTTAGGTTTCACATTTAAGTCTTTGATCCATCTGGAGTTAGTTTTTGTGTATGATGTGAGGTACAGATCTTTTTCTGCAAATGGATATCCAGTTTTGCCAGTACCATTTGTTAAACATACAGTGTCTTCCCCATTTAATGGATTTCAGACCTTTGTCAAAGATCAGCTGACCATAGGTTGATGGATCTATTTCTGGGTTCTCAATTCTATTCCATTGATCTATGTGTCTGTTGTACCAATACCAGGCAGTTTTGACTACTGTGACTGTATAGCAGGTTTTGAGATCTGGGAGTGAGACCTCCTCCTTTGTTCTTCTTCAATAGTGCTTTGCTTATTGGAGGTCTGTTTCCTTTCCATACAAAGTTAGTGATTTGTTTTTTCCATATCCTTAATGAATGTTGATGGGATCTGGATTGGGATTGTATTGAACGTGTAAATTGCTTTGGGTAGTATTGACATTTTCACAATGTTAATCTTTCTATCCATGAGCATGGTATGTTCATCTATTTATATAGATCTTTTATAGTTTCTGGGAGTAGTGATTTGTAGTGTGCTTTGCACAGGTCTTTTGTGTCCCTAGTGAGATTTATTCCCAAGTATTTAATTTTTTTGGTAGCTATTGTAAATGGTATTGATTTCCTTATTTCTTTTTTAGCAATCTCTTTGTAGAGATTGTAAATATAGCTATTGTAAATGATATTCATTTCCTTATTTCCTTTTTAGCAATCTCTTTGTAGAGATTGCTGGTGTAGAGGAATCCAACTGATTTTTGGATGTTGATATTGTATCCCGCCACTATTCTAAATCCCTCGATTAGTTCCAGTAGTATTTTTGCTGAATCTCTTGGGGTTTCTATGTATAGGATCATATAATCAGAAAATAGGGATAATTTTGCTTCTTCCTTACCAATTTGGATGCCTTTGATTTCCCTTTCTTGACTTATTGCCTTGGCTAGGACTTCCAATACAATGTTGAATAAAAGTGGTGATAGAGGGCACACTTGTGTGAATCCTGTTCACAAATGGAATGGTTTCAGTCTCTTTCCATTGAGAATAAAGTTGGCTGTTTGTTTTGCATATATGTCCTTACTATGTTAAGGAATGTCCCTTCTATTCCTATATTGCTGAGTGTTTTTATCAGGAATGGGTGTTGGATTATATCATATACCTTTTCTGCATCAATTGGTATGATCATGTAGTTCTTTTCCTTTGTCTTATTTATGTGGTGGATGACATTTATAGTTTTTCTAATGTTGAACCATTCTTGCATACCTGATATGAGCCTAAGACATTTGACTGCTAACCAGAAGGCTGGTGGTTAAAACCAACCAGCCACTCCTCGAAAGGAAGATTGGGCAATCTAATTCTGTAGCGATACCGCCTCAGAAACCCAAGGCGGGGTCGCTGTGAGTCAGATCCGACTCGATGCCAGTGAGTTTGGTGTTTGGTTTACTATGACTGTGGAGTCATCTATTTGCCTTTGCAAGTCTCTAAAGTCTGATTTATGTATTTTGGGGCTCTTTCATTGGGTCCATAGATATTTATTATGGTTATGTGCTCTTATTCAATTGATCCTTTACTCATTATATAATGTCCTTCCTTGTCTCTTAAGATGACTTTTTGTCTTAAAGTCAATTTTATCAGAAATTAATATTGCCACTCCTGCTCTTTTTTGGTTGCCATTTGCTTGATATCTTTTTCTAACCTTTGATTTTAAGTCTATTTTTGTCTTTGTCTCTAAGGTGTGTCTCTTGTAGACAGCATATTGATGATATTTTCTTTCCAGTCTGCAACTCTCCATCTCTTGAGTGGTGCATTTAGTCCCTTGACATTCAGTGTAATTAGTGACAGGTATGAATTTGTTGCTGTCATTTAGTTGTGTTTTTTTTTCATGGTGTTCCTGGTTTATTTGTTCCATGTAATTTTCTGTGCTGAGCTCATTATTTTTATGAATCATGTTATTATTTCCTGTGTTGCTATTGTTTTAGTATTTGCTAATTATTGTGCTTCTCCTCTTTTTTATTTTGATGTGAAGGTTTATCATTTTTTTTCGAGGTTACTCTGTGATTTACAGTTTTCTCCCCAAGTTTAGAACAGTCTGTTCTATCTTACAACTCTCCTGACTTCCTCATTATTTAGAAGTGCTGTAATTACACAATTTTTTTCCCCTCTTTTTCATTTGTAGTTCTCCTCATTTGCCAATTGATGTCTCTGGTTCCCTGTTTACAATGTTGTAAGCTTATTTTACTTTGGATACTTCCATACCTATGTTGTTTTCTGGGTTATGCCATCTCATATATTAATGGTTGGTTATTGTTTGCTATTCTTGGTTCTCTGTTCAAAGGACACCCTTTAGTATCTGTTGTATGGTTGGTCTGGTTCTAATAAATTTCCTTAACTTGAGCTTATCTAGAAATCTCCTAATTTCACCATTATATTTTGGGGACAATTTTGCCGGGTATAAAATTCTTGGTTGGAAATTTTTCTCTTTCAGGCTTTTATATATACCATCCCATTGCCTTCTCACTTGCATGAGAAGTTTCTGCTGAGAAATCAGAGCTTATTCTTGTTGGTTGTCCTTTGTAGGTAACTTTTCTTTTTTCCTATGCTGATTTCAGGATTCTTTCTTTGTCTTTGGTTTTGATGAGCTTGATGATGATATGTCTTCATGATTTTCTTTTGGGGTCTTTCCTGTTTGGAGTTCATTGGATATCCTGAATGGATATATTCTCAACTTTCCTCATATCAGGGCAGTTCTCTTCCAATAAATCTTGGACAATTTTCTCTGTGGTTTTCTTTTTCTCTTCCTGTTCTGGAATTCTGATTGTTGTTGTTATGTGCTGTTGAGTCAGACCCAACTCATAGCGACCCCCCTTGGGTTTCCAAGGCAGTATCAATACGGAAGTAGATTGCCCCATCTTCCTTCCGAGGAGTGGCTGGTGGGTTTGAACCACCAGCCTTCTGGTAAACAGTCAAGTGCCTTAGGCACTATGATACCAGAGCTCCTGGAACTCCAATTACATGCAGGTTATTCCTTTTGATGGTATTCCACATGAACCTTAGGCTTTCTTCATTTTGTTTTGGTATTTTTTTCTAATTGATCACTTTCTGAAAAAGTATTCAGGTATTTGTCTTCAATCTCATTAACTGTGTCTTCCAGTGATTTAGTTCTACTCCTTTGCCCTTTCAATGTTATATCTATTTGTGAAAATTTAGTATTAATCTTCTAGATTTCTATCAGTAGATTTTGTATCATTTCTAATTTTTCATTTATTTTGTCATTTTGTTGTATTTTCTTCTGAATTTTTTCTAGGGTTTTATCTGTATTTTCCTTAATTTTTTCAGTGTTTACCTTGATCTGTCTCTCACTCCTTTGAAGATACCTACATATAATTCTTATGAATTCCTTATAAGGGTGTTCCAATGCTGCTTCTTTCTCAGGGATGTGTTAACAAAGGTCTGTACCTAGCTCCCTTATTTCTAGTGCTTTATCTTTCTTCTTTGCATGGACTGTGATTGTCTGTTGTCTATGAGGCAATGTGACATTGTTGTATTTAGATCTCTGTTAATTTTTTTTGAAGAGCAATTTAGGGTGAGTCAGGCTCTTCTTGGTAGTCTTTTATCATTGGCCAGCTGAAGGAAAAGGATGTGGTGGCTCTCATTCAGTAAGTGGAGCTGCAGGAGGTGAGGGTGTGGTTACATTGTATGGGCATGGTTGCTGTCTCCCACTCAGTTAGACAAAAACAACAATAAAAAAAAAAACATCAAAAAAGTAAAAGCAAGTGGACAGAAAACACACCATATAAATATACAGGAACAATCACCAAAAAGAGGAAAAAAAACCCCACAATATCTGGGGAGGGGGCAATGAGAGAAAAGAGGAAGAGTAGGAGAATGATGAAGAAAAAAATGGTATAAATGCAAAAAAAAAAAGTAATGGAAAGAATCACGAGAAAGAAAAAATGGGAACCAGGAATAGGGAAGAGATAAGAAGCTGAAAACTAGAACTTGGGAGGGGCAGAATAAAGAATAATAATAAAAGGGACAATAATAATAATAATTTTTAAACACAAAAAAACAAATGGAAAAAAAAAAAAAATCAAGCAGGGCAGGGCCCCCAAGCTCTGTCTGAGCATACAGACTGGGATGGAATTCCTGCTGGCCCAAAAGGTAGGTGGGAGTGAGGAATGGCCACACCTCCATTAACCAAGAGGGTGTGGGGTATAAGAGTAACAAGGGGAATATTGCACCTTTCCACTTATTCGTGTCTGGAATGTCCTTTCAGTCTCCAGCAAGTGGAGCCTATTCTTAGGTTCCTGGAATCTGAGAGAATGCTGCCACTTTAAATATTCAAAATAGTTGAGCCACTTGTAAACATTCAAAATGTCTGTGCCCTCCATGTAGCCAAAATTCCACAGCTCAGCCCATCTCCCTCTTTGCTGTTTCCCCTTTATTCACCAGCCACCAATGCAGTCCTCCATGCAGGCCCTGGCTAGCAGGACTGATTTTTAGGTTAATTCTTAGTCCCTAACACCACTTGGCAATATCCAGACTGTCTGTGCCATCAAGATTGCTGACAGACATCAGCTTTGTATGTCTCCTTTTTTGGTGTTTCCATGGAGGTTCTTTTACTAGTTGGAGTTTAGACCATTTCTGCATCCTTCCTTTCAAAGCTCAGGGCTCCAGGATGATCTTCTGTATCTGTTAATTTGTTCTCCTTTTCTTTGTTGAACAGGGTCTGTGTAGTCTTTCTCCCTATTCTGCCATCTTACTGGAGCACCCCACATGCAAGTAAAATTTTGCTGAAGATAATTCAAACACAGTTGCAGCAGCATGTTGTCAGGAATATGGTCAAGAAACTTCCAGAAATGTAAGCTGGATTCAGAAGAGAATGTGGGACAAGGGATATCATTGCTGATGCCAGGTGGATCTTGGCCAAAAGCAAAGAATACCAGAAGGATGTTTACTTGTTTATTGACTATGCAGATCATAACAAATTATGGATAAAATTGAGAAGAATGATAATTCCAGGGCACTTAATTGTGCTCAGGAGGAACTTATA
This sequence comes from Orycteropus afer afer, assembly GCF_000298275.1. Classification (NCBI taxonomy): domain Eukaryota; kingdom Metazoa; phylum Chordata; class Mammalia; order Tubulidentata; family Orycteropodidae; genus Orycteropus; species Orycteropus afer. The sequence goes on along the minus strand of NW_006921637.1, from coordinate 9,501,195 downwards.
CATAGACCTAGGGGCTGTTCAAAAAGAACAAGGAGATACTGCTTGGTTTTGACTCAGTAAGGTGTCATCAGTGTTGTCTTCTTTTACCATACTTATTCAATCTGTATGCTGAGAAAATAATCCCAGAAGCTGGACTATATGAAGAAAAATGTGACATCAGGATTGGAAGAAGACTCATTAACAACCTGTGATATGCAGAAAACACAGCCTTCATTGCTGAAAATGAAGATGACTTGAAACACTTACTGATGAAGATTAAAGACTACACCCTGCAGTATGGATTACACTTCAACATAAAGAAACTGAAAATCCTCACCACTGGACCATTAAGCAACAGCATGATAAATGGAGAATTTGTCAAAGATTTTATTTTACTTAGATCCACAATCAACACCCATAGAAGCAGTAGTGAAGAAATCAGGTGTTATGTTGCAGTGAGCAAATCTGCTGCAAAAGAACTGTTCAAAATATTGAAGAACAAAGAGATCACTTTGATGACTAAGGTGCACTTGACTCAATCCAAGGTATTTTCATTTGCTTCATGTGCATGTGAAAATCTGACAATGAACAAGGAATAGTGAAGACGAGTTGATGCTTTAGAATTGTGGTATTGGCAAAGAATACTGAAAGCACCTTGGACTGCCAGAAGAATGAAGAAATATGTCTCAGAGGAAGTACAGGCAGAATGCTCCTTTGAAGTAAGAATGGCCAGACTTTGTCATATCTACTTTTGTCATGTTGTCAGAAGGGATCATTCCCTGGGGAAAGATATCATGCTTGGTAAAGTGGAGGGTCAGCAAAAAAAAGGGAAGACCCTCCAGAAGATGGATTGACATAGTGGCTGCATTGATGGACTCAAGTATAGGAAAGATAGTGAGGGTGGCACACGACCAGGTGGTATTTGTTTCTGTTGTGCATAAGGTCACAGTGAATCAGAGACAATTTGAGGGCACCTCATAGTAGCATAGTACCTAAGGCACTTGACTGCTAATCAGAGGCTGGTGGTTCAAACCCACCAGTCACTCCTTGGAAGGAAAGTTTGGCAATCTCCTTCTGTACTGATACCACTTTGGAAACCCAAGGAGGGGTCGCTGTGAGTTGGATCCAACTCAATGGCATATAACACAACAAAAACATAGTGCCTAAGGCATTTGACTGCTAACCAGAAGGTTGTTGGTTCAAAGCCACCAGGTACTCCTTGGAAAGAAGAGTGAGCAATCTACTTCTGTAGAGATACCACCTCAGAAACCCATGAAGGGGTCACTAAGAGTCAAATCAACTCAACAGCAATGAGTTTGGTTTTTTGGTAACAACAAGAAAGGAAAATAAGATATCCTCAGAAGGAAGGTTAGGCAATCCTACTGCTGTAGTGATACTGCCTCGGAAACCCAAGGAGGGGTCGCTATGAGTCGGGACTGACTCGATAGCACATAACAACAACAACAATGAAAATAAATTATTAAAATTATGAAGTTAGGATTCAGAACTGATATAGAAAGTGATAGAGGGATAAGATCCACCACTCATCTGTCAGTTTGTCATACTGTGGTGGCTTGTGTGTTGGTGTGAGGCTGGAGGCTATGCCACCAATATTTCAAATACCTGCAGGATCAGCCATGGTTGATGGATTTTAGTGAAGTTTACAGACTATCGACTCAGAAGAAGGAAGAGGCCGTCCACTTCTCAAAGAATTGGCTGGGGAAAACCTTATGAATAGCAGTGAAACACTGTCTGATACATTACTGGAAAACTTTATGAATAGCCATGAAGCATTGTCCAGTATAGTGGCAGAAGATGAACTCCTCAGGTCAGAAGGCACTCAAAACATGACTGGGGAAATCTGCCTTCTCAGAGTCGACCTTAATTATGTGGATAAAGTAAAGCTTTTGGGACCTACATTTGCTGATGTGGCATGACTCAAAATAAGAAGAAACAGCTGAATACATCCATTAATAATGGAACATATAAAGTATGAAGCATGAATCTAGGAAAATTGGAAGTTGTGAAAAAGGAAATGGAACTCATAAAGATCAATATCCTAGGTATTACTAGGCTAAAATGGGCTGGTTTTGGCCATTTTGAATTAGATAACCATTTGAGCTACTATGCTGTGAATGACAGTGGCATTCTTCATCACAAAGAATTTTTCAAGAACTATCTGGCAGTACATTGCTGTCAATGATAGGATAATAGCCATATGCCTACAAGGAAGACCAATTAATACTACTATTATTCAAATTTATGCACTAACCACTGAACCCAAAGATGAGGAAATTGAAGATTTTTACTAACTTCTGCAGTCTGAAATTTGCCAAATCTGCAATAAAAATTTGTTGATTATTACTGGTGATTGGAATGCAAAAGTTGGAAACTAAGAAGAATCACTAGTAATTGAAAAATACGGACTTGGTGCTAGAAATAACGCTGGAGACTGCATCATAGAATTTTGCAAGACCAATGACTTATTCATTGCTGTTGTTTTTAGGTGCTGTTCTGGTTACCTAGTGCCACTCTGACAAGAATATACCCACAAATGGCTTTAACAAACAGGAGTTTATTTATTCTCTTACAGTTTGGAGGCTTTAAGTCAGAGTTCTAGGTGCCAGTCTCTAGGGGTTGGGTGAAAGCCCCTCAACCTTGGGCTTCAGCTCTGCCTCCTGCTCCTAGCCCACTGGAGTAAGAGGCTTTTCTTTGCTCAGCTGCTGGCTGCTGAGACTTACAACAAGTCTAAGGTTGACAAGTAAAAAGGCACAGTCCCAACATCACTAAACCACATGGCAGACCATAAATTCAAGTCTGTTGAAAGTCCCAAGGTTGGCAGAGCATGGCAGGCTGCTGAACAATGACATGGCTACATGCAGGGTTCAAACATGCCATAAGCTGGAGAACATTACCAAAGCTTCTTCTTATATTTGGAAAGCAGACCAGCTACTCAGCTGCTCACAGTAGATTCTACCATGGAGTAAATGACCAGTCTCATCATGGGGAATACTACATCCAGCTGTCCAGACACTCAACCAGTCCCAGCCAAGTTGACACACAAACTTAACCACCACAGGTGCCACTGAGTCATCTCAAATTCATAGGGACCTTATGTACAACAGAACGAAACACTGCCCAGTCCTTTGCCAGCCTCACAATCCTTGCTATACCTGAGCCCACTGTTGCAGCTGAGGGCCTTCTCCCTTTTCAATGACCCTCCACTTTACCAAACATGATATCCTTCTCCAGGGAATGGCGCCTTCTGACAACATGACCAAAGTAGGTGAGAAGAAATCTGGCCATTCTCGCTTCCTAGGATCATTCTAGCTGCACATATTCCAGGACAAAGTTGTTAGTTCTTTTGGCAGTCCATGGTACTTTCAGTATTCTTTGCCCACACCACAACTCAAAAGCATCAACTGTTCTTTGGACTTACTTCTTCATTGTCCAGCTCTCACATGCATATGAAAACCAAACTCACTGCCTTCAAGTTGGATCCGACTCATAGCGACCCCTCCTTGGGTTTCCGAGGTGGTATCACTATGGAAGTAGATTGCCCAAACCTTCTTTCCAAGGAGTGGCTAGTGGGTTTGAACCGCCAGCCTTCTGGTTAGCAATCAAATGCCTTAGGCACTATGCCACCAGAGTTCAGGTTAGGCTCACCTTAGTCTTCAAGAAAATATCTTTGCTCTTCAGCACTTTAAAAAGATCTTTTGTCACAGATTTGCCCAGTGCAATATATTGTCTGATTTCTTGATTGCTGCTTCGATTGGTGTTCATTGTGGAACCAAGTAATACGAAATCTTTAACAACTTCAATCTTGTTTCCATTTATCAAGATGCTGCTTATTGGTCCAGTTGTGAGAATTTTTGTTGTCTTTATGTTGAGATGTAATCCATACTGCAGACTGAAATTTTTAATCTTCATAAGTAAGTGCTTCAAGTCATGCTCCATTGCAGTAAGCAAAATTGTGTCGTCTGCATGTCCCAGGTTGTCAATGGGTCTTCCTCCAATCCTGATGCCACATTCTTCTTCATATAGTCCAGCTTCTTGGATGATTTGTTCAACATAGAGATTGAATAACTATGGTGAAAGGATACAACCCTGATGCACTCCATGCAGTATTCCCTTGTGCTGTTCAAAAAACATCCTCCTGGTCTATGTACAGGTTCCAGATAAGCACAATTGAGTGTTCTGGAATTCCCATTCTTCTCAATGTTATCCATAATTTGTTGTGATCTGCACAACTGAATGTTTTTATATAGTCAATAAAACACAAGTAAAAATATTTCTGGTATTCTTTGCTTTCAGACAAGATCCATCTGACACCAGCAGTGATATCCCTTGTTCCACATCCTCTGTGAATCCATCTTGCATTTCTGGAAGTTTTCTGTCAACATACTGCTGCAACCATTTTTGAATTATCTTTAGCAAGATTTTACTTGTGTGTGATATTAATGATATTGTTCAATGATTTCCACATTCTGTGGGATCACCTTTCTTTGGAATGTCACAAATATGGATCTGCTCCAGTCAGTTGACCAGATAGCTGTCTTCCAAATTACTTGACATAGATGAGTGAGTGCCTCCAGCTTGGCATCCATTTGTTGAAACATCTCAAGGGCATTCTGTCAATTTCATGGGCCTTGTTTTTCACCAATTCCTTCAGTGCAGCTTCAACTTCTTCCTTCAGTACCATGAGTTCTTGATCATATGCCACCTCCTGAAATGGATGAACATCGACCAATTCTTTTTGGTACAGTGACTTTGTCTATTCCTTCCATCTTCTTTGGATGTTTCTTGCATCATTCAATATTTTGCCCATAGAATCTTTCAATATTGCAACTCCAGGCTTAAATTTTTTCTTTAGTTCTTTCACCTTGAGAAATGCCTAGTGTGTTCTTCCCTTTTGGTTTTCTAACTCCAGGTCTTTTCACATTTCATTATAATAATTGACTTTGTCTTCTCAAGGTGCTCTTTGAAATCTTCTGTTCAGCTCTGTTATCTTGTAATTTCTTCCATTTTCTTTAGCTATTCTCTGTTCAAGTGCAACTTTCAGAGTCTCTTCTGACATCTGTGTTGCTCTTTTCTTCCTTTCTTGTCTTTTTAAAGACCTTTTGCTTTCTTCATGGATGATGTTCTTGATGTCATCTCACAATTCCTCTGGTTTTCAGTCACTGGTGTTCAATGCATCATATGCATTCTTTAAATGGTCTCTAAATCCAGGAATGATGTAATCAAGGTCTTATTTTGGCTCTCATGGACTTGTTTTAATTGTGTTCAGCTTCAACTTGAATTTCCATATGAGCAACTGATGATCTGTTCCACAGTCAGCTCCTGACCTTGTTTTGACTGAAAATATTGAGCTTCTCCATTGCCTCTTTCCACTGATGTAGTTGATTTGATTCCTGTGAACTCCATCTGGTGACCTCCACGTGTATAGCCAAAATTTCTGTTGCTGACAAAAGGTATTTGCAAGGAATAAGTTGTTGACCTTGTGAAATTCTATCATGCTATCTCCAGCACTATTTCTATCACCAAAAAAAATTTTAAAAAAAAGAAAGAAAGAAAAAACCCTCAAACTCGCTGCTATCAAGTTGATTCAACTCATAGTGACCCACAGTTAACAGTCAAATGCCTTAGGCACTATGCCACCAGAGCTCCCTTTATCACCAAGGCCATATTTTTCAACTACTGGTGATTCTTCTTTGTTTGCCAGTTTTGCATTCCAGTCACTGGTAGTAATCAACACATCTTAATTGCATGTTTGGTCAATTTCAAACTGCAGAAGTTGGTAAAAAAAAAAAAAAAAAAAATTTCCTCTTCTTTGGCTCTGGTGGTTGGTGCATAAGTTTGAATAATAGTAGTATTAACTGGTCTTCCTTGTAGGCGTATGGCTATTATCCTATCACTAGCAGTATTGTACTTCAGGACAGATCTTGAAACATTCTTTGTGATGATGAAAGCCACACCATTCCTCTTTAATTTGTCATTCCTGGAATAGTAGAACATATGGTGGTCTGATGCAAAATGGCCCAAACCAGTCCATTTAAGCTCACTAATGCCTAGGATATCAATCTCTCATTTTTGACAACTTCCAATTTTCCTAGATTCATACTTCGTACATTCCTTGTTCCAATTATTAATGGATGTTTGTGGGTCTTTCTTCCCATTTTGAGTCATGCCACATCAGCAAAGGCCCCAAAAGCTTTGCTCCATCTATATCATTAAGGTTGACTCTATTCTGAGGAGGCAGATTTTCCCCCATCATATTTTGAGTGCCTTCCAACCTGAGGGGCTTGTCTTCTAGCACTATATCGGGCAATGCTTCATGGCTATACATAGAGGTTTCCAGTAATATATCAGTCAGTGTTTCACTGCTATTCATAAGGTTTGCAGTGGCAAATTCTTTGAGAAGTGGATGGCCCCTTCTTTCTTCTGAGTCTGTCTTAGTCTGGAAGCTCCGCTGAAACCTGTCCACCATGGGTGACCCTGCAGGTGTTTGAAATACCAGTGACATAGCCTGTAGCCTTATAGCAACATAAGCCACAATATATGACAAACTGACAGAAGAGTGGTGGACTTATTCACTGGAAATATCCTCTTTCAACAACATAAACAGTGGTTATACACATGGACTTTGCCAGCTGGAGTATATAGGAATCAGTTTGACTACATCTGTGGAAAGAGAAGCTCAATATCTTCAGCCAAAACAAGACTAGGAGCTGACTGTGGAACAGACCATCAACTGCTCATATGGAAGTTCAAGTTGAAGCTGAAGACAATTTAAGCAAGTCCATCAGAGCCAAAATAAGACTTTGATTATATCCCTCCTGAATTTAGAGACCATCTGAAGAATAGAATTGATGAATTTAAACAAGGCTCTAGGAATTGACAGAATCCTATTGACATGTTTCAACAAACGGATGCCCCACTGGAGGCACTCACTCAGCTATGCCAAGAGATTTGGAAGACAGCTACCTGGCCAACTGACTAGAAGAGATCCATATTTATGCACATTCCAAAGAAAGGTGATCCCACGTAATGAGGAAATTATCAAACAATATCATTAATATCACACACAAGTAAAATCTTGCTAAAGATAATTAAAAAATGATTGCAGCAGTATATTGACAGAGAACTTCCAGAAATGCAAGCTGCATTCAGAAGAGGACATAGAACGAGGGATATCATTACTGATGTCAGATGGATCTTGGCTGAAAGCAAAGAATACCAGAAATATCTTTACTTGTGTTTTATTGACTATGCAAAATCATTCAATTGTGTGGATCATAACAAATTATGGATAACATAATGGGTATTCCAGAACACTTAATTGTGCTAATGAGGAACTTGTACATAGACCAAGAGGCTGTCATTCAAACAGAACAAGGGAATATTGCATGGTTTAAAATCAGTAAGGGATCAGGGTTGTAGTCTTTCACCACATTTATTCAATCTTTATGCTGAGCAAATAATCTAAGAAGATGAACTTTATAAAGAAAAGTGTGCCATCAGTATTGGACGAAGGCTTATTAACAACTTGCAATATGCAGACTATACAACTTTGCTTACTGAAAGTGAACATGACTTGAAGCACTTACTGATGAAGATTAAAGACTACAGTCTGAAGTATGGATTACACCTCAACATATAAGAAAACAAATATTCTCACAACTGGACCAATAAACAGCATCACAGTGAATGGAGAAAAGATTGAATTTGTTAAAGATTTTATATTACTTTGTTTCACAATGAACACCAGTGGAAGCAGCAGTCAAGAAATCAAACAATGTATTGTACTGGCCAAGTCTGTGACCAAAGACCTCTTTAAAGTGGTGAAGAGCAAAGATATCTCTTTGAAAACTAAGGTGTTCAACTAAGTTGTTAGACTAAGGTAAGATTAACCCAAGCCATGATGTTTTCAATTGCCTCATATGCATATGAAAGCAGGACAATGAATAAGAAATTCTGAAGAGGAGTTGATGCTTTTGACCTGTGGTGCTGGAAGGAGAATACTGAAATTACCTGGACTGCGAAGAACTAACAAACTCTGTCCTGGAAAAAGTGCAGCCAGAATGCTCCGTGGAAGTGCGAATGGCCAGACTTCATCTCACATACTTTGGTCATGTTGTCAGGAGAAACCATTCCCTGGAGAAGGACATCATGCTTGGGAAAGTGGAGGGTCAACAAAAAAGGAAAAGGCCCTTAACGAGATGGATCAACACAATGGCTGCAATGATTTGTTCAGGTATAGCAAGGATTGTGAGGCTAGCACAGGCCCGGCAGTGTTTTATTCTGTTATACATAGGGTCACTATGAGTCAGAGCCAACACAATGGCACCTAACAAGAACAACAACAAGAGAAATAAGATGAGTTCCTTCCTTCCTTCTTCTTCCCCTCTCCTTTTCCACCTTCTTCCCCCGTTTCTGCCTTTCTTCTTTCCTGTCTCTCCCTCCCTCCCTTCATTTCCCTCTCCTCCCTCCTTTCCTTTCTTACTACCTATTTTACAAGTATTTATCAAGTGCTTTCCTACCTGACAAGTGTATTTATGTCTTGGAACTATTGTTGTAAACAAGAGTGACACAGTCTCTGTTCTCATGAAACTTACATCTATTTGGGGGGATGGAAAGCAATTAGAAGGGCAAGATAATTCAGATAGTGATAAGTGCTATAAAGAAAATAAAACAGGGTCATATCCTAACATGGTGATTGAAGTTGTATGACCTGGCAGGGCTACTTTAGATTCAAGATTTAGAAAGTGACTCAGAGGAAGTAACCAAAAAGCAGCCATGTGACGATCTGGGCTGTTGTTTTTATGTGCCATCGAGTCGGCCCGACTCATAGCGACCCCTCCTTGGGTTTCCGAGGCAGTATCACTATGGAAGTAGATTGCCCCATCTTCCTTCCGAAGAGTGGCTGGTGGGTTTGAACCGCCAGCCTTCTGGTTAGCAGTCAAGTGCCTTAGGCACTATGCTACCAGAGCTCCCAAGATCTGGGCATTCCAGGCAAAAAAGAAGAGAAAAAACAAATACCCTAAGACAAGAGTAGATTTGAAATGTGTGAGGAACAAAAAGACAGCTGATGTCACTGAAAGGTAATAGTAAGGGCAAGAAGTTAAGATTGGAGAGTGTTTCAGCCATAGTCCAACCAAGAGGCTGAAGCTACATAGAAATTTGAACAGAGAAAGTCTAATATAAAGAATTGTTAATTGTAACAAGTGATTGAGTATTGAGAAAATGAGTGGTAATTTGTAAAAAGAACTGGAAAGAATATAGGAATACCAGGTATTAGAGGCAGTCATTACCCCTAAGATTGAGATAGAACGCTGAAAGAAGGGCCTACTTCTTGGGACTAAGATCCAGACTGTGTTAGAAGGAATGACTATGGCAAAACAGATAGCCAAGACATTACTGTAGTGTCACATCAGTGTAACTTGCAGGAAATCTTTCTCTGAAACTTTCTGGAAAAATCACCCTCCAGAGTGCCCTGAAAACTGTTCACAAGGATTTGTCTTGCCACAGGCACTCAGCTAACAACCATTTGAGAAAGTGCTTGGGAGAACCTTGGTTTTGGGAAGTTACCAGTCTTCAGGCCCTGGAGAAGCTGACCACACAGCAGGAGCCTGGTGCTGGGCAAGCCATCACACTGCAGGAGCTGGCAGCTGGGGAAACCATACATACTGCTGGAACTGGATGCAGAAGAAGCCATCCCTTTTCAAGGATCTCTCAGGAAGCATACTGGAACTAGGAAGAAAACCATTTTCCATCTGCAATATTTCTCCAGTGCCCTCTACTGACAAAATTCAACTGTGCCAGCTGGCAAAGGAAAAAATCTTTAAAGTGCCCACCTATGTATATGCAGCCCTGATGGTGTAGTGCTTAAATCATTTGGTTGCTAACAGAAAGGTCAGCAGTTGGAACACATCAGGTGCTCTGCACAAGAAAGATGTGGAATTCTGCTTCTGTAAAGCTTTACAGCTTTGGGAACTCCATGGAGCAGTCCACTCTGTCCTACAGGGTCACTATGAGTCAGAATTGACTTGATGGTAATAGGGTTTTTACCACATATTTTTGCAGAGCAGTCAATGAAAGGTAATGGAGCTAAAGGTCATTAAACTGATAACTGGCCCAAAAAGGAAGTCAGGGGCTTGATCCTGGAGGGCCTTATTATGGTGGTAATGATGCTGGTGATAACAGAAATACTGGTAGTTTTATCTGCTATGTATAGGCACTATTTTTAATGCTTTATATATTTTAACTTCATTTAATCTTCACAATCCAATGAAGTAGATGATATCATTATCTCACTTTTACATATGAGGAAGATGAAGTACAAAAACGTTAAATCACCTGCCCACAATCACATGTTAGTCAGAGGTGAAGACAGGATTCAAATTTGGGCAGTATGACGCTAAATCTGCCTCCCACACTATGTAAAGTCATTACTGATTTTTAAATGAACAAATAAACATATTAGGAAAGAAAAGTACTTAAAAGAACTTTGCAATAAACCTTTAGTAATTAAACCAGTCACATCTATTTTATAAATTCAGAAATTTTATTACTTTTAGAATGGGCTATAAGTGTACAAGTGAGGATGACTTGAAGTTACTGATGAAGATCGAAGAATACAGTCTGCAGTATAAATTACATCTTAATATAAAGAAAACAAAAATCCTCACAACTGGACCTGTAAGCTGCATGACCATAAATGGAGAAAAGATTGAAATTGTCAAAGACATTGCTTGGTTCTACAATTGATGCCAATGGAAACAGCAGTCAGGACATCAGACGATGTATAGCACTGGCCAAATCGGCTGCATAGGACCTCTTTCAAGTGCTAAGGAGCAAAGATGTCTCTTTGAGGACTAAGGTGGGCCTGACACAAGCCATGGTATTTTCAATCGCCTCATATGAATGTGAGAGCTGGACAATGAATAAGGAGAACCAAAGAGTTGATGCTTTTGAGCTGTGGTGTTGGTGAAGAATGCTGAAAGTACCATGGACTGCTAAAAGAACTAACAAGTCTGTCCTGGAGGAAGTGCAGCCAGAATGCTCCTTGGAGACAAGAATGGCCAGACTTCATCTCACATACTTTGGTCATGTTGTCAGAAGGGACCATTCCCTGGAGAAGGATGCCATACTTGGTAAGGTGGAGGGTCGATGGAAGAGGGGAAGGCCCTCAATGAGGTGGATTGACACAGAGGCAGTGGCAGTGGCCATGGGCTCAAGTGTAGTAAGAATCATGGAGCTGGCTCAAGACCAGGCAGTGTTTTGTTCTGCTGTACATAGGGTCGCTATGAGTCAGAGACAACTTGATGGCACTTAACAACAACACAAGTGTACTGGGAAACACAAATTGGTAGAGATCAAGTGAGGATCTAGTTTTGCAGAGAATGATGGAGAAATTGGATAATCAAAGTGATTAAAATACTAGAAAAATAGTATTTTGTGAATGTTTAATGGGTTTGGGGCTCATTTAGTGTAACAAGAAGAGGTGGGGATGTTCAAAATTATTGTTATGAGTGTGAAGAGAGGCCACTTAGAAGATCCTGATAAGTTATCTTGTATCACTGATAGGTGGGTGGGGAGACATAACAAGACACACAACTAGTAAATGGGCTCAGTAAATTCTATACTGAGTATTTGCCCTACACCATACACCATACTGGGTACCATGCATGAAGAGATCTGGTCTTCCCTTAAGGAGCTAGCTGTGTCATACCTGAGGGATGTCTTCTTTTTCATGTATTTAAGATGACTGATAACTGTGCTACAGAAATATATAAAGATGTATAAACCAAAACTAAACTCACTGCTGTCAAGTCAATTCAACTCATATCGACCCCTCCTTCGGTGTCTAAGGCAGTATCTTTATGGAAGTAGATTGCCCAGTCTTCCTTCCAAGGAGTGGGTAGTGGGTTTGAACTGCCAGCCCCTTGGTTAGCAGTCAAATGCCTTAGGCACTACGCCACCAGAGCTCCCTATAGAGAGGTATAAGAGTGAAAAATTAAGCAGCACCTAGTTCAAGAGCTCTGGTAGCATAGTGGCTAAGACACTTGCCTGCTAACCAGAAGGCTGGCGGTTCAAACCCACCAGCCACTCCTCGGAAGGAAGGTTGGGCAATCCTACTTCCGTAGTGATACTGCCTCGGAAACCCAAGGAGGGGTCGCTATGAGTCGGGGCCGACTCGACGGCACATAACAACATAACAACAACAGTTCAAGAGAAGGTGCCAAAAAAAGGTAGCATTTGAGCTGGATGGAGAATTGGCCAAGACAGATGGAAAAAAGAAAGATGTTCTAGAGAAATAGGCCACCATAAGCAAAAGATGGGGATTAATAAGTACATGGACAAATGGGAATTTCAGAAAAAAGAATCACACAGTGTCAAGAATGTGAGTTCTGGAGTCAGATGATCTGGATTCTAAACCTGGCTTCAACACATTCTAGTTTTATGACCTAAGACCAATTATTTAATTGCTGTAAATTTCTGTCTCCCCATCTATGAAAGGGAATAAAATAGTATAGTTCTTATTGAGTTACTGTGCAGGTTAAATAAGATGGAAAGCATATTTTCACCATTAATGGTACATGCTCACCATTAAGGGAGGATCTCTGGTGGCACAGTGGTTAAAGCATTTTGCTGCTAAAAAAAAGGTTGGGAGTTCAAACCCACCAGGTGCTCCATGGGAGAAAGATGAGGCAGTCTGCTTCTGTAAAGATTTACAGCCTTGGAAACCCTCTGGGGCAGTTCTACTTTGCCTTATGAGTCAGAATCGACTCAATGACACGGGTTTAGTTTTTGGTTTTGTTCACCATTAATGATTTGCTGCCATTATTGTTGCTGTTATTATCGAAAAGCCTGGAGTCATGCTATGTGTATAAAGAATTTTCAAATCTTTTTCAGCTACCCCACAGAGAAATGCTTTCAGTCTTCAATTAAACTTTTGTGTTTATAACAAGCAGCACAGGACAAAGTCCAGTTCATAACATAATAATGAATTTCTATCACCATTTATAATAACTACTGTTGTTTCTGTCATCTCAAGAGAAATGTTTCCATATATATGCACAAAAATAAGCAAGACTAACAATAAAATAATTAGTAGGTAAGGGCAGCTTTATGAGTCTCATGCTGTGCGTTTGACACCAAAAGGACGAGTTGAGTAAATTCCTAAGTGTTTTGTTTGGTTTCTGTCTAAAATAGGAAATTGTATTTCTCTAGTGGAGAAAGAAACTTTGAAATGTTTCTTGTAAAATCTAATACACTCTAAGCATGGATTTTGTCCTCAGGAGGAAATTTAATCCCAGTTCCACCAACTAGCTAGCTGTGTAACTAAGCAAATAGTAGATTCTCTTCAGCTCACCTCCTGATTTATAAAGTTGAGATAATAAAAGTACTTACTGCACAATGAAATAGTCAAATGAGATAATGCATGAAAAATGCCTAGCACCAGCCAGACACAGTGAGGGTGATATGTGTCAATTTCCTCCTCACCTAGTGTCTTCTCGTTCAGTCCTGCCTGTTCTCAGCTTTCTCACCTGGCGATCTCAAGTTGCAAATGGTCAGTCTAGGATGAAGCTTTATGTGAGTCTCAAGAAGACATTCAACTAAAAATTCAATGATTCAGTAAGGCAGTATAGAGGAAAAATATTTAGTTTAGCATGCTCTCCTCCAAATTCTTCTCAGTCCCCTTTATTTTTTTGTGAAAAGTAGACTTCAAGCAATGCTAGTGTCTTCACCAGGGGTTGAAGGAATGAAGGAAATGTTGATGGCCTTGTTTTCTTTAGAATGAACCATAGCATCCCTTTGTTCACAGAGGTAATAAATTCAACATCCTCCAGATTAGATAATGTACATTCAGTATCAGTAGGAAACAAACAGAGAAGTAAATATTTGCTATAAAATATCTTTCTGATTCCTTGAACATTAGTTAATTTCCTGCATCTGACAAGTCAGTTCCCCCACGACATCTGCCTCACATTTATAGTCAAAGGGAAAACAATCTGCACAGCAAGAAGCCTGTCACTGGGTGTATCCAGTAGAGATAATGTAACCATAGTGCTGTGACACTGAATATTGATAAAGATATGACAGGCCACGCTTAAAGTTTGGTGTCACATTCAAATGACTGGATGAGAGATGAAAAGAAGACAAAATATTAATCACCCTCTTGAAATCTCACACAAATTCACTTAGTAGTTGGTTGCTGCTCAGCAGTGTGTCTCTTTTTCCCCCATTAATAGTCATAATCAAATATCCATTACTGGTGTTCAGCAACAGCATAATTGCTTTTCCGTCCTTATTTTCTGGAGCAGTCAGTCTGCTCATGGGAAAGGGCAGTTGTATAATCTTCTTTCCACATAAACTGTAAGAACTCCGTTGTGCCCTCCAGATATTGATGTCAGCCTGCTCACTCTAGTGGAGTGAAAGAAGCAAATCATTTTATCACACTATTTTTAGACTTCAATTTAGATTTCAGCCTTTATGATACTTTGTGTACTGGAGACAGAGATGCTGATGCATAGTTCAGCTGTAAGACATTCAGATTCTAACTGCAGGTGATAGATTTCCTCTTCTTAGCACCAGGCCCGCAAGACTGCATCACCCCATGCTCAGCCACATTTCACTCTCTAGAGGCTGGAAGCAGAGACAGGGATTATAGGTTTAAGATGTTCTCTTTATTGACTATGCTTACCAATGACATTTACTGGCAGAAGTTACACAATTTCCAGTTTGTCTGTGAGACTTACATCTGATTTTTATACGCATAAATATTTAGTGCTACTACAAATAAAATTTAGTTCAATGGGCCCTCCTTTCTTTACTAGCCAGTTCCCAGAGGTTGAAGATGAGAACTAGAATGAGGAGAAAGTATCTCTTTGAGGAATTTCCTTCTTTAAAAAGAAGGGCCTGGGCACAGGGGGTTCCAGGTTTTTTTTTTTTTTTTTTTTCTTAGCTGTGAGAAAAGATCCTCAACTCAAGTGGTAATCCTAGTCTTAGAGGTTAGTATTGAGTTAGCTCCAAATCCCAAAAGTATCTTGGAAAGTACCACAAAGTCTTCCACACAAATCTTTTGTCACATGCACCAAAATTCAGATCAATGTATTGCAAGTGCATATGACTTGACAACCCAGAACTGTGGGCTTTACTTTGCTACTCAAAGAATGAAGTGTAGGCCGGCAAACATTGGCATCACCTTAGATGTTGCTAGGAGCCATGGTGGTGCAGTAGTTAAGCTCTCTGCTGCTAACCAAAAGGTCAGTGGTTTGAACTTACCAGCTATTCTGTGGGAGAAAGGTGGGCAGTCAGCTTCCGTAATGATATAAAGCCTTGGAAACCCTATGGGGAAGTTCTGTTCTGTTCTAGAGGATCACTATGAGTCAGAATTGACTCCACAGCAGTGGGTTTTTGGTTTAGGATATTGTTAAAAATGCAGAACCTCAGGCCCCTCCCCAACCTACAAACCAGAATCCACATTTTATCAAAGTCCCCAGTTGATTCATATGAACATCATTTACTTTCTCTTTTTTAAAAATCCTAAGTTCTTTTAAGGATCTCATGAAATCTGTGGCACCTTTTCCCATGAAAATGCACTTATATACAGGAGCTTACATACAATTTCAGTGAGTGCAGATGCAGAGTCCTTGGATTTCAGTAAGGACTTCCATTCATAGGAACAGAGAGCATGCCTAAGGGATTCTTCCAAAGCCATGGCCACACAATGCTGACTCAGGCTGCTGCTTGGTTGTCATATTGAACTAGTCTCCACCTCAGTCAAGATCCTTGTATAGTTAAGGGGCGCAGCTCCATGGCTCAGCCCTTGCCAGGCCCCGTGATTCCTTTGTTCATGCCTCTCTCCTTCACAAGGCCTCACAATTGTTTTCTTCACTTGGCAACATGGTCTTCCACATTCTACTTTCCCAGCATCAGGACAAGGATGTCAGGTGCTTTAGGATGACTGTGCAACGATAGCAGTCAGCTGAACGGTGTCAGACCAACATGTCCCCACTCAGGTAGGCTCATAGAAAACAGGTCTTCCTGTGTTTCAGCCACAGGCACTGCTGGAAGCTTACCTTCATATTATGCTCTTTGTTTTGTTCTCCTCCAAGCCCTGGTGATGCCTAAGGGAAACACACAGCAGCCTACAGCAAACCTTTTATGAAATCTATCCATTCACTGATCAATTTGTTTGTCCACCAAGGACATGCTCACTGACTGACTTTGAAGAGTCCTTGCTTTGGTAGAGAAGCAAATATATGCACATGATTACAATATGTGAAAAATGTCAAAATACAGGTAGGAACAAAATGGTATAAAGTACTGCTTTTCCAGGAAGAGTGAGCCAGAGCTTCAAAGGGAAGAGACTTTTAAGTTAAATTCTAAGGGATAAATAAAAAGTTACCTGTAACAAGGGCTATAGGACTGATTATCCTGAGAACCTGCAGGGCTGGGAAGGTCCAGTTGAGGAAATTAGAGTATCAGAAGTACTTGCTGTGAGATGGGCACAGTTCTGCGTACTTTACATATATTTACAACTGTACAATCCTGTCAGCCATCTATTGAAGAGGGTGTGGATACTATTCTCATTTTGTGGGGGAGGAAATGGATACACAGGGAGGCTAAGTAACTTGGCAATAGTTGCACAGCTAGTAAGAACTAGAGCTGGGCTTTGAAGCTCCTACCAGGCCCCTGAACTAGATCACCTCACAGAAGTGCCATTCCCTCAGTTTAGATGCTAGAACATGAAGTGCAGCCCTAACCAGGATCCTAGAGGCAGGATTAGGAGGTGGCTGGAACTGTCTTCTCCCCTACTGGCTTCACTTTTTTTCCAGCCATTCTAACTTCATCAATGAACAATATCCACTCTCGATAACTCTGAATCTGTGTAAAATTTGGACCTCTGATTTATAGGGTAAAGAAAGATGAATATATATCTAGACTGTCTACTGGCTCCATTATCTCACCCTTTATGGGAATCTACCTCAAACCATATGCACAGGTGACCTCCCTCCATCTTGGAGGTCCTGCCCTTCAGGTGCAAAGGAGAAGGTCTTTGGACAAGGCTAATAGGCTTCCTGTACCTTATGAGTCCCTTCCCCATATATGATATTTATACCACAGGAGTCCTGGGAGGCAAGTGAGAGACAAGGCGGTCTTTGGTATCGTCACATAGCCTTCTCTTTCTTGTCCCTTTTCTCCATGTGAGGGACAGCTGGAAGGCTGTCTCTCTCTCTTCCCCTTCCTTCTCTCAGTGTGGCCAATCACTCTTGAAGAACATAGCTTTCTTCTGTCAGGTGAGCAGTGTCCACATCTTCTGTTTTCACACACTAGAAATTCCTCTACCTTGCTTACTCTCCTTGCACACACTTCTGGATGAAGGTGCAGATTGCCCTGTCTGTTTCTTTTCAACAGTTAAAACCGAGCCTCTCTCCCTTGCAAGTGAGCTTTTCAGTGAGACACTGTTTGCTAGGATACTTTTCTTCTTCTGCTCCCAACTTTGTCACAGAAGTCCCCTGAGATATAATTATTGTTGGCTTGTGGGTAACATTTCCACCTTCTTCAATTTGTGTGTAAGAAAGTGCATCTATGATGATAAGATTGACGGGACTCACCCAAAGCATCTGGCCCACTCAGGCCCCTACAGGCTTCCTACAGTTCTCATACCAAGAGGCCAGCCCAACTAAGCATGCTGCTGAAATATGCATGCAGCCTGGCTAATTTGTAAGTTGCTTTCACTGTTCTCTCTGGAACACATTATGGTTAGGGGACATTTCTTTATTTTCTTTTTCCAACAGATGGATATATGTGTCTACTTAGCTCATGCAATCCTTGCCTCCTTAACTCTTTGTCAAATAGAATATTTTGGGTGTGAGTTTTTAGCAGGCCTGTTTTCCATACCACTTTCATGACATTTATTACTGAGCTCTTCTTGGGAAGTCCCATTTTGAGAGCTAGGAAGAATGCTAGATTTCACTTGCAGTGCTGCATTGGCCGGTCTGTTTCTTTCCAAAGGACTCATGGAATGTGTCCATGAGATAAACTGAGAGGCAGTTTATAAGGTGTGCATGTCTGACCATGTCTCACTCCTGTTTCCTTTTAAAAATTTTTGGCTGCCCTCAATGTCAGCATGTGTTTCCATTTATCCTATTGTCCTCAGGAGCTAAATGTGGTTCTTGTCCTTCAGAAGGATGCCTGTTCCCCTGGCTTTCAGCAGTCACTAATCAAATGTAGGGTCCCAAAACCAGGACAAGGACTTCTGTGCAGAAGAGGACGTTTAGCACCAAGGTTAAGGACTATATACATTTTGGCAAAATGACAAAAGGGAAAGAAGTGGACAAAGTATCTTTTTGCATTTCTGTCTTATTATAAAAGCAAAGGGTATCTGTGGCTTATTAAAAAAAAAAAAAAAAAGGAATAAAATGTAAAAGAAAAACCTCCTTATTCCTCCCCCAACCATGAGGAAATTGTTAAGAGTTTCAAGTGTATCATTCAAGAAATATTTCACTCATGCATGGGCCTGTATGGATATACATAGCTGTCCTTTTATTACTGTAAAAAAAATTCAAATAGGATCATAATAGGCAACTTTTCTGTGCCTTGCCTTTCTCATTTAATTTCCCTTGGAGATATCTCCATATTCAAAGAGATAGCCCAACTTTCTGTTGTAAATGGTTGCAAAATAAATAACAATAAATGTGCTTGATTCCAATTTTCTCCATTTTGTTATTTCTAATCATTACTCTTTGCCTGCTAACCAGAAGGCTGGCAGTTCAAACTCACCAGCCACTCCTCAGAAGGAAGATGGGGCAATCTACTTCCATAGTGATACTGCCTCGGAAACCCAAGGAGAGGTTGCTATGAGTTGGATTCTACTTGACGACACATAACAACAACAAAACAATCATTACTCTTGTTGCAATTACTGTTCTTTTTCTCATATCTTCCTTCTCTCTTTGTCTGAATATATCTGTAGAGTAGGTGTCTAGAGGTGGAAATAGCTCAAAAAGCACATGTGTTTTTAATTTTGACAATTATTGCCAAGTTACTTTGCAAAGGGGTACTGATCTATCCCTCTACATTTAAAACAATGCACTGTACACCTTTCACATTTTCATTTCCTAATTTGTACATCTTTATTTTGAATGACGCTGATCATCTTTTCATATGTTTATTGGCCATTCAAATTTCTTCTTCTACCTATCCTACCTATTTTCTTTTGGGATATTAGCTTTTTGTCTTATTGATTTTCATAACTTTATAGATTAAACTTGGACTTTGTTGTATGTTACAACTATTTTTTTCATAATAGATCATTTGTATTTTGACTTTCATTTGTGACATTTTTGTTATGTAGAAGTTTACATTTAAACATATCCAGATTTGTCACTGCCCCTCCCCATGTGATATGAGTGACAGTTTACAGAGCAAATTGGTTTTCCATTCAACAACTCATACACATTTTGTTTTGTGATATTCTTTGCAGTGCTCACAATGTAACAGTATCTTTGCTGCTTCCTCTCTGTGTTTACAATTTCTCTTTGTGCTTTTTTCTTCTCCTTTCCTGGCTTATTTAACTTTATCCATGGGCAAAAGTTGCTCTTTTGATCTACTTTTTACCCTTTTTGGTTTTCAGGTTTTGTGTTTTGCTTAGAAAGATTTTCTCCCCTTCAAAATTATATTCAAATAATTTTTAATTTTATTTCATTTTTGGACAGCTTGGAAGATAAATACTACATTGTCAAGGTAGAGTGGCACTTTGAGAACTATCCTGAGACTCAGAGTTTTAATGTAATCAATCCATTGGGGCCACTTATCAGGAAAGCTTTCCCCTATTAACCTTTATTAGGATGGATATTTTTAAACTTAATTGTTTTCTTTGCTTCAAATTAAAGGAATCATTTAGCTGTAACTCCCATGAAAGTGAATTCAATTACTTAAATATGTATTAAGTTCCTATAGTGGATAATACCTTGACAGACTATATGCTTTATAGAATTAAAAAAAAAAAAAAAAAAGGAATAAAATGTAAAAG
>NW_006921637.1:9473185-9481072 GCF_000298275.1 Orycteropus afer afer | reverse complement strand
TCTCTGTGAACTTCCACTCAAATCACAGTAAAAAAAAAAAAAAAAAGTTAGAAATGTTCTCAGACCTCACTGTGTACATACAGTAAAAGAAAGCATATGACCACAAAAACCAGAAATCAAAGGAGAATGTAGTAACTGTCATAGGAGTATTGCTAAATGCCATATGGGTTTAGAAAAAGTAAAGATTATATATAGTTGTGGGATCAGGGAAGAGTTTTTTTCTTAAGGTGGCATTTGAGATGAGCACCGATGAAATGGTTGGATCATAATGGGTGGTGATTATGGAGAAGGAAAAGCCTAAGAAATGGTCAACTATAATGGAAATGTGTACATTTGTCCTGGGAAAAGTTAGTGTTCCGTTCTGCTGGCATTTAAGGAATACAGAGGGTGCAGTGGGCAAAGTGGCCAGAGCAGAAGCTAGAGCCATCTTGGGAAAGCAAGCAATGGGAACTATTAAAGACTCTGGAGCAACAATAGACAAAACAGATTGCTAGAGTGAAATTTGAAGGCAGAAAAGCTAATCATTAATTGTAATTTTCTAGAAATGAAGAAATGAAATGCTTAACTTGTGGTAACAATTGAAATGGAGAAAAGTAAAACTGAAGGATATTCTCAATTTATAAACTGTCGCTGAATAAAGAAACTAAGAGAAAGAAAATGTGGCAATGACATGATTTTTGGACCTCATTTAAGTCACTTTATAGTATGACGTGTTGAATATCTATCATGTCAGCACTGTCCTAGACACTGGTAATAAAGCAGTGAGCACAAGAAATAGTGTCCTTGCTCTTGAGGGACATATTTCTAATGGGGCGAGAGACTGAACAAACCAGGATGATTGCAAGAATAAAGAGTCCATGAATAGAAATTGAGAAATTAAAAGGAAGGGCTGATTTGATGGGGATCCCTGATGACTTTGATTTTATGGTCTAAAATTGAGTGTTCAATATTTGCTCCAGATAATTATCTATCTAGTGTTTTCTGGTGGTATTCTCTTCCTTTCTTAGCCTGGTGTACTACTTACTGAGTGATGTGGAAAAATGAAACAAAACAAGACCCAGAGAACCTTTGTTCCTCTGAGTTTTGAGTGACCTGAAAAATTGAATAGGATTTCTAAAAGCCATGGCTGATTGGCTTATCTACAACAGGAGAGAGAAGCTAAGAAGGCTTATTTTTAGAATATAACTCTGATTTCTGCTTTTCTTTCCTCCCTTGTAAAATAAAGGTCTGACTACTTTTATTTTGTTCTTACTCGAGGATCTTCCATGGGGTTGCAGTCAGATGTCAGCTCACTTGGGCTGATCATCAAAGATAGTTGTGTCATGTGGCTGGCAGCTGATAGTGGTCAGCTGGGAGCTCAACTGGGACTGTTGACCACAATGCCTACATGTAGTGAGCATGGTGATCCCAGGATGGACAGACTTCTTGTATGGCACCTGACTTTTCCAGAGCAAGTGTCCCAAAAAGACCAAGAGAAAGCTACATGACCTTTCTGATGTAACCTTGGAAACTACATGGCATTACTCCTTTTGTGTTCTACTGGTTATAAGAAAGTCACTAAGGCCAGCCTGGATTCAACAGGAGAGGACATAAACTCTAGAATGTCAAAGAGTTTGAATATGTTTCAAAATCACCACAAGTTATTAATACTTATCTACCTCATAAGATTGCTTTGAGGATTAAATGATATAATATCTGTAAAACTCTTATAATAACACCTAATCAATAATTTTTAATAAAAAAAATCAATGATTTAATGATGATGGTGGTGGTGATGGTGATGATGATGAGTAACTTCATTGTCTTTTTGCAAAATATCTTTTATTATCACTGTCCAAGATTGACTCTTGGGAGGAGATAACCATTGGTCTCACTCAATCTATATTTCTTAGGTAATGTTATGAGAATCAGAAAACAATACAGCCCACAATGTTCATATCTTAGCCACATTTAAGACTTATTTTATTGTCTCCTGTTA
Organism: Orycteropus afer afer; assembly: GCF_000298275.1. Classification (NCBI taxonomy): domain Eukaryota; kingdom Metazoa; phylum Chordata; class Mammalia; order Tubulidentata; family Orycteropodidae; genus Orycteropus; species Orycteropus afer. Next base: position 9,479,094 of record NW_006921637.1, on the reverse strand, counting down.
TTCAAGATTTGAGAAGTTACAGCAGTATATTGAGAAGGAACTTCCAGAAATTCAAGCTGGATTCAGAAGAGGATGTGGAACAAGAAATAGCATTATTGATGTGAAATGGATCTTGGGTGAAAGCAAAGAATACCAGAAAGATGTTTACCTGTGTTTAGTTGACTATGAAAAGGCATTCGACTATGTGGCTCATACATTATGGATAACATAGTGAAGAATGAGAATTTCAGAATATTTCATTGTGCTCATGAGGAACCTGTATATAAACCAATAGGATGAAATTAGAACAGAACAAGGGGATTCTGTGTGGTTTAAAATTAGGAAGGGTATGCACCAGGGTTGTACTTTCACTGTGTTTATTCAATCTGTGTGCTGAGAAAATAATCTGAGAAGCTGGACTATATGAAGAAGAATGTGACATTAGGATTAGAGGAAAGCTCATTAACAACCTGCGATGTTCTGATGACACAACCTTGCTTGCTGACAGTGAAGAGGATTTGAAGCACTTACTGATGAAGATCAAAGACTTCAGTATGGATTGCACCTCAACATAAGGAAAACAAAAATCTTCACAACTATACAATAAACAACATCGTGATAAAAGGAGAAGAGATTGAAGTTGTCAAATATTTCATTTTACTTGGTTCCACAATCAACACTAATGGAAGCAGCAGTCAAGAAATCAGAAGTTGTATTGCACTGTGCAAATCTGTTGCAAAAGACCTTTTTTTTTTTTTTTTAAGATGTTTAAGAGCAAAGATGTCATTTTGAAGACTAAGGTGCACCTAACCCAAGCCATAGTATTTTCAGTTGCCTCATATGCATGTGAAAGCTGGACAATGAATAAGGAAGATTGAAGAAGAATTGATGCCTTTGAATTGTGGTGATAGCAAAGGATACTGAAAATACCATGGACTGTCAGAAGACTGAAGAAATCTTTCCTGGAAAAAGTGTAGCTTAATGTTCCTTAGAAGTGAGATTGTCCAGACTTCATCTCATGTTCTTTGGTCATATTGTCAGAAGTGACTGGTCCCTACAGAATGATATCATGCTTGGTAAAGTAGAAGGTCAGTGAAAAAATGGAAGACCTTCAACAAGATGAATTGACATAGTGGCTGCAACAATGGGCTCAAACATAGCAAGGATTGTGACAATGGCACAGGACCAGGCAGTGTTTCATTCTGTTGTACATAGGGTCTCTATAAGTTGGAGCTGACTCTTCAGCCTAACAACAACAACATGTATTTTTTTCTGTACTACTACTCTTCTTTTATATATTGCATATATTCTTATGTATAGTCTTCATTACAACCTTTCATCTGAAATAGACCAGAAAAAAAAAAAAAACCTGTTGATATTGATTTGATTCCAAATCATAAAACCCTATAGAACTGCCCCATAGAGTTTCCAAGGCTGTAATCTTTATGCAAGCAGACTGCCACATCTTCCTCCCTTGGAGCCTCTGGTGAGTTTGAATTACTGACCTTTCTTTTAGCTTGGCATTCTTAAGCCAAGCACTTAATCATTGTGCCACCAGGGCTCCTCTGAGATAGACACAAGCAAGATTATATTACAAATGAAGAAATTAAAATTGAGATAGGAAAATCATTGTCAAAGGCCACCAAACTTCGTGGTAGAGGCCAAGCTTCAATCCAGATTTTCTGATTTTCGTTGAATCAACTATGTTCAGTCTCAGTTAATTGGAACACAAATCCAACCGGCTTAAACAATAGTAACATGGCCACCTAGTTTGTTGATTCAGCAATTCAGACTTGTTATCAAAATCTCAGATTCTTTCTCTCTCTTTTTCTGACATTTACCTTCCATAATGCATCAACTTTGTCTGCAGACTGGTTGCATTGGAATCCCAAGTTAGAGGCAATTTTTTGTTTACTTCTATTGGAAGATAGAGTAAAAACTACTCTTTATTCATCACCACCAAAAGTCAGTTTAATTGAGTTCAGATCAAGTATTTGTCCCTTTAGTCTCTGGCCAGACTAATGTCATAGGTTGATTACCTTAATCTAATCACAATCTACCTGAGGATCTAAGGAGGGAGAGCCAACCAATGTGTACCAAGTAGAGAGAATTGGTTACCTGAACACAATGTGAGTTCTATTAGGAAGAAGAAAGAAAGGAAAGGAAAGACCATCAACAGTGTCTACTCTCACAGTGTCCACTCTGACTCCTAGTCACTCATCCTTATTTCTTCTTGTTTTATTATCAGAAGTCATTTTGGGAAAAAGATTGAAATGTCCAAAAGTCATTGCTCAGTGAAGAATTGCATTGATTTTTCTTTCTTGGAAAATAGAAGAGAAAGGAATAAAATTTAAATATTTCTAGAGCTTTTTTTTTTTTTTTTTTGAATTGTAGATGAAGTTGTCTGGGGACTGAAAAATTTCAGAAACACGAGGAATCTTTGTGCTTCAACAATTTACAGTTGGAAGTTAGTACCATTTGCATTTGCATATTGATTTGATATTTTACTCCAATATAGATCTTCCAAGTTTTCAAAGAAAGAGATAAATACTAATGCCCTTTAAGTAAAATTATTAATAAATCAGGAAAGAGAGATTGGTGGTGACAGCTGAAACTACAGGGGCCTATATCAGAAGTCAGTATTTCTATTACTAAAATGGTTAGAAGTTTGCCTACAAAACTCCTGACTACCCTCTCCCTCACCACCAGTCCCCATTAAAAAAATATACATGACTCTTGTGATGATTCAAGTCACGGTCAGATCATCTCAGAGAACCCATTTACTTCAAACTAACGTGTTAGATCTAACATCACAGGAGCACTCCATGGAGAGGGTAGAATATAGGTCATTTGGATGTTGAGTATCCCTCAGCCATCTCAGCTCCCTGGAGAGTAAGTAACAACAACTGCAAAAGACTATCCTATTATACCTTAGATAGTACCCCACACTCACATGGTAACACACACTCCCACCACCTAAACTCATTAAGACATGCACAAGTCAAGGCTTTTTCATCCCTTTCACTAAAGGACCACCAGCCAAAATAGTTAATATTCCTAAGGAAATATGAACTCATATTTCATTGGTGAATCTTGATACTGTACTCAAGAAATATCCCCAAAACACTCATTACGGGCTATGAAAACATCATCAAAAATCCAACATAGCTCAAGAAGCTGGAGTCATTCATATAAGAGATTTGTTAGAAATGACTTCATTTCTTTCCTGGGCATGAAGAGCACAGCAACTGAAGAATTTAAAACTATTACTCTCATCAGTATAAACAGATGTAATAAGTAGATATTTTTAAAAGCTAAAGCTGGATGAAATTGTTACATGGGCCATAACGAAACACTGCAATTTTACACCTACATGCTTTACTTACCATCAGCATGAATTCCTAAAGTTGGCTTCCAACTGCATACTAAGATACATTTCAGGACTAGCCCCGATTTCATTCAAAGGCTTACATACCATATTCTTCAAATAACAAATAGGTTTAATGTTACAGTATCTAAATCATTGTAATGTAGAAAATTGTTTACCGAAGTAAGTCAGTTTTTCTCCTTAGGAAAGTTATAAGGGCTGGAATATTTGCTTTTCCCCCTAAATCCAGATCTTTACACACCACAGAATCCAGAGAGATGTTGCTGTATCTGTTAAATTAAAAATAAAATAACTGAGAAATTCCCATCTACTGGAGGTGATTGCTCCCCGTGTGGGAAATAAACAGCATAAAATCGCAGGCATGCCTTTTTCTCCTCTGACATTGCCTGAAAAGGCTAGTGCCCATCTTTTGGTTCTGAGAAACAGACAAACGCCTTCCAGCCAATGTAAACCTTGGAGTTAGAAGTATAAATCTAACATGGGGAGCACTACCATGGGGAAGATAGAAAATAGGTGGACTGGACCTTGAGCATCCCCCAACCCTCCCAGCTCCCTGAGGGATAGGTAGTTACAACGGAGGAAGCCTAAAGGATCACCAGCTGAAATAGCTAATGTTCCTAAGAAAATATGAACTTATAAGGAAAATAAATATTTTTATTTTGATGAATGTAAGTTCTTAATTTTAATGAAGTATAATTTATCATTTGTTTTGTCTGTTACTAGTACATTTTGTATCCACTTTAAAAGATATTTTCCTACTACAAAATCATAAAGATGTTTTCCTATGCTTTCTTCTAGAAATTTTATTTAGGTTTTACCTTTCACTGTCCTTCACTGTCCTGTTTTACCCTTCCTTATCCTTTACTTTCACTGTCCTTTGATATATGTTGTTGTTGTTATGTGCTGTCGAGTAGGACCTGACTCATAGTGACCCCTCCTTGGGTTTCTGAGGCAGTATCATTACAGAAGTAGATCGCCTAACCTTCCTTCTGAGGAGTGGCTGGTGGGTTTGAACTGCCAGCATTCTGGTTAACAGTCAAGTGCCTTAGGCACTATGCTACCAGAGTTCCTACACTTGAAACTGATGTTGTTATGGTGTGAGCCAGTAATCATGATTTATTTTCTTTCTCCTATAGTGATATCCAATTGACGTAGTACAGTATGTTGAAAAAAAAAAAAATCCCCTTCCACTACTACTTTTTTTTTTTTTTTTTCACTAATAATACTCTCATGGTATATTTTCTCCATCCTTTTACTTGCAATTAATTTGTATCCTTATATTTAGTATATATCTGTGTCTCTTGTAAGTTACATATATTTGGGTTTTGACATTTTATTTCAGTCTAACATTTGATTTTTTAATTATAGGATTTACCTAGTTATGTTTCTTGGAAGGAAGGTTGGGCAATCTACTTCTGTAGTGACACTGCCTCGGAAATCCAAAGAGGGGTTGCTATGAGTCGGGTCTGACTTGATGGCACATAACAACAACAACAACAAGTTATGTTTAATGTAATTACTGATATGTTAGGATATATGTCTTCCTATCTCACTATTTAACCCATCTCTATACCATATTCATTCTTGTCTCTTTTGTTACTTTCAGTAAAGCAATACTTAATGAAGTATTTATAATTTTTAAAATTTCTTATCTCTCCATATTATGCTTTCAGTTATACATATTTTTAACTTCCAGGTTAAAAGTCATAGAAGGTTCAGTATGAATCCTTTGTAAATGACTGCTTTTGCCATTTCTTGGACAATGCAAAGCTGAGAATATTATAATTAATGCATTTTAACTCTATACTTCTTTTAGACTTCAAAAGAAATTATTAGTGTTGTTTTCTACAATCAATATTATTTATATTTACCCAGATATTTACTCTTTCCATTGCTCTTCATTCCTTTATGAATGGCCTTGTATCTATCTGGAATCATGTCCTTTATTATGGATCACTGCCATGGATTTTCTCAAGTCTTATTTACCTGAAAGTGGCTTTATTTTATTTTTACTTTTGAAGAAAAGTCAGTATGATTATGTAATTCTAAATTGGCAGTTATTTCCATTCAACATTTTTAAAATATAATTTTATTCCACAATTTCCATCACCATTATTGTTGCTCTTTTTGAAATTAATGTGTTTTTTTTTTTCCCTCTGGATGCTTTAAACATTTTGTTCATCTTTGATATTCATCGGTTTTATTATGATGTGATTTCATGGGTTTTGTCTTTGATATTTCCTTATAGAAGATTGTGTTGTGGTTGTTGTTAGATGCTGTCTAGTCATTTCCGACTTATAGCGACCCCATGCACAGCAGAACGAAACACTGCCTGATCCCATGCCAGCTCCACGATCCCTGCTATACTTGAGCCCATCATCACAGCCACCATGTCAATCCATCTCGTTGAAGGCCTCCCCCTCTTTCATCAACCCTCCACCTTGCCAAGCATGACATCCTTCTCCAGGGAATGGTCCCTTCTGACATGACCAAAATAGGTGAGACAAAGTCTGGCCATTCTCACTTCCAAGGAGCATTTGGG
>NW_006921637.1:9469325-9472260 GCF_000298275.1 Orycteropus afer afer | reverse complement strand
GGAAGTTCTCTGTCAATATACTGCTGCAACCGTTTTTTAATTATCTTCAGTAAAATATTACTTGTTTGTGATATCAATGTTATTATTCTATAATTTCCACAATCTGTGGGATCACCTTTTTTTGGAATGGGTACAAATATGGATCTCTTCCAGTCAGTTGGCCAGGTAGCTGTTTTCCAAATCTCTTGACATAATCAAATGAGTTCCTCCAATGGGGCATCCATTTGTTGAAATATCTCAATGGGAATTCTGTCAATTCCCGGAGCCTTGCTCTTCACCAATTCTTTCATTGCAGCTTTGACTTCCTCCTTCAGTACCATTGGTTCTAGATCATATGCCACTTCCTGAAATGGATGAAGATTGACCAGTTCTTTCTGGTACAGTGATTCTGTGTATTCTTGTCATCTTCTTTTGATGTTTCCTGCATCATTCAATATTTTGCCCATAGACTCTCAATATTGCAACTCAAGGCTTCAATTTTTTCTTCAATTTTTTCAGCTTAAGAAATGCTGAGTGTGTTCTTCCCTTTTAGTTTTCAAACTCCAGGTCTTTGCACATTTCATTATAGGGGATTTTAGTGCATACTAAACCCACCAGCCACTCCTCGGAAGGAAGGTTGGGCAATCCTACTTCCGTAGTGATACTGCCTCGAAAACCCAAGGAGGGGTCGCTATGAGTCGGGGCCGACTCGACGGCACATAACAACAACAACAACAAATATGTATTTGATGTCCCACATTAGTATTTAAAAGTTCTTAACTAGTAACTCATCTAATATTTCTTCTTCCTTATTTTTAATCTTTCTTTCTGTATTCATGATTTACAGACATGAGCTTTAAAATAACTATGATTGATATCCAAGAAAATAAAAGACATGATAGAGAATTTCAACAGAAAACTGTGATTCAAACTCACTGCCATTGAGTTGATTCTAATTCATAGCAACCCCCATTGGGTTTCCTACACTGTAAATCTTTATGGAAGCAGACTGCCCCATCATTTTTCCATGGAGCAGTTTGTGGGTTTGAACCATGGACCTTTTGATTAGCAGACATATGCCTTAACCACTACACCACCAGAGCTCCTTGTAATATATGAAAGAAACAGATATAAATTCTGGCACTAGAAGGTAAAATAGGTAAAATTTAGAATTCAATAGATGGATTGAAGAGCAGATTAGACATAGTAAAGGGCTATTAAATGAAAAAATAGGTCTGTAGATAATATCTAGCATTAAACTGAATGTGGATGGATGAATAAATATGTACATTTTATCTTAAATCCCAGATTCTTGGCTTTCCCTGGAAAATCAGAACTTTTGTCAACATTAAGTCCATATTCTTCATAGCTTTAGTTGGCCTGAGCTGAAGAAGAGCTTCCTGTGGAGGGATGACTAGCCAGAATCCATTCCTCTCTATTGTCTTCCACCATGAGGCTGGATATCAGTTGTTGTGATTTAGATTCCTCCTATCTTGCTTCGCTCATTTATATATTATCTTCTGGGCATCTAGGCATTTGAATTCATGATGTCATGATCCATGTTGATAGATTCTAGCCATAGGAGAACAAGCTAGCCAGAAGCCCTGTTCTTAGAGAAAACAAAAATAATAATAATTATATTTAAAAAATAATTGGAATTGTGATAAATTCTCTGAAGGAAAAATATACGATGCTTATAAACCTGTTATAAATTTCTACTTGGGAGTCAGGGAACGTTCCTCCCCCAAAAAATGTATACTTAAGCTGAAATCTAAAGATAATAGAATTCAGTCAGATGAAGGCTTGGGGGTATGTGGGGGTCAGAGAGGGTTTCAGGGTGGTAAGGGTGGGGTGTCTAGGCAGAGAAAGCAGAATATGAAAAGTCAGAGAGAGTTGGACAAGTTTGGGGACTCATAGAAAGAACCCATAGCTAGAGTACAGACACAGGGGGAGAGTGTGTTATATTGGAACCACTGAATCTGGAGATGTGTGCAGGACCTCGAATGGCCCTGCAGATCAGATAGCTAAGGAGAGTCAACTACTTATATCACTGTTGCTTGATCTTATACAAATTTGCCCCCTCTGACTCTTGTGGTTGAAATTATTTATCACTATGTGAAATTAAATTTTTAATTATGATTTGTTAACATTTAACCAGCTAGGTAAGTATTGACTTGGTTTGTTAATTTCTGTGCATTTGTTTCCCTTCTGTTTTAGCTGCCAGAGTCCACTGCTTGAAAAAGTGTGGGAAGCTGACTTAGAAGCTTGTCGGCTGTTTCTTCAGAGCATGCAGCTGAAGGAGGCCAGAGACAGTCTGAGTACAGAAGATGAGAGGCTGATGAGTAATATGGAGGACACTGTCTTTACTGCTGCTATGGCCATCCCCTCTACTCCCCTTTCAGAAGATGGGAAAAAGACATCTTTACAGGCCGACAATGAGTGGAAGGCTCAGTGGACCCCCTCTACTCACTGTGCTGGCAGTGAACAGAAAGAGGTGCCTGTCCTTTCCTCATAATCTCAGTAGGCAGCCTCTCCTGTGGGGGCTACTTTGGGACCAGGTTCCAAGTGGGAGCAGTCATATTGGATGAGTGTCCCATTTAACCATGGTACTTTTAAAAGTTTTAATAGCTTTTATATATGGTTATAAAATAATGTAGAATTTTTGTAGAAAATTTTGACATATTCAGTTCTAATTTTTATCTTAACTTAATGGGTACAGTTGGACTATACAATCTAATATATAGTTAGTATAAATAACACATATTATATATTATACTCACTGCCATTGATTCGGATCCAACTTGTAGCGGCGACTCCTTGGGTTTCTACGGCAGTATTACTACAGAAGTAGATAGGCCAATCTTCCTTCCAAGGAGTGGCTGGTGGGTTTGAACTGACAGCCTTCTGGTTAGCAGTCAAATGCCTTAGGCACTATGCCACCAGAGCTCCCATTATT
>NW_006921637.1:9455445-9469225 GCF_000298275.1 Orycteropus afer afer | reverse complement strand
CCCATACACCTACCCATACCTGATCTTCTTGCCTGTCTACCTATGTATCCACCTGTAGATTAGTGTTTGTTATTACTGATAATGTGGTATTGTGTATGTAAGAGTATTTACCTTTGTTGTCTGTACCTCTTGTGCACCTCTCTGTCTTCCATTTCTTCAGTGTTGTGTTGATCACACACTTTTCTTATATTGCCTTTCCCTTCACCCAAATCAACACATCTCTTAAACAGTCAGCATTTTCCTTCCTTTCAACACCCATCCCTGGTAACCAACAAAGAAAATTTCCTTTTGTGTGTAAACCTTTACTTGACTTTAGATACCAGGCCAGGCCTCCAAGGCCCCGATCCCAGCTGGCTCACGTGGCACTGTGCCTGCACTCAAACGTGCCTACAGAACCCCACCTGCCCAAGCAGGTTCTGCTGCAGCTCAAAGAAGGTCTGCAAGGAGCTGAGGTCTGTGGTTAGGACTTGAACGCCTGCAGGTCAGTGGCCTGTGACCCATGAGGTTGCCGGGCCCAGGTCAATGGACACTTTGGATGGGAGTGAGGCTCAGGTCACCCGCCTGGTGTTGGAGCAGTCATTGGACACACCTGGGTGTTATGAAGTTGCTTGTGGCATGAACACTTTGTGATGTTGATCAATTAAACATAAGACATTTCATCTCAAAATGAATAGTCTAATACATTCTTATATGTCACTGATTTTTTTACTAAAAAAAAAAATAATATTAGATTCTGTTATCTACTCATTTTATTTTAAAAATCTAATACTTTGCCTGAAATGTACATATTAAAAATTGACATATGGATTTACTTAACTATTTGTGCTGAAGGCTTATCTGAATTACAGAGAAAAATCTCTCTGGCTCCCCTCCCCTCCCCTTGCCACCCCTTGTCTCTGTCTCTCTTTATACTCCCTCTATCTCTCCTCTCACCCCTTACCCTCTCTCCTCACTTTGACTTCCCCCTCTATCCCTAACATGATTCCTGCCAATGAAAAGGTCCTTGGAAATTTTTTCCAATTTCAATGCCATGAGTGGAGGCTTTGTAGCTGTTTTTCTGGCTATGTGCCCAGGTATTCTGAATATTAAAAGGAAATAAAAGCATGGTGAGACTGAAAGAACATGACACTTCTCTTTTAGGAATCATATTTGATGTTTGGTATGCAGACTTCCTCCACATTTGCCATTAACTCTCCTCTGAATGAGGGAGCAGTGCCAGGAGAATCCCCACCTCACTGTCCCTGTCTGTGGCATGGGCACTTGATTGGACTTTCTCAGTCTCTGTTTTCATAGAGCCCAATACTTGCCAATAGGCGTTATACGCATGCTTTTCACAGTCACTGCTTTCTGTACTGTCTGGAAATGGATACTTGACTATTTGAATTGCATAATCTTATAAGAACGTTGGTCATGTCACACTCTGGAATCCCTATTGGCCAGGAAAGCTCTGCTCTAAACTGCAATTGATGATATGGGCTCTTGTCAGCCAAGGCACTGGAGGTGGAACATCCCGAAAGCCTCCTGGTAAAATGCAGCGCAACCACTGCCATGGAGTCTCATCTGACTCATAGCGACCCCTCCTTGGGTTTCCAAGGCAGTATCACTAAGGCAGTGGATTACCCAACCTTCCTTCCAACTCCCAAGTAGCAGTGTTGAAAACTGGCCATGTTTGTATTTAGATGGCTTGAAGGAGTGTTTCTGTATCCAGGGAGCATTGTTGTTGTTGTTATGTGCCATGGAGTCAGACCCGACTCATAGTGACCCCTCCTTTGGTTTCCGAGGCATTAGGTGGAAGAAACAGCAGAACCTTGGGGCCAGGTCTCTGCATACTGGACTGGGGCTTCAAAGGTGAACATAGAGTTCAGAGCCAGGGCAGATGGAACCAGACCAGATATGCGATGGCACTCTGGCTATGACACGGGAGCCCCTGAGGACCAGGATGGCTTTATCAGATCCACTGACACTGAGGAGTCCTCTTCCTCCCTTTCTCTGACTGTGCCAATGTGTCCATCCAGTCTCCTGGATGATGACTTTCCCAGATAGAGGATTGCTCTTAATTCATAAGATTATAGGCACCTAGTGATCCATCTATGTGGCTAGGAAAACAAAGCCATATTTGCCTAAATGTGGGAAGCTTGAGGGTCAAAGTACACCTGTTCCATGTACCATATACTTGTTCCATATAATACCATGTTCCTGTTCTTGTACATGCATCTGTTCCATGTATCATGTTTCTGTGACTATCCTTGTAACATGCTCTTGTATTACTGTGGTCATTTTACATTCACAGAGGAAGCCAGGCATCCTTTTAACTCCTGAGTGCCAGAAATTTTAAGATTATAGATGTTTTCTGAAAGAAGACAAAATTATAGTAATGGAAAACAGATCAGCTATTGCCAGGATTGCAGGAAAGAGTTGATTACAAAGAGCAACATGAGGAATTTGGGAGAGGAAGGTGATAAGACTATTTTTTTCTTGATTGTTATGGTGATTACATGGCTGCAAAGGTCTAAATCTATCAAACTATGCACTAGAAAGAGGATATTTTACTGTATAGAACTTTATAAAAGTGACTAAAATTAAAAAGAGTAACATCTACCTATTTAACAGCAGGACTGTAGATCCTTGAATCTATTACATTTGACTCAGGACTATCAGAAGACAGCATAGCCTGGTGAAAAGAGCCTAAGGCCTAGAGTCTGTGTTCAAGTTAAGCCACCATCTGTGTTTCCTCATGGGTTAAAAGAATGAGGGTAATGAAAATTACCTTATGAGGTTGTTATGAAGACTTAAATGAAATAATGCATCTTCAAATAAATGAAATACATAAATCCAGTTGCCATCTAGTCAACTCTGACTCATGGTGGCACCACATATTTCAGAGTAGAACTATGCATTTTTAATGGCTGATTTTTCAGATATAAATTGCCAGGCCTTTCTTCTGAGGTGCCTTTGAATGGACTTGAACTGTCAAACTTTCAGTTAACAGCCAAACACATTAACCATTTGCACCACTCAGGGACTCCATCCAAAAACCAAACTCACTGTTGTTGAGTCGAAGAATCCAACTCATAGCAACCCCTCCTTGGGTTTCGGAGGCAGTATCTCTATGGAAGTCTACCCAATCTTCTTCCGAGGAGTGGCTGGTGGGTTTGAACTGCCAGCCTTCTGGTTACCAGTCAAATGCTTTAGGCACTACACCACCAGAGCTCCCAGGGACTCCATAGATAACACAGAAAACAATTCAAAACAAACAAAAAAAATCCTCTTGCCATCAAGTTGATTCCAATTCATGACAACCACGTGTTCTTGTTTTTGTTAGGTGCCATCAAGTCAGTTCCAACTCATAATGACTCCATATACAACAGAATGAAACACTACCTGAACCTGTGCCATCCTCATAATCTATGCTATGTTTGAGTCCATCATTACAACCACTGTGTCAATCAATCTTGTTGAGAGTTTTCCCCTTTTTCACTGACTTTCTGCTTTACTAGGCACAACATTCTTCTCCAGGGACTGGTCCCTCTGACAAAATGACCAAAGTATGTGAGATGAAGTCTGGCCATTCTCACTTCTAAAGAGCATTTCAGCTGTATTTCTTCCAAGACAGATTTGTTCATTCTTCTGGCAATCCATAATATTTTCAATATTCTTCACCAATACCATAATTTAAATGCATCACTTCTTCTTCTGTCTTCTTTATTCATTTTCCAGGTTTTATGTTCATATGAGGTGACTGAAAATACAATGGTTTGGGTTAGGTGTACCTTAGTCTTCAAAGTTTTTGCTCTTTAAAACTTCACAGTCTTTTGCAGCAGATATGCCCAGTGTAATTATGTCATCTTATTTCTTGACTGCTGCTTCTATGGGGGTTGATTGTGGATCCAAGTAAAATGAAATCCCTGTCAACTTCAATCTTTTCTCCATTTATCATGATATTGCTTATTGGTTCAGTTGTGAGGGTTTTTGTTTCCTTTATGTTGAAGTGTAATCTATACTGATGGCTGTAGTCTTTGATCTTCATTGGTAAGTGCTTCATCATTAAGTCCTCTTTGCTTTCAGCAAGCAAGCTTGGGTCAGCTGCTTATTGCAGGTTGTTAATGAGTATTCTTCCAATCCTGAGGCTGTGTTCTTCTTCACAGGGTACAGCTTCTTGGATTATTTGCTTGGGATACAGATTGAATAAGTATGGTGAAAGAATACAGCCCTGGCACACTCATTTTCTGATTTTCAATGATATAATATCCCCTTGTTCTGTTTGAGTAACTGCCTCTTGTTCTATGTACAGGTCCCTCATGTGCACAATTAAGTGTTCTGGAATTCCCATTCTTTGCAATGTTATCCATAATTTGTTACGATCCACATAGTCGAATGTCTTTGCCTAGTCTATAAAACACAGATAAACATCTTTCTTGTATTCTTTGCTTTCAGCCAAGATTCATCTCACATTAGCAATGATATTCCTCATTCCACACCCTCTTCTGAATTCAGCTTAAATTTCTGGCAGTCCCCTGTCAATATCCTACTGCAACCATTTTTAAATTATCTTCAGCAAAATTTTACTTGTGTGTGATATTAATGATATTGTTTGATAATGTCTGCATTCTGTTGGATCACCTTTCTTTGGAATGGGCACAATATAGATCTCTTCTGGTTGGCCAGGTAACTATCTTCTAAATTTCTTGGCAAAAACAAGTGAGCATTTCTAGTGTTGCATCTGTTTGTTGGTTGTTTGGCCAGGTAGCTGTTTTCCAAGTTTCTTGGCATAATGAATGAGTATCTCCAGCACTGCTCTGTTTGTCGAAACGTCTCAGTGGGTGTTCTGTCAATTCCTGGAGCCTTGTTTTTTGCCAGTTCCTTCAGTGCAGCTTGGACTTCTTTAGACCACAGGTTCTTGATCAAATGCTACTTCCTGAAATGGATGAACATTGACCAATTCTTTTTTGGTGCAGTGACTCCATGTATTCCTTCCATCTTCTGTTGATGCTTCCTGCATCATTCAATGTTTTGTCCATAGAATCCTTCATGATTGCAACTCAAGGCTTGATTTTTAATTCAGTTCTTTCACCTTGAGAAATGCTGAATGTGTTCTTCCTTTTTGGTTTTCTAACTCCAGATCTTTGCATATTTCATTATAATACTTTATCTTTTTGAGCTGCTCTTTGAAATGTCCTGTTGAGGTTTTTTATTTTATCATTTATTCCATTCATTTTAGCTACTCTTCATTCAAGGGCAAGTTTCAGAGTCTCTTCTGACATCCATTTGGTCTTTTCTTCCTTTCCTGTCTTTTTAATGATCTTTTGCTCTGTTCATGTAGGATGTTCTTGATGTCATCCACAGCTCATCTAGTCTTCGATCACTGGTGTTCAATGCATCAAATCTATTCACTAGATGGTCTCTAAATTCAGGTGGAATATAATCAAGGTCATATTTTGGTTCTCTTGGACTTGTTTTAATTTTTTTAGCTTCAATTTAAACTTGTAGATGAGCAATTGATGGTCTGTTTCACAGTCAGCTTCTGGCCTTGTTTTGATTGCTGATAGTAACTTTTTACATTGCCTCTTTCCATAGATATAGTTGATTTGATTCCTGTGTATTCCACCTGGTGAGGACCACATGTAGAGTTGCCGTTTATGTTGTTGAGGGGAGGATTTTTACAATGAAAAAGTCATTGATGTTGCAAAAGTTTATCATGTGTTACATGTGTATCATATGTGTTACAGCATAGAACTGCTCCATAGGGTTTTCCTGGCTATAATCTTTACAGAAGCAGAGCACCAGGCATTTCTTGTGAGGTACCTCTGGGAACTTGAAACTCCAATCTTTTGGTTTGCATCTGAGTACATTAACAATTTGCACCATTTGGGGATTCTGACATATTCATAGTAGAGGCTTAATAAATGTAAATTTTTATTACTATTTCTGGCAGTTATTAAGTCTCCAAATCCTTTAAAATAATATACCTTGTTTCCTTTGTCAAGAAGCAGAAGTGAGTAGTAGAAGATAACCCAAGAAGAGAAAGATTAAGAAAAACTCTTGTCTATAGTTGAGTCCAGGGCTTTAGACTACAGATGGCACAGAGAAGCAATAAACAGGGTGTCATTAGGAAGGTGTTGTTGCTTTCCTGCCTGTACTCCAGGGAGTCATTGAAGGCTGGGTACTTGAATACTTATCCTGTGGCTAAAACATCTATTTGTTTTGCTGCTGTGAGATAATTTTGCTTTGAAACTTGCAGTAAGGTTTGGCCATCCCACGCTGGTTTTCCAAGTGAAGCATGATGCCCTGAGGCAGTCAATTTCTGCTTGACCAAATCTCCCATGAAAAATGGCTAACTTCTTACAGAGGTCCACAGGGAGATTATTTTCAAAACCTTTTCTGTGCTTATCTATCCAGTGTGGTTATATGATTTTGTGCTTTGTCATTCATTAAAGTCTTCACTGTGTTTATGGGCCCTATCTGGCTGCTCAGCATCATATCCCCCATTTTAGAGCTGAGCCCATTAAGGCAGAGTAATTTGCTTTGAGCTTTGTGACAGAGGAAGTCAGCACTAGGGCAAAAGGCCAATTTTAGTATGCACTTCCCCAAATTGTAAGAATTCTCTTTTCTTTCAGTTTCATTACAACATTCTTCCAAGCCTCCCTGTGGACTCTGGAAACAATCAGGTGCTGTTGGCTCTGCTTTATAGACATTACAGAAATTGCACAGGGGCCAGACAGAAGCTAGGGAAATCAGTGAGCCCAGCTTTCTCCACTGTGGCTGTGAAGTTGCTCTTTTGTACTTGCTGTTCTGGCCATTATACCTGTGTAATCCTTTCTTTACCATCCGCAGTTCTCCTGCTGGGTTCTTTCTGCTTCTCCTGCATAATATGCTTCCCTCCTGCAGAGTTCCCTGGGCAGTATCACTCTTCCCTTCCCCCTGATCTACTTCCTTTCCGGTCCAGTAGCTGCTACCAGAAGCTAGTTGACCAAGGCTGAAAGAGAACTGGCAACTTTCAGTTGTAGTCTCCAGTATTTGAGTAGCCAGCATGCTAAAACGATTAAAGCATTTAAGCAATAAGATACAAGACAGTGCAGGTTTGTTTGTTCAGATTTGCATCCCCAGGAATTATTGTATGTCCATTCTTTTTTCCACAATTGTTTGTGAAAAGAAGCTGGATCTGTGGTAAAGATTATGTTCTTAACATCTTAAACTAAACACTGTGGTTTAAGCCCCAACTCATAGTGATCCCAGGCACAGTGGAATAAAACACTGCCTGGTCCTGCATCATCCCCATGATCAGTTGCAGATGAGACCCTTGTCATCTATAGGGTTTTCATTGGCAGATTTCCTAAAGTAGATCACCAGGCCTTTCTTCCCAGGCACCGCTGGGTGGACTCACACTACCACCTTTTTGATTAGCCACTGGAGTGCATTAACCACTTGCGCCATACAGGGATTCCAAACTGATCATTAAAATCCACTACCATTAAGTTGATTCTGACTCATAGCAATCCTATAGGACAGAGAAGAACTGCCCCATAGGGGTTCCAAGGTTATAAATCTTTATGGAAGCAGATTGCCTCATCTTTCTCCTGGGGTTCAAACCACCGACCTTTTGGTTAGCAGTCAAATGCTTTAACCACTGGGCAACTAGAGTTCTTTAAACTTATTTTTAGTTCTAGCAAATATTTCAGGGATAGGCCTAATTCTTATAAAACAGCTGAAAATTTAATTTGACTAATGATGAGTAGGAGCTCTGGTAGCGTAGTCCCTAAGGCACTTGACTGCTAACCGGAAGGCTGGCAGTTCAAACCCACCAGCCATTCCTCGCAAAGAAGGTTGGGAAATCTACTTCCATAGTGATACTGCCTCAGAAACTGAAGGAGAGGTCACTATGAGTCAGGTCTGACTCGACAGCACATAACAACAACAACAATAATGATGAATAGCAGCATCAGTGAAATGGGGATAAGAAGAGTGGGTTTCCTTACAGCAGGATTCTGAATTTCATGATCTCTTGATAACTTATCTATCTTGGAGCTTGTGGAAGACACACCAGGAAAAGGTTTACTGACCTATCAGCTTGTTTTCCTCTTCCTGTTTAATGTCATTGAGAGAAAACTAAGAGCCAGGGAATACAGAAAAGTTCTGCCTTCACTAAAATGTAGTTACTGCATGCAAACCCAGCAGTCTTATCCTGAGAGTACAGTGGAAGCAATCAGGACTCAGTCAAAGTTGGCAATTGGCTGGTTAACTGAAAAACCACGTAAAACAGAGAATCAAAAAAAATGATACATATGCAATTTAAACTTATTTTGTTATGTAAGACACACACCTTCATCTGCTTATTGTTTGACACAGGACAATGGTTTGTTAGCATGGGTGTGCTGTCACCTGACCTCAGCGCTCCTAGAAAGCACAATCTCCAATTTCCCAGTTCAATGTCTTCAAAATGGACAGGAAATTTGTAGCTCTCTTTGAAAAGTAATGCTCAGTCTCCTCCTGTCCCCTCTTAAATATAATTGAGTCTTTCCAAGGCCTTTAACAGGTTTTTATGAATACAAGGACTCTCTTTTCACATGAACATTTCATTGTTTTTTGTAATGTTTAAATTATATAATTAGAATATTAATTACAACTGACCTAAGTAGCTTTAGAAGCAAATAGAACTCAACCGATAGGAGCAACAGTGAGCAGGCATACCCAGAGGGTTGCACCTGGCCAGCCTTGGTCACTGAATTCTACAGGAGTGCACCAGCCAACTTGCAAATCTGTGAGAGGTGCTTGTGCTGCAGCAAGTTGTCTGGTTCCTGCTGGTTCTCTCAGTTAATTAACATTATCAGTTTGTTAGCTTCCTCTGCCCACCCAAGGGAAGGAAGTGGAATCCTCTCATCTACCTGCTTTCCCTCCTTTTGGAAAATTGTGGTACCACCTTCCCTGCCCCAGGGACTATCTGTGTCACTTATTCCACTAATTAAAAATAGCTTAGTGCTTCTGAGGAAAACAGCCTCCAGGCTCTCAAGATCTTTCACCTTGGAAATTCATCTGGCTTTTCAAAGGCATTTGATTATGAACACTGAAAAATAGATGACAGGGTGGTCATCACCTGCATGGCAAGGACTAGCTTAGGTATTTACAACAAAGGAAGCACAACACTGACTTATATAATGAATATGCAGTTTATTAGTTTCATAGGGCAGTTTACCATTTGCCCTTGAGTAAATTCTGACTCTTGGCAAAGCCATGTGTGTCAGAGTAGAACTATGCTTCATAGGGTTTTCAAGGGCTAATTTTTCGGAAGTCAATTACCAGCCCTTTCTTTTGAGGCACCTCCGGGTGGATTCCAACTGCCAATGTTTCATTTACAGCCAAACACATTAACCTTTTGCACCATCTCAGGACTCTTTAAGGCAAACTAAAAACCAAACCAAACTCACTGCCATTGAGTTGATTCTGATTCATAGCAACCCCCTTTGGGATTCCTAGGCAGTAAATCTTTATAGAAGTAGATTGCCTAGTCTTCCTCAACATAAAGAAAATGAAAATCCTCACAATTGGACCAGTAAGCAGCATCATAATAAATGGAGAAAAGATTGAAGTTGTCAAAGATTTCATATTACTTGGTTCCACAATCAGCACCAATGGAAGCAGCAGTCAGGAAATCAGACATTGTATTGCACCGGGCAAATCTTCTGCAAAAGACCTGTTTAAAGTGCTGAAGAGCAAAGACATCTCTTTGAAGACTAAGGTGTGCCTAACCCAAGCCATGGTATTTTCAGTCGCCTCATATGCCTGTGAAAGCTGAACAATGAATATGGAAGACTGAAGAAGAGTTGATGCTCTTGAGTTGTGTTGGTGAAGAATACCAAACATACCGTGGACTGCTAGGAGAACTAGCAGATCTATCCTGGAAGAAGTGCAACCAGAATGCTCCTTGGAAGAGGAAATGGCCAGACTTAGTCTCAACTACTTTAATCATATTGTCAGAAGGGACCATTCCCTGGAGAAGGATATCATCCTTGGTAAAGTGGAAGGTCAACAAAAAAGGAGAAGACCCTCAAGGAGATGGATTGACACAGTGGCTGCAGATATAGCAAGCTTGTGATGCTGGTGCAGGACTGGGTGGTGTTTCATTCTGTTCTACACAGGATTGCTATGAGTTGGATCTGACTTGATGGCACCTAACAACAACTAACCCAAAAACTTGACTAACAGTGTGAGGAGTTAGAGTAGTCCTTTGCTCTTCTTCCTCTTAGGCATGTACCACAGTGCCATGTGCAGGAAAGAGTAGACACCACAAGTAGTATGTTTGTTCATCTCTTTCCAGGGAGCTGCAGGTGCCTGAGACTCATTTTGAGAGTGTAAATCATGCTTTAGCTTGTAAGGATGACATCCAGGGCCAAGATTAAATGTTGCCATTTGTTGTTATTAAGTGCTATCAAGTCAGTTCCAACTTATAGCAACAGAATGAAAAACACAATGGAATGAAACACTGTCTGGTCTTGCACCATCCTTATAATCATTGCTCACAGTTATTGCTGTGTTTGAGCCCATTGTTGCAGACAGTGTTGTCAATCCATCTTGTTGAGGGTCTTCCGCTTTTTCATTGACCCTCTGCTTTACCAAGCATGATTTCCTTTGCCCAAGACAGGTCCCTCCTGAGTAAATGTCCAAAGTACATGAGAGGAAGTCTCACTTCTTCACTTCTGTGTTAGACTGGGTTCTCTAGAGAAACAAAACTAGTAAAGCTTATATATATACATATAGAGAGAGAAATTTATCTTAGGAAAATGGCTCACACACTTATAGAAGCTGGCAAGTCCAAAGTTCCTGGATCAAACGTCAAGCTGGAGACTTTTCCATGTCAAGCTGGATGCTTTTCCCAACTTTTGCAATGACAGGGGCTGTGGAGGTCAAGGCTGGCAGGCAGTACACCAGCTGTTGACTCCAATGAATGACAAATCCAAGATCTCCAGGCCAAATGGTGGACTGTTCACTCACGGACAATTGTAGGCAGCACAATAGAATCCTGATCCATAGAAGAATGTCTCTTTTCCCAGGATGTCCTTGGATATACTGGAAGCAGGCCACACCCCTAGGGAAACTCCCTTTCAACAGATTGCCTGCTCAAACATAATCCTCTGATCCCATCATGGGAATAACCACATCACAACAGCTTAAACCACACAGAATTGTGCTCCACCCAAGTTGACACACAGCTCCAACTACCACACTTCCAAGGAATATTCTGGCTATACTTCCTCCAAGACAAATCGGTTCTTCTGGTATATCCAATATACTCTGCAAACACTATAATTCAAAGTTGTCATTTCTTCTTTGGTCTGCCTTAGACATTGTGCAGCTTCTGTATGCATATGAGGCACTTGAAAAATACCATGGCCTGGGTCAGGCACACTTTAGTATTCAAAGTGACATCTTTGCTTTTTAACACTTTTAAATCTTTTGCAGCAGATTGCCCAATGCAATACATCATATTATTTCTTGACTGCTGCTTCCATGGCATTCAACGTGGATCCAAGTAAAGTGAAATCCTTGACCACTTCAATCTTTACTTCATTTATCATGATGTTATTTATTGGTCCAGTTGTGAGGAATAATTTTCTTTATGTTGAGGTGTAATCCATACTGAAGACTCTAGTCATTGATATACATTGGTAAGTGCTTCATCAATAAATTCTCTTTGCTTTCAGCAAGCAAATTTGTGTCATCTGCATATCACAGGTTCTCAATGAATCTGCTTACATACCTGATGCCACATTCATCTTCATATAGTCCAGCATTTCAGATTATTTGGTCAGCATACAGATTGAATAAGTATGGTGAAAGGATATAACCCTGACACACTCTGTTCCTGATTTGAAACTATGCAGTATACGCTTGTTCTGTTAGTATGACTGCCTGTTGGCCTATATATAGGTTCCACATGGGCAGAATTAGATGTTCTAGAATCCCTATTCTCTGAAATGTTATCCATAATTTGTTATGATTCACACAGTAATTTAAAAATATAAAATGTTTAAAATATGCTGGTATTTAAAAACAGTAATTGGTAGCATAGTGCCTAAGGCATTTGACTGCTAAACAGAAGGCTGGTGGTTCAAACCCACCAGCCACTGCTCGGAAAGAAGGTTGGGCAATCTACTTCCATCATGATACTGCCTCAGAAACCCAAGTAGGGGTCGCTGTGAGTTGCTGTTATGCGACTTGATGGCACATAACAACAACAATGACAATTCTCATACACTTCTAATTGCATAGTTCACAAAAAAATATTTTAAAATTAAAATTTATTTTCTAATCTAAAATGGGCAGGATGAAGGTTGGTGTTTGATTTTGTTCCCATAGTCCTTCTTTACTCTTTGCAGTTCAAAATTCCTTAGCAGTAGGGACCTTATAGAGCACACTCCCCTAAAGTGGAAATCCCAGCTATGGCCCATTTTGATTTTCTTATACAAAAGGATCTTATGGTTTGATGTCACAGTTCCCTGAATCTGAATCCTTGTGTTAAACAGAGATTATTTAGGTGGTAGATGATGCTGTGTATCTCATTTACAAGTAGATTTTTCCTCAGAAGGCTCTAGTAGAGTTTAGCCATACTCTACTTTGATATTCGAGCTAAGTGTGCTGAAAGGAAAGCAATCCAAATCCTTTTGAACAATTGTACAGTATAAAGTAGAATTTTCAAAAATGTTCCTTCATGTAAACTAGAAACCATGGCCTAAATAGCATATATGAATTATCAGGCTTTTGTTGTTGCTGTTTTTAATTAATCTCATTGGCTCTTAAAGGCAATTCATTGCTTGCTCTGACCTAGATGTCTAAATATTTCAAATGCTTTCCTTACCACTTAGGACATCTGGATGCTTTTAAAAGAAATACCCATTTACTCAGGGTGTCACCATGTAATTTAAATATTTGAATGAATACTTGTATTATGTGGAATAATAAAGATGGACCCTGAATATCTAGTCTGATTGACATTTACATAATCACAGTAAAATTCCAACATTTATGTGGAAAGAGGAATTCTTATCATAAAATCAATTTCAAATAGATGTGAAAGATTTTTTTTGTGGTGTGGAGGGGGCGTTTGTCTGAGGTAAATATTCTTTATGTAGTCAATATGAAAAACAACAAAGGAAATTATATAGTATTCCTGGAATGTATTTGCTGAGCAAATATTTTGGAGCACAGCCTGAAGGAACATTTTTAAGGCTGTGATTTTAATACTGAATTAAGGAAACACTTTAATGCATCAGTTAAACTCACGGATGGTGGTAATCACATCTGGTTTACCTCAAGCTATAGGAGAGGGAATGAGACTTAAGAGAAAAGATACCTTGAAGCTCAAGTCACATTTTTGGTTATAACTATGTACTATGCAGTGCAGAGGTTCTTTTTATATTTTTCAGTTTCTTTTTTGATTTAAATACTAGCATGGCTCAGTAATCCATAATTTTAAGTGGCTTGACAATCTGACAGGAAATACACATCTGTCACATGTCCTTTCTTTATTGTGTTATCTGTGGCTTTCACTATAAAAACCCCATGGCTGTTGAGTTGATTCCAACTCTTATTTTCATGGATAGGCAATTATTGTTGGTTCCTTAATACATGGTGAAGGATAATAGGAATCTGCATCAGCTGATTGAATATAGCAAAAAGTATGATACCCAAGATGGGGCCCAACCCTAGAATCACCCATATTCATCCTCACCCAACACTACTCAATCCCAGTGAGGGTAGAAACAACTGATGAATTTATATGTATATATAT
>NW_006921637.1:9449244-9455345 GCF_000298275.1 Orycteropus afer afer | reverse complement strand
TATAGGAGCTCTGGTAGTGTAGTGCTTAAGGCACTTGACTGCTAACCAGAAGGCTGGCAGTTCAAAGCCACCAGCCATTCCTTAGAAGGAAGAAGGAAGGTTGGGGAATCTACTTCCATAGTGATACTGCCTCAGAAGGCCAAGGAGGGGTTGCTATGAATCAGATATGACTCGACAGCACGTAACAACAACAACAACAAAAATATATATATATATATATATATTATTATGTTTTAGGATCTTTTATTTTCATTTTATTTTGGTGAAAACATACACAAGAAGACATTCACCAACATAACAACTTCCCCGTTTACAACTCAAGGATATCAATGACATTTTTCATGTTGTGCCACCATTATTGCTATACTTTTCTAAAATATTCCACCATCATTAGCATAAACTCAGTGTTCTGCAAACAAAAGTTTCCCCTTTCTCCCTCCCTCCTACACCTGGTAACCTCTAATAATCTTTGATTTATATATTCACTACCATCGAGTCAGATCCAGCTCACAGAGACCCCTCTTGGGTTTCTGAGGCAGTATCACTATGGAAGTAGATTGTACAACCTTCCTTCTGAGGAATGGCTGGTGGGTTTGAACTGACAGCCTTCTGGCTAGCAGCCAAATGCCTGAAGCACTATGCCACCAGAGCTCCTCTGATTTATATATATATATATATGTATATATTTTTTTTTCTTTCAACCTATCTAGGAATTTAGGATGCCCACCTCTCCTATCCCTGGTAACCAACAAAGAAAGTTTCCTTCCATGTATAAACTTTTCCATGACTTTTGACAATAGTAAACTAATACAATATTTCTCCTTCTGTGATTGACTTATTTCACTCAGCATAATGTCCTCCAAGTTAATTCATATTATGCAGTGTTTTGCAGATTCTATGTTATTTTTGGGGGTTGCATAATATTCCATTATGTATATGTACCACAGTTTGTTTATCCGTTCCTTGGTTAATGGGCACTTAAGTTGTTTCTACCTCTTTGCTATTGTGAATAGTGTTGTGATGGACATGGGTGTTCATATATATACTTGTATCCTGCCTCTCACTTCTTTAGGATATAGACCTAATGGGATCGATGGATCAAATGGTATTTCTATTTCCAACAACAACAAAAAAAAATTATTTTTTTTTTTGTTGAGAATATGCACAGCAGAACGTATATCAATTCAAGAGTTTCTGCAGGTGCAATTCAGTGACATTGATAACATCCTTTGAGTTATGCGACCATTCTGACTCTCCTTTTCCAAGTTGTACCTCCCACATTAACATAAATTTACTGCCCCCTAAGCTTGCTCTCTAACCTTTTGTGTTGCTGTTGTCAATTTGATACCATATAGATGATTCTTAAAAGAGCACAATGCTCAAGGCAGATATTCCTTACTAAACTATTGTTTGCTTTAAAGAAGACTTCAGGGGATAGTTTTGGTTTAAGATTTAAAGATTATCTGAGGGCAATAGTTTATCCTGCCTCCATGACTTGAGAGAGTCTGAATTCCATGAGAATTTGAAATTCTCCTCTGCATTTTCCCTCTTTTGACCAGGATTCTTCTATGGAGTCTTTGATCAAAATGTACTGTAATGATAGCCAGGCACCATCCAGTTCTTCTGGTCTCATGGCAAAGGATGCAGTTATACCTGAAGGCAATTAGTCATACATGTAATTAACAATTGACTACTTTAAAGCACAACACAAAGCATTTCCCATAGGAAGTAATACTTCATAGGAATGCACTGATTTTCTCAGATTAATTTTAAAATCATATCTATACTTATTAATTCAAATTTTCTATTGCTTGACACCATTCTGGGGATAATACTGCCTCTCCCAAAAGCTCTGGTGGCATAGTCCCTAAGGCATTTGACTGCTAACCAGATGGCTGGTGGTTCAAACCCAGCAGCCACTCCTTGGAAGGAAGATTGGGCAATCTACTTCCATAGTGATATGGCCTTGGAAACCCAAGGAGGGGTTGCTATGAGTCGAATTCGACTTGACAGCAGTGAGTTTGGTTTTTTAGTACTGGCTCTCCCTTAATAACTACCTTTGGAAACATTTAAAAATAAACTCTTTACATATATTTGATCCAGTGATCTAACCCACGATGAAACATGTCTACTCAAATTTATGGCAATTTCCACCAATGGATACCATTTCTGAAAATGTACGCTGTTAGGTGTGTAGACTTTTCATAAATAAAGTTGGATGCTACAGCAGAGCCCACCTAACAGCAATTCAACCTAAACAGTTTCCTTTTCCACATGCACTTTCTATAGAACAAAAATAATAAATATGATTTCCTCATCACTCTAGATGTAACCTGATGAGATATTACTACCAGACACTTGTTCTTATCAAAACAATTATTATTTTTATTATATATTTCCTACCCTTTGAATAGGAGCTCTGGTAGCATAGTGGCTAAGTCACTTGCCTGCTAACCAGACGGCTGGCGGTTCAAACCCACCAGCCACTCCTCGGAAGGAATGTTGGGCAATCCTACTTCCGTAGTGATACTGCCTCGAAAACCCAGGGAGGGGTCGCTATGAGTCGGGGCCGACTCGACGGCACATAACAACAACAACAACCCTTTGAATATGAGCTCTAATTTTAGAATCTTAAATACTGATATTTTCCAAATTTTATGTAGGCTGCCATCAAGTCTGCTAACATGAAGACCTTATGTACAGCAGAACAAAACATTCCCTGGTCCTGCACTGTCCTCATAATTGCCAGCATATTCATGTCATCATTGTGACTACTGTGTCAATCCATCTTACCTACTATCTTCCACACCGTTGACAATTACCTGCTTCACCAAACGTGACATCCTCTTCCAGTGATTAAACCCTCCTTGTGATGTGTCCAAAGCAAGTGAGTTGGGCAATGTACTGTTGTGATCCACAGATTTTCACTAATTTTCAGAAGTAGAATGGCAGGCTTTTCTTCCTAGTTCTTAGTCTGGAAGCTGTGCCGAAACATATCCACCAGAGAAGACCTTTGGCTCTCTGAAATACCAGTGCTATAGCTTCTAGTATTACAGCGACATGCAACCCAGTGCAGTATGAAAAACTGACAGATGAGTAGCAGCAAAATTTCATAGGGATTTTTATAGGAAAGATAACTAATATATCTAAGTAAAATTCTTTGAGACCCTGGCCATGGAGTTTGTAGCTGCGGTTTCCACTGGTCTCAGTGATTAGGATCTGCTCAGGTTAGCAACTGAATGCATTTTGGATCTGTATATAAACTTTTATAGAAAAATGGTTTTAGAAAGTCATTTCAGTAGGAAAATCTTGCCCAACAAAGGAAATCCTATTTTCTGTTTTAAATCATGCTTCTTGAGTTTGGCAGGTAAGACAGAAATTTGACATCAGCTCTAATTCAACACAGCTGAACATTTCTGCCCAAATATTCAAGTCTACCAATTTTGATCATGAGGTGAGTTAATTCACCTTAAGCAAATCATATTTAAAAGATTGTCTGACCAATTTGATGCTACTGAATTCTGCCCATGTTGACAGTCAGCGTAGAAGATTTTAGGACTTTTTCTGAGGTCAAAGACACTTAGAAGGGAAGTTCTGAGTAGATATGCAAGCCCCAGTGACTATCAGGATATCATTGCAGTTATGCCAGACCATCCAGCTCTTGGCTGCATTGAGGGAAAAGGATTGTGATTCAAAATGAAGTTCTTAATTTCAGTTCTTAGTGGACACAGTTTATTTTCTTCAAGACCTGGCAACATGGAAGCATCTCCACTCATTTCTTCCACAAACATTTACTGAGAACCTTTTATGAACTAGGCGGGGTGTTAATCACTGGGATTAGAGGGATGATAAGACATCATTCTATGATTATTTAGTGGAGGAGACAGATAAATAGTTACATCCACAGTGAATGCATGCTATGTTTGAGGGAAAGATAGGGGATATGGAAACACCAGTAACCCAGAGTTGAGGTGAGATTAGGGATTCAGGAATCCAGAAGCATTCCTGGAAAGAATGGACTCTGCAGAGCATTGGTGGGAGAGGAGAAGTTAGCCAAGTAGAGAAGGGGAGGATGTGCCCTTCTCAGAGGGACAGCACAGCACTAAGGACATTTACTTGGTGCAGGTTCTTCTCATTCTGAACCACTGGGAAAATAGTTACTCCTAGGGCTAAATGATGAGATGAACATATAGAAAATAATAGTAATAATAATAATAGTAATCTGAATTGCAGAAAGGACTACCTGGCAGGACAAATTACTGAAGAGTTTTCAAAGACACTTTGAAATGCCAAATGACACATATTTTATTTCTTCAGAATTGAAAATCCTACACATCTCCATTTCATCTAGGAATACCAGTGATTTTGTAGTGTGTGGTATTTTAATTATAGAGTATCAGTCATGTAGGGGTCCCGGCAACACACACATTTAATTTAATAATAAGAATGGAAGCACAAATTACACATTTCACACTGAGAGGAGCCTAGTGTGTGAAGAGCTGCTGGGCATGGTTCAGAGAACACTCATTTGGAATCCCTTGAGGTGACAGAAAAGACAGGAGACCGAGACATCTCTGT
This sequence comes from Orycteropus afer afer, assembly GCF_000298275.1. Taxonomy (NCBI): domain Eukaryota; kingdom Metazoa; phylum Chordata; class Mammalia; order Tubulidentata; family Orycteropodidae; genus Orycteropus; species Orycteropus afer. The sequence goes on along the minus strand of NW_006921637.1, from coordinate 9,450,767 downwards.
TCTCATTAAGGAAGAAGGAACTCTCATTGTCCTTCCTATGATTTGCCTGCTTTTCTCCACTCCCCACTAAATAGCCTGACATGCAATGGGCACATGGGTTGAAGGTCTCTATACTGTTGCATCCCAGGTTTGTCACTATTACCATCACCACCACCTTCAATAAATATCCATCTGGGCACTAGGGAAAGCATGCCCCCTTGATAGAACCAGTCCCTCTGGGACCTGTGCAGAGTTCCAAGGAGGGAAGGGAAGACAGGTGGCATCTGCAGGGCCAACTTGAATCTCTGATTTCTTTCTGTCACTACTTGGCAGCCTACACTGTGACTAAGAGCTCCTCCACCTTAAGAATGGACAGAGCACTTTGTTGTTCTTGTTATGTGCCAGTGAGTTGCCTCTGACTCATAACGACCCTATGCACAGCAGAACAAAACACTGCCTGGTCCTGCGCCAGATTGGTAATCCCTGCTAGACTTGACCCATAGCCACAGCCACTGTGTCAATCCATCTTGTTGAGGGACTTCCCCTCCCTCGTCAACCCTCCACCTTACCAAGCATGACATCCTTCTCCAGGGAATGGTCCCTTCTGACAACATGACCAAAGTAGGTGAGACAATGTCTGGCCATCCTTGCTTCCAAGGAGCATTCTTGATGCACTTCCTCCAGGACAGATGTTAGTTCTTTAGCAGTTCATGGTACTTTCAGCATTCTTCACCAGCACCATAGCTCAAAAGCATCAATTCTTCTTTGGTTTTCTTTATTCGTTGTCCAGCTCTCACATACATATGAGGTGATTGGCTTGTGTCAGGTGCACCTTAGTCTTCAAGGAGACATCTTTGCTCCTCAGCACTTGAAAGAGGTCCCTTGCAGCTTACTTGCCTAGTGCTATGCATCATCTAATATCCTGACTGCTGCTTCCACTGGTGTCGATTGTAGTACCAAGCAATGTGAACTCTTTGACAAATCAATCTTTTCTCGATCTATTGTGACACTGCTTATAAGTCCAGTAATGAGGATTTTTGTTTTCTTTATATTGACATGTAATCCACACTGCAGACTGTATTCTTCAATTTCATCAATAAGTGCTTCAAGTCATCCTCACTTTCAGCAAACAAAGTTGTGTCATCAGCATATCGCAGGTTGTTAATGAGCCTTCTTCCAACACTGATGCCATGTTCTTCTTCATATAATCCAGCTTCTTGGATTATTTGCTCAGCATATAGATTGAATAACTACAGTGAAAGGACACAACTCTGACACATTCCCTTTTTGATTTTCAACCATGCAGTGTCCCCTTGTTCTGTTCAAATGACAGCTTCTGGTCAAGGTACATGTTCCTCATGAGTACAATGAAGTGTTCTGGAATTCCCATTTTTCTGAATGTTATCCACAATTTGCTATGATCCACACAATCAAATGCTTTTGCATAGTTAATAAAACACAAGTAAACATCTTTCTGGTATTCTTTGCTTTGAGCCAAGATCCATCTGACATCAGCAATGATATCCCTTGTTCCATGTCCTCTT